>NC_141105.1:26738079-27338079 GCF_041138505.1 Cibotium barometz
ATCTACAACTTGGAACTCTTTTCAAGAGCCCTAAGTGTCTTTTTTGTTGCATCCTTGTATTGATCTTCATTCGTCATGCAACACTCCCCCCTTCCTATTTTGCGCACGTCCTCGAGCGCGGTAGTAGCAAGAGCTGCAACAAAAAAACAATGGATACAAGTAAAGTCTTTTATTGAAAAAAAAAAAGAAAAGAAAAACCAGCAATGATAATTTCACACGTGAGCATACAAGTGCAAGGCTGATTAAAGTTTTAATGAGTACTAAAATAGGTGAGTAAAGACTAGTCAAAGTGAGACTTAAGTGGTAGATAGTGCTATGCAAAAGCAAGTGTGCTTTGTACACCGCCGGTTATGATCTTAGTCTCAATGTCCTACAAGTATTTAAGTTATTCCTAAGTGGCAAACCTACTCCTAAATATGAGCAAAGGTGATTAGAACTCTCTTTTTTTTTCTTTTTCTTTTTTTTGATGTGTGTGTAGAAGGTGATAAAGATTAAGGTTCCATCCCAAAGAGACCCAAGCAATGGCCAAGAGACCTCCGCCAAGAGAATCTAAAGACCGCTAAGTATCTCAAGGGTGACAGACGGTCCTTTTTCTTTCTTTTATGACATAAGGAGTATCCCTTGAAGATGAGGGCATCGGTCTCGAGGGCCCATAGTGTACCCCAGAGTCCTACCAACATCTATCAAGGCGATAGATTCCTCAAAGGTCTTTTTCTGAAGCTTTTAGACATCAGTGTTCACCCCATGGAAACCAAGGCATCGGCCCCAAGGTGCTAAGACAACCCCCGGTCCTACCAAGCATTCCACATGGCTGTAGACACATCATGTCTCAATTTACTTTGTATATATATATTTTTTAATGGTATATTTTCATAAAATTTTTTTATTAATCCTAGCACCTAGCTCATATCTAAGAGGTAGCTACCACTAGGGATAACTAATATATCTTGAAAGCATAAGAACTTGGCATATTCCATTGGTATATATCCTACACTGTCTTTAGATAGAAATATCTTTTACTAAGTCTTCTAAGAGTCTAGAATTCACTCACCATATTTTAACAACTAATCAAAAACTTAAACCAGTCAACATTGTGTGAACATGCAAACCATATATCCAAAAGATAAAAGCACATAAAGAAATAAAGATTAAGACACCTTTTGTAGTGCCCTATTGATGTTGTTCATTTGCATTGATGAATTGCTGATTTTGTGCAGATTGCTCCTCCTTGATTTTTGTAGGCGTAGCATGTCTCCCCCCTTCCTAATTTGTGTGCACGGTAGGTGGACTATTGGGGCGTGTTTTGATGCTCTTTTTTTAGCGGAGATCTCTGCAAAATTTTTATTAACAAACAAGAAAAGAAAAGAAAAAAATAAAATTTGCTATTGGTGCCAATCACCGAATATAGCCGAGGGGAAAAACCCAATGGGAGAAAAGTGCCCTGGCTTGTCGATCTTATTGTGGAGTCGTTGAGTTTACTCTTGCGCTGGTGGTGGATCCGTGTCCTCGTCTGCTGGAAAGATGGTATCAATTATATCGAGCGTAGGAAGTAATTTGGACACTTAAGTTGCCATTAAGATCTATATCGTATAGATAACATTTCAATGCAAATATCAATATTATTACCACATTTCATCATGATATTGATGTTTTTCAAAAAATTCACATAATAATTTTTTGATATCATCAAAACCTGGCACACATGGCCATTGTAAAATGTTTATGCAAAAATAACACTTCCACAACCAAAAATTTGTTTGGCCCCCTCAGAACCAACATCAAAATATGTCGACAGAACAACTTTGTCAAATGCAATGAAATTCAACGTGTGCAAATCCAGGCCCCCATAAGCGAGCCTTTTGCTGAGGGCCTTACATGCCTTAGATCAACCCTTAAGTTTATTTGGGGTGCTACTTAGGTCCGGATTTATGCACATATCCAATTTCTTTCAATTTATAAAAAACTGAGATTTTTGGTTAAATAAAAAATTTGATAAAATCACTTTTAATTTTCTTAAATTGACTATATTAACACAAGTTTCCCTCTTTTTTTCTATTTCTTGTTTATCAAATTTGAGATTCATGGCTTGCACAAAGTGAAACCAATATAGGATGTGGCCCTTGAAAGAGAGTAAACTTATGCCACCACCATTGCCAGAGTCCAACTTTGAGACCAAGCCCTCATCTCACCAGCCCTAAGGCCCACCTATAATTTTACCTTTGCCTATAGGTGAGGCCCAACCTCAACCTTCATACTCATTGGAACCCCACGCCAGTCGAAGGATGAGGCTGAGCCCCTAGCCTCAACCTTAACCCCCCACCCAGCCCATAGCCCCACTGTAGCAACCAAGACACCACAAAGGGAGATGGAGGGCCAGGTATTGTGGCCTTGTGGCAGCAAATTAGGCACTATCAGAAGATAGTGCACAAGTTGATTCCTAAAGTAATGTTCGTGTGCAAGTAGTACGAGAGGTTCACGAGCAACAATGTAAGGCTGAGGGGCAACAACAATAGATTTTGGGCTCGCCACGTAGATTGCGAGCTGCTAGATCGTTGGTCAACATAGGCGCTAGATGTGACATAGGTGAGTGCAAAGGTCTACTTGGTGGATATGTTCAATGAGCTATATATGTAAAGAGGGTCACCATCACCATAAAGGACATCACCTTGATAGCACCTATATATGCAAAGAGGGTTACCATCACTGAAATTGACATGTAGCTAATTCATCGATTGCATATATAAAGGGATGCTCTTGGACAATTGTTTGTGAATACACCATTTATTTATAATCATGTAACTATGTCATCACACTGATATGTAATTTCATGACTTGATGAATATAGACCTTTTCTTTTCTCCTTGTGTTATGTTTTTGTTAATGTTAAGTCTTGTGGTAAGTATTATTTAGGAAGTTTTCTTAAATTATTATTGCCTAATTATGTGCAATTGATTTTATTGTGTCAACCACAAACTATCCACAATCATATCAAGTTTAATTTTTAAACACTTAGATATAGAATCAAACAATAAAAACATTGGCCCAACATAACTGAGCATATGATGCAAAGATAAAAAGAAACTAAATTTTCATTAATGTAGAAATCACAAGAAACCCATCATCAAATTACAAAAGAGAGGCTATGTTCTATGCCTCTCTTGCTACTTGGCTTGAATGGAGGGAAAAAAATTCACAAAAATTTCCCAGAATTTACCTACTTGGCTTCATCGTGTTCCTTCTCCATAACGGTACTTGAAGGTCATTACCTAGAATAGGCCTCCCTTATTCACTCCCCAAACCACTACTGGTATCTAGTACTGATGTTGAGGCCCAAACATATCCTCTTATATCCTTTCAAATTTTGCATCCAAAATCTTGTATTTAGGAGTAGCATTTTTAATAGATGCCTGGACTTAGATGATGGGATGATACATCATCCAAGCTAGTACCATCAAGGTACCAACTTCATTTACAATACGTGAAGTATCTTGTATGTTGAAGTCAATGAAGTCATCTCCAATATCTTAAACAAGGGTGTAGTATAGCTCGTATTCCCTCATGTCCAGGAACTCCAAGAAATCTTGCATAAGTAAGTACTCCTCTTCCTCTATGATGATGGGTGCTAGGGATTCTAGGAGTGGGCCATGAATTTTTATTTATGTAGGCTGCTATGCCTGTACATGACAATTCTAAACTTTACTCAACCTCTACTCGAGGGTTAAGAGTCATCTCTACTGGCTCTTGATACATGTATGTTAAGCATGGGATGTTAGTGGTGGCAGGGTCATCATCTTCAAGGTTAATCATGGTGTGCTGCTAGCTCCATTAGGGTTTATGGACTCACAAAAGGGACCTCCATGATCATTTGATTGATAATCTATTTTTGATTGATAATCTATATTTTTGATTGATAATCTATTTTTTTATCTTGTGAATAACGATGATCATTCTATGATTTAAGATGTAAATGAATTCTAGGATTCTGTGATTAAAAAAGATCAGCTCTATAATGATGTGATGATTAACCCTAATAGAGCTATAGGGACACACCATGGTATCCCTCTAAATAAATATTTAAAAAGAATGGGCTAACCAATGAGAAAGCTAAGATTCCACGGACATGGACCTTTTTGAATCTTCTACCACCAAATCTTACAAGATCAAGCTAGTGGAATATAATATTGGGACCAAATATTAAAAAACTAAAGAAATGTTAGATATAACTTGTGGTCCTTACAATAAAATATTATAGTATTAGAGTAGTGAATGTTCCTTCTCAAAATCACGAATTTCTTTCCCTCTTTCTCTTTTCATGTTTTGATTTTCCCCTCTTTTCACTCTCTCCTTTTTTCCTATGTGAAATTCGATTCATCAAATTTCACGCTTCCTTGCTTTATTTTTCATAAAAAAATTATTGTAAGCATCCTTTCTAATATGCCTATCTTATAGTAAATTTTTTTCTCTTTGAGATATTGCTAATTTCTCATGGCGTTCTCGAAAGTAGTCCTTTTTTGTCTTTTGGAGAAAAATTTACAGATAGGTTCATGTTCTAGTAAAAAATTTATCTCTTTGAATAGAACCTAAATGAGATAATGCTAATTTCTCATGGTATTCATAAAGTTGGGCATGACATTTTTTTTCATATCTCGTATCATCTCACGACACACACAAACACATGCCCTTGCAACTAACCTCGTCAATGCTAACCCTCCAAGTACGTTTCTAAATGAGGGGGAGCATGGTAGGTGCAAGCTTGGCCCATGATACGATCCATCACTTAGAGAGCCTCGACTTTACAGGTACCTCCAAAGAGGTTCCGTGCTTACAACATATACTTTAATTTCATTTCTTGACACCTTAACATCGTGCTAGCTGATGTATTTGTTGCTATGAAGAAATTTGATCTCTAAGAATCATGTTGTGAGATCGAGACATAATATCATGTCATGCCAAGCAGACCTGGACCACTATCTACTCATGTAAATCATTCCACGGTGGTCCTAGCACTCATTCCATCAATCATAGGGTGCACGCCACTTCTATTAACTACCTAATTTTGAAGGATTCAAGCCATTTCCACAATGGAAAGAGCTCTCGCATGAAGAACTCCTACATTGCATATATCTTTCATACCACCTTAACAAGCTATCTACCACTAGGGCTACCCAAAGCTTATCTTATCACCAATATGCCATGCATTTGGATATGGATCTATCATAAACCATACCACTTCACCTAGATGCAAACTTCATAGCATATCATCATGGACCATCCACACCTTTCCACCTCGAAAGCAACTTCACCGCTGCTGCCGACTTGGGTGATGCGAGGATATGGCCATCATTAGGAAGGGGGATATGTTAACCACTCTATAGGTTAACATGGTTTTACTTGCCTGACATACCATAATCCGCTTTGCCATCTTACCCACTCTCCAACGGGCATGCATCTTTTTAAAGATGGTGTTGGAACATATAAAGCGGCCTTACAAGCTTCATGTCAAATAGGGAAAGTCTAAAGCACTTCATGTATGTACTTGCATAAGAGTAGTAATAGAGGTTGGACCATTTTTAAGTTTTACTGGCCTAGTGTAAAACCTAGTCACTTGTATGTAAGTTATTTTTGACATCAAGCAATAAACATACATTCCATGTTGTTGAATACTTCTAAGGTAAGCTCTTGACTTGAGCAACCTTCCTCTGTCCAAATGTACACATCCGCACATGCACCCTCCCTTTGTCCTAACATGCACACCCCCACATGAACCCCCCCCTCTATCGGGCCCTCTTTCCTTGTATGGACCAAACAACTCATAATCCTAGAGATGAGGGCTCGCGTCAATCAATTTCACTCCTAAATTACACCACGTACAACCTTGACATGCTTCCTATGTCACCAACCAAACTCTATCTCCACTAGGGATTAGTCTCGTCATCGACTGTATCTTTGACCATCCACACTTCTCAGAAGCTGGCATCATCATCACATCAGTTGGTGACACGAGGACATAATCACTATTAGAAACCACTTCACAGGTTAACATGGTTTCACCTGCCCGACCTACCATAAGGCGGTTTGTGATCTTACTTGCATGTAACCGAGGCCTAATTGTAAGATATCACTAGAGTTTATAAAGTAGCCTTCATACCCTAAGCTTAATGTCAAATATGAAAGTTATGAAAAGATGCAGGGGGGAAGAGAGCTTGAGCTCTTGCAAGCACACACACACACTCAAAAAACCCTAATAGAGAACACACAAGGCGAGAGGCTGAAATCTTCTTCTTCTCTACTCAACACTCAACACTCAACAAGGCGAGAGGCTGAAATCTTCTTCTTCTCTACTCAACACTCAACACTCCATATACAAGATAAGAGTACACACAATATGAAAGGTACTCAACCAAATACATACACGGGTTCTCTATAGTGTGAACCCGACTAAATGAGTTGGCGCATGCCAGTCTCTAGAATGGCTGTCACACAGCCTGTCATCCCACTGGCCGCATATCACCCAAGATCTCACCAACCATGCCAGTGGTGTAAGTGTGGGGCCTATCCCCCAGGCGGGTCATCAGTGTCCACCGCCTCACTAGACGAGCTTGATATCTCAACACTCCCCCTCGAGCTCAACTCCATCTCATGTACACCAAGCGAAGCCCTGAATCTGCGGAGCTTCTCTGTACCCAATGCTTTGGTGAAGATGTCAGCTACCTGATCCTCTGTGCTGACATAAACAAGGTCAAGGTCTCTTGCCAAGACCTTCTCTCTGACGAAGTGGTAGTGGACCTCTATATGCTTCGTACGAGCATGAAATACTGGGTTCCTAACCAACTGTATACTGCTAATGTTGTCACAGAAAATGACAACTTGTCTATCCACTGATAGACCCAAATCTGCAAGTAGCTTCCTCAACCAAGCTACCTCACATGCTGCCATAGCAGCTCCTCTGTACTCGATAGAGCAACCGTAGGCTGCTTCTTGCTGCTCCAAGTCACAACAGCACTCCCCAAAGAAAACATGAAGCCACTGGTAGATCTTCTGTCTGAGATACTACTAGCCCAATCAGCATCTGTGTACCCATGTACACATATCTCTGTCCCAGTCTCATAGAATAGTCCACAATGCAAAGTAGACCTCACATACCTCAGTATGCGTCTCACTGCATCCAAATGCGGTTTCCGTGGAACCTGCATAAACTGACTCACCAACCCAACAGAATAGCTCAAATCTGGTCTGGTGATCGTCATGTAAATCAAACTTCCTACTATGCGCCTATACATAGTAGGATCCTCCAAGATCTCTCCTGAATCTGCACTCAACTTGCCATTCTGATCCAATGGCACAGAAATAGGCTTACAGCCTGTCATACCATACTTGGATAACATGTCCAAGCCATACTGTCTCTACAGTAATCCAATACCATGTGGTGACCTAATCACTTCAATGCCCAAGAAATATCTGAGCTCCCCCAGATCCTTCATCTCAAACTTCTGTCTAAGCAAGATCTTTACATCAAAGATCTCTGCATCATGGTCCCCCGTAATGATCAAGTCATCTACATAGATGACAACAAGCACAACCCCTCTATCACCATGTCTCACATACAGCGAGAAATCTGCATTGGCTACATGAAAGCCAATAGTGACAAGATATTCAAAAATCTTGTCAGACGATGCTCTTGGTGCTTGCTTTAAGCCATACAAGGCTTTCTTCAACCTGCAAACATGCTCGGGGTGACCCATATCCTCATAACCAGCAGGTGGCTGCAATATATACACCTCTTCTTGCAAATCCCCATGCAAGAATGCATTCTTTACATCCATCTGATGTAAAGACCATTGCTTTGACGCAGCCACTGCTATCACAACTCTCACTGTTGCCATCTTGGCAACTGGGCTGAAAGTTTCCTCATAATCAATGCCATATGTCTGCGCATATCCTTTGGCTACCAATCTAGCCTTGTACCTGTTTATGCTTCCATCACTGTTATGTTTTACTTTGTACACCCACTTGCATCCAATGGCTTTCTTGCCTTCAGGCAATTGCGCTAAATCCCAAGTCTCATTTCCATATAGTGCATCCATCTCCTCATCCATAGCTTTCTCCCAACACACATTTCCAACAGCCTCATCAATGCATGTGGGCTCTACAACCTACACAACCTTTGCCATATATGCATAGTGATGTGCCACATAACCATCATATGTAAATCTCTGCATAGGGTTCTTCACTCTCCCTGATCTTCGCAGCTTTTCATTCATGGCTTCCATAGCCTTCTTTACACCAGGTGTTCTCATAGCTGGGATCCCAAGCTCCTCATCAAGGCTCATATCTGAGCCACTAGACTCTCCATCAACATGAGAATGCCCTACAGAAATGTCAAGCATACCAAGGGGCTCAACCACTTTCTCTTTTCCTTTACGTGATGTACTAATCACATTTGCAGGACTGGTATTATGACGCAGCCTGCCACTCCATGGTCTATCAATAGACCCACTAGATGAGGACTCTCCTAGTCCACTCAAAGACTGTGATTACTGACCTGCATTCTGTGCAACCACACTTCCACTCACATCAGCCCCAACAGCTTCTTTTTCAGCAGCATACCAGTTGCTCATCTCATCAAAGACAACATCCCTGCTTACTCTCAACTCACGTGTAGCAAGGTTATAACACCTGTATCCCTTTTGCTCAAGGGAGTATCCAATAAACACACATTTTTCAGCTTTCGGATCCATCTTAGTTCTTAGCTCATCTGGCACATGCACATATGCAATGCATCCAAAGACTTTCAGATGAGACAAATCTGGTTTTCTGCCAGTAAACCTCTCCTCTGGAGTTACATCATGTATGGCTGCAGTTGGAGTCTTGTTCATGATGTATACTGCTGTAGAAACAGCCTCAGCCCAATAGCAATGCGGCATATTCTTCGCTTCCATCAATGCTCGCGCAATCTCAGCAATGTGCCTGTTTTTTTGCTCAGCAACTCCATTTTGCTGCGGAGTGTATCTGCATGTAAACTGTCTCCGAATACCATTCTTCTTCAAAAATTTAGAAAACTCATTAGAGAAGTACTCTCCCCCTCCATCTGACCTTAGGCACTTTACATATTTTTCTGTTTGCTTTTCAACCAAAACTCTGAAATTTTGAAAGTGAGTAAACACCTCACTCTTCTCCTTCATGAAATACACCCACACTTTCCTTGTGTGGTCATCAATGAAAGTCACATAATACCTGCAGCCTCCCATAGATATGGTCTTCGTAGGACCCCATACATCTGAATGCACAACATCTAGTGCATTTCTGCTCACATATCTATTACGTGGAAACACATGCTTTGTTTGCTTCCCAAATTGGCATGCTTCACATATTTTCTGCATACCTTTCACTTTAAATTTTGGCAGCCCTGTCGCAATTCCTTTTGTCTGCATAGACTTCAATCTCTGCACATTTACATGTCTAATCCTTTTATGCCAAATGTCTGTGTCTGCAACAATTCTTGAACCATTTGCAAACATCGCAGCACTCACATTTCAGGCCTGTCTACATTCAATGTAAACGTTCTGCTCACTCTGTTGCCTTTTGCAACCAACCTGCACTTGTCTTTAAAGTCTTCAACATAACAACCATCAGAACCTGCAAACCCTGCTCAATCATCTGGCCAACTGAAACCAGATTCTTTGTTATGTTCGGTACATGAAGTACATCTGCAAGGTACTTCACTTTGCCATCCTGCATAGACAATGGCACATCTCCAACATGGGCAATTGGATGAGCAGTGTCATCCCCTGTTTTCACAAAACCTGGTCTTTCCGGGTTTTTCATCTCCTTGAACCACTCCCCATGACTTGTCATGTGGTTCGAAGCACCTGAATCCACATACCATACATTATCTTTTTGTGCTGCATCAACATTTTCAGACATGGCATTCACGACATGCTACATAACAAACAACCTTTCATTATCCTCATTATTTCTGCTTGAGGATGCATAGTTGTTTTGCTGCACTTTCCCATTTTGCATGTCAGCCTGCTTCTTATAACATTCTGCCTGCACGTGTCCAGGCTTACCACAATAATAGCATTCACGTGCATCATTATACTGCCTTTGCCAATTTCCACGGCCTCTTTGACTCCCCCTGCCTCTGAATTTGCCTCTTCCACCTGCGTGTTGTTGTTGTTGTTGTTGATTCTGGGACTGTTGTTCTTGCTGCTGCTTCTGCTGGCCATAATTCTGATTACCTGTTCGGCCACCTCCTTGACCGCGTCCACGGCCTCCTCTACCTCGTCCTCTTCCTGTGAACTCGTGTAGAAGGCCTGTTGCTCTGAACTGTTTTTGCTTTGTGAAGACTGTTGGTCTTCACCCAAGCTCTTCTCTTCGATAATCAGCATAGACACCAAATCTGTAAAGTTGGGAATGTTTTCCCGAGTCTGACTTGAACGCCTTGTATTGTGGCTCGAGACCACGTAGACAGACTTCCACCTTGTCATCATCATCTACTGACACACCAATAGATGCAAGGGATTCCACAATACCCTTTATCTTCAGTGCATAGTCATTCACAGACATGCTCTTTTTCTCTACAGTATGAAGTTCATTCTTCAACTGTATCTTACGTGCCTTGGTATTTGTTTCATAGTGCTTTACCAAGGTGTCCCACGCCTCCTTGGGGGACTTGGCATCCTGAATGTGCCCAATCATGGTGTCCTGTATACTAATGGAAAGCCAATACATAACTTTCCTGGCTCCTTGGTTCCAGTCTTTAAACTCTTTCACATCTGCAGCAGTCGGATTTATGTCCGGTATCTCTGGTGCCTCTTCATGCTCACCTTCTATGTAGTCCCAATAGCCCTTTCCCATCAGGAAATTCGTCAACCTGAACCTCCAAGCATGGAAGTTATTCTTATCAAGCTTCTCAGCCACAATCTGAGTTATCCCATCATTTGACATCTTGCCAAACACACAATTTTACCAGAAACTGCACTTTGGTTTTTCTGCACAAACTACTGTATTTTCTGCACAGCGGTACTGTAGTACTCTCAAATGTCACAACAGTGACTTCAATGTGCATACATACACCCAATGGTAACTGTAGACCTCTTTGCAGTACCCACAGTGTCTGCACAGTCAATGTGTCTTCCTGCAGTTCTTAAAACAGAGTTCTGCAGAGAATCAATGACTTACCCGCAGTGCTCGAAATTGCCTGCTTTCTGAAAAACGGAGGTCTAGATGCGCCGGAAACGCGTTTTTGGCCCAGAAAATGTTGTCCGATAAGACAATAGAGTTGCCCTATAGCTTTACTCCCGTGAAGAAAGCTTCTCAATCAGAGATCAATGCCGGTGCCTTCCGTAGAGCTCCCGACAAGGGTGTAGTCACCAACACAAATAGGGAAGAGTAGTTGCAGCTCTTACCCTCGTACCGCTTCCTGTGGTTCTCTTGCTTGCAGCTCAGCCCTTAGCACGTAGAGCTCCCGACAAGGGTGTAGTCACCAACACAAATAGGGAAGAGTAGTTGCAGCTCTTACCCTCGTACCGCTTCCTGTGGTTCTCTTGCTTGCAGCTCAGCCCTTAGCACGAACCAGGCTCTGATACCATGAAAAGATGCAGGGGGGAAGAGAGCTTGAGCTCTTGCAAGCACACACACACACTCACAAAACCCTAATAGAGAACACACAAGGTGAGAGGCTGAAATCTTCTTCTTCTCTACTCAACACTCAACACTCCATATATAAGATAAGAGTACACACAATATGAAAGGTACTCAACCAAATACATACACAGGTTCTCTATAGTGTGAACCCGACTAAATGAGCTGGCACTATAACTATATAAGTCTCTAGAATGGCTGTCACATAGCCTGTCATCCCACTGGCCGCATATCACCCAAGATCTCACCAACCATGCCAGTGGTGTAAGTGTAGGGCCTATCCCCCAGGCGGGTCATCAGTGTCCACCGCCTCACTAGACGAGCTCAATATCTCAACAAGTGTAGGGCCTATCCCCCAGGCGGGTCATCAGTGTCCACCGCCTCACTAGACGAGCTCAATATCTCAACAAGTTACTAACTTTGTATACATAGTCAAGACGAACAAGCGGCCCAAGACTATTATAAGTCAAATTTGACATGTAGCAAAGTAGCAATATATATTCATTCCATTGTAATAGAACACTTGTGGGCTCTCCCTTGTCTACTCTTGTTTTCTATGGATCTTTGCAAAATAGAATTTTTATGAGATCTGTTTCTCTCTATTAGATATTTATAATAATAGAATATTTATGAGATCTGTTTCTCTCTATTAGATATTTTTATGAGATCTCTTTCTCTCTATTAGATATTTATAATAATAGAATATTCATGAGCTCTCCAAGTCTCTACTCTCTTGCTCTATTGGATCTTTACATAGCTTGATGGTTTGCTTGCTTTGATAGGATTACATTTAGGTTTCTCCTTGCTTGAGATTCTTCTTTACCACTTCTTGTAAGAGAGAACCACCACAAAGGACATCTCCTCTTTGCCTCCGTCTACGTAAAGAAAGCTCTTCCTTCAACTTCAAAGCAAGTGAAGCATTCTAATGTGAGGATGGAGTGAAGCTCTTCCTTTACCTTCATAGTTATTGAAAGACATGAGTACCTCAAGCAAAATGGCTATGGTGTGTGAGAGAACGCAAAAGTGGGTGAAGCCTAAGACTACTCATGATCATATGAGTATTGTGCTAAATGAGGCTTCAAAATCAAGTTCAGCTAGATTACAAGATTAAGATTTGTACTCATAGAAAGACTTGAGATAGATTGCTTGATTCATTCCTTGTTGGAAATGACCCCTTTATATAAGGGAGGTACATATTGGCTCATGTGGATTATTCTTGCTTGCTCATGTGGCAACATGCTAGGTTGACACTCACTCCCTACCAAATCTTGTGCTCCATGGCACCATATTTATCAACACCCCTCTTTGTTCCCATATTCTTAGGCTATTGCAATGTGGTTGGATGTGAGGTGTTACAAAATGCTATCATTACCTCTTAGTGCCAACATGGCTACTTAAGGTGGTAAGGTGTGATTTCCTACACCCCCCTAGTGCCAACATGGCTACTTAAGGTGGTGAGATGTGGTAGAAATAATAAAATTTAGTTCTACTCATTTAGTGACCTTTACAACATTTGAGATAAAAAATATAGACTTGGATAGTGAGTTTTTGTATATGTATCTCTTAGAAGAGTTTGTCATTGGGAATCTGCTCTGTGGATGAAGACTCCATGTAGTTGGCTTCTTGACTTTGTGTTAGGTAGCTTGTAATGGTTGCAATTTGGCTTGTGCTTGAGTTTTTCTCATTTGTGTGGCCCAAGTGTGAAACCCATCCTGAGTGAACTACTCAACTTGACTCGTTGTGTGTAATGCCATTTGCGGGCGAAGGTCTTAACCAAGTTTGCACACGGAAGCAGGATCTAGTCACGTACAATGTAGCAGCGTAGAACAGAGTGAAGATGCTTCTCGGCAACACCCAAAAGCCTAAACCTAAATGCTAGATTTGATGCTGTAATGAAAGAAAGATGAGAAGTTATTTCTGAATGCATCATGTGTGGAGACTTTAGGTCAAACGGTTACAAGGATTTTTAAAAATAGCGCCACCTTACGTTGTTGGCGGCGTGCGGAACTCGACAATAGATGGCAATAGCGTGCAGTTCGCTGCTCTCGAGGAGTGGTTGAAGGTGCGCATGGCCGTGGAGAGCAGTGGCTATGGCCTAAGCTATGGAGGCCGTGCAGGCTGCAGAGCTTCTGTGAAGGTGTGCATAGCCGTCGAAGACAAAAGTTGCAGCTACTGAAATGAGGCGGCAGAATGCAAGCTGTAGTAGTAGTAGTAGTAGTAGTAGTAGTAGAGCTGCGCAGCTTCTACAGAGGCTCTCTGTGGAGCAGATGGCGTAGCCAGTAACCCTAGCGATGGTGGGAGAAATCGTACTCCTAATGACCAATCTTCAAGCTAAACCCTAGGCTCTCATACCATATGTTGAAAGGCATGAGTATCTCAAGAAAAAATGGCTATGGTGTCTGAGATAATGCCAAGGTAGCTGAAGCCTAAGATTACTGATGATGATGATGATGATGATGAGTGTGCTATGCTAATGAAGCTTTAGACAATCTCAGTCTCCTTGCTTAAGGAAAAGTTTGTTACCTTAATCTTCTCCCAACTTATCATAATCTTCTCCCATCTTATTATGGCCCTAGATATTTCAAATACCTTGCTCTAGAATTTAACATGTTCTATATGTTGAGGTGATATAACATGACTATTATATAATAGAGGCTATTCCCATCTATAATAGCTACACATCATTGACTGCTTATATGACAATCACTATTATATAATAGAGGCTATTTCCATCTATGATAGCTACACATCATTGATTGCTTATATGACAATCACTATTATATAATAGAGGCTATTCCCACCTATGATAGCTACACATCATTTGATTGCTTATATGACAATCACTATTGTGACTCCTAAATGGCGGTCACTCATGTACATCTTGTTAGTCATGTCTTCTTGTACTTTGCACATCTATGACTACATTGTTATAAAGTAGTGATGGTAATGTAGCATTCCTTATTTTTTATATCAATGCTATATAGTAACGATTGTTGTTCATATATGATTGGTATATAGCATTCACTACTAATGCTATGTAGTAGTAACTATTGTACACTCTACAAAGTAGTCCATACTTGGGGAATGTGTTTTAAGTCTCTTCATCCCAAGAAGTTATTAAGTTGTAGCTGCTACACACAGTAAGGTAATATAACACATAATAATCTCATAGACACACAATAAGTCAAAATGTCATAGTAAACCACATGAAAAATAAAAGAAATTAAACATGCTAAAATTGATAGTAATCAAAATCATTAAAATAGATAGTACATAGAATAAAATAGGTACCTAAAGAGGTCTACAATGCTAATAGCTTAAATTTTTTTGTTACTCCTCCTTGTACTCAATCATGTGATAAAAAGCAAGCAGTGCGATTGAGTCTATAAAAATATCTTCTTCTTTTTGGGTTGGGGAGCGGGGCTCCTAGGGTCAAAGCTCTCTAGATATACAAAATTTTCCCAATCAATCTACACGCTCTTGTAGAAAAACTAATACCACTAACAAGGTGTTGGTATTATTAAACTATAGGTATTTATTTCAAATTAGTGTTAGATTATTTAAATAAATTAATTTGTTCCTATAATACCTAGGAACCTGCTTAATGTCAAGAACTCAAATGGAGGCATGTCACACTTTGTCTATAAGAACCCAAAGAAGACCATATTAGGGAGTTTAGGAAAATCCCATTACTTTGGGAATTTTCTTTACAATTTACTTTTTAGTGTATCTTGAGCATACCAATTTCAAAAATTATCGGAGAATGTGGATTTAGAACCTACTCTTTAAGAGCTTTCCAATGATATGTCACATGTGGGGGTTTTGACAAAATCTTTAAAGGGTTTAACATGCTCTCCATTTTTTGATCTTGCAAAATGGGAATTAGGATTTTCCCAAAGTTCCTAATATGGAGACTAAAAGAGAAAAATACAATTCATATGTCACTTATTTGAAATTAAGGAGTTGCATCTAACAACAATGTTTGGTCGCATATTAACCTACAGAAGTTCTTGGTTTTTCCCTATGTCTCGAAAGCATACAACTTTGACTTTGTCAATTAATTTTACATTGCAGCTACTTTAGGGTGTATGTTTTGAATCCTTTAAGGATAAGATCTAATGGCAATTTACTTCCACAATCTAAAAAGAGTATCCTAAAAGAGCTTCAATGGGGAATATGTGGAAATTGCTATCTATGTATCTTCGTGTCAAGAATCAAAAGCTTTGTGGAATCACTACAAACAAAGGAGGCACAAAGAGTGGTCTTTCATCCATTGAACTTTGGGCTTGTGATCATGTTCTACTTCTTAAAGCACTTCACACTCCATTTTGACTTCTTCTCATGCTTCTAGTGTAATTGGTGCTTCTAAAATCACTTCACACTCTACCTCAACTTCTTCTCATGTTTTTGTTTCTTCTCTCTACTACTAGTTTTCACTTGGTGCTCCTAAAAGCACTTTACATTCATGATCAACTTCTTCTTGACATGCTTCTATTTTTTTTCTCTCTATTAGTTTGCAAAATTAGTGCTTTTGAAGGCAGTTCACACTCCAACTTAACTTCTTCTTGTCCCCCTAATTGGGAGCTTTTGAAACTCTTTGGAGCCATTTACTTCCTAAATAGCAATGGCATAAGTTAATAAGATAAAGGCTTTTCACAAGGTGGCCATAAGATAAAGGTAAAATCAGCCCAATCTTCTAGAATGCTAGGTCTAAGTCTTCTATGGCTTATTTGCGTGTTTTTGATTGTCTTGCTTATTCTCTTTTGCTTGAGCAACAATGAACAATAAGGTAGATGATAAGACAATAAAATGCATTTTTGTGGTAATGGACTCCGTCCTCCTTTTAGTTCTCTGCCTCTCCTTTTCTTCCCTCTAGTGCAGGTTGGTGCTTTCAGGCTCTTTGGGGGTTTTTGCTCTATTGGCAAACTTCGGCCTATTCTGGTCTTCGCCCTCAAGACTCCATGGTAGCCGCTCCCTCATCCCTGATCGAGGCCGTCGTTGCTTGTAAATAGAGGAGCCTAGAGGACAGGTTTCTAACTGGGGAACTAGATTTGTGAATTGAGAATTTATTAATGAGAAGCATCATTTGAATAGAGAATTGGTCATAGGAATGGACATTCTTTTGGGGAGAGAGAGATAAACATAAAAAGCATCCTAATTAAAGCTTGATTTGCATTATAACCACTTAATTAAAAACTTCTCAAGCTTGGGAGGGGTTGAGAAGTGAAAAACATTGAGAATAGTAGAGAAAAACCATAAAATTACACTTTACCTCTTGTTTTTGCTTGCTTCTCTATCTTAGAAGAAGCCCCCAACCAATCAATTGGTTAGTGTGTTGTTGAGAGGAAATCTCCAAGGATGGTTGAAGAGAGAGATAGGCACCACTCTCTCCAAAAGTAGAGGATTTTTAAGGGATAATAAAAAATATCATTATTTTAATGTAATACCGGCATGGTATAGTTCACAAAGCTCAGTTTGGCTGAATTTGGACAAGATTTGGACCTAGTTTGGCTCTCTTTTGATTTGGTTTGATCCAGGAGAGAGGAGAAATAAAAATATCACAATTTTATTGAATTAAAAAATCTACCACCACGTGTGAAATAGGCGCCTCCTTGAAATCACCCCCCTCCTTACCAAGGTATCAAAAATGTATCATTATACCAAAATATCTCATTGTTTTAGTAATATCTCATAGTTTTTAACTAATAAACCTTGTACTCAATCAACTCTTCATCTTATGTGGGCATTTACTCATTTTTGGGTATTTTCTTTTATTCATTGGATTTTTCTCCCCACTTGGATTAATCCTGTTGGCCTCTTCACACCGGGTTTGATATCTCACCACTGGGTGCCCAAGCAACTTCTTTGCAGTAGGACAAGGCTACTATGAGGGAACATCTCCATGTGAATCCCCAAAAGGTCTCACCATCCCCCTCAAAGATGGGCATCCAGAGTTTCTCATCCCCAGAGTACGCCCCCATTTCGCCAACCTCAATCAACATGTAAATGTTGTGAGCCTTTTTGCATGACTACCATGAAATCAAACTCTAAAAGAATCAAGAGCCATCGGTTTATCATTCTTGTTGTGAGGCTTATTGATCAAGTAGAGAAGTACATGATGATCTACAATGAATATGAATTTGTTTCGCCAACAGATAATGGCGCATTGCGTGCAAGTGTGTACTCTGAAAACTCGCTCTCATAGAGGAAGTCCATGAAGCGTTCGTAGGCAGCCATGTGCTCTGATGCTCGAGAGTGGATGTGGCTTGTGTTGTTGAGAATGAGTGAAAAATGACACATAAGGCCTTCAAAGTACTATTTATACAAGGTAGTGGCCAAACAAATGAACATTACAACTATGTTGTTATTTAAGATAACCTTCTTTAATTAAAAGATAAGATATAGTTTGAGGCTACTATATACTTATAAATATTGTTAAGATATCGACTCCTCCACGTGTAACATCACACCGCAAGTTATTTGCCATCTATCCAAAGAAGAAACATAAATGACTTTACAAATGTGCGGCCTTTGGCCTTCCAAAAGATAAATAAGACCTTGACTCTTGACTTGCCCTAAAAAGGGATTAAATGCCTACAATGACTCTATGCTTAGCATCTTATATGCCCTTGGAAGCCAATCCTACTGGCCAACTACTGGTCAGCCCGCTCCATGGACAAACAAGTACCTACATGCTGTTGACATGAAGAGAAACCCCTCATGTCACATGCACCCATGCACTGAGGTGCAATGTGACACACTGGCTCATTCATCAATGCTATACTTGTATAGAAGTAGTACCTTCTTAAGAACATTTGTCGTACCTCATGACCACATTGTGAGCCTTAGTCCAGGGACATGTCAAACACGAGCTACATAGGTCATTCCAAGCCTTCGGTGTCAGAGTAGTCTGTCACTTAACCCGCTTGGAGAACAGTCAAGCGTATAGGTAACCCTAGCATAAATGGCATTTGGGAGGCTCTAGGTCAGCCCTTGGGGGCCAACCTATGAACCTTGCCCTGTGGACCACCATGGGCCACACAAAAGGACATACAAAGGGGCTAATAACTAGTCGACAGCCCTACACTAGCAGCAACAGTCGGCTAGCACTAAGGAGCATGTGCCTCACACATGTGAGCAAAAGAAAAGCAATGACCTATTTTTCAGCATTTGATGCTTAATATTCAGCAGTAGCCGTGAGTATTATTACCTCGCCATGATAGTAGCCGTCAGCACAGCAGAAGTGCATATATAAGCAGCCCATCAGTTCACTTGCTAAAATTATCTCATTCATCATATTCAGTCATAGTCTAGTGTAGCAACTTGTCTTGTGCATACATTATTCTTAGCCAAAGCACTCTACTACTTCAACCCCAAGGCAGCCCAAAGCTTTCTTTAGGATTCAACCTTCAGCAAATGCATCTCCCTTATCAAATTTGGGTATGCATAAGGCTTTTCGACGTGGCTTCAAAGTTGTCTTCGACTTGTTTGATGGTTCAGCTATTGATCAAGGGACACATCTCTACGTCCAAAAGACATGACTTTTAATTCAAGAGTCACACCCTTACACACTAAGGGATGTGCATCTTCATTTGTAACTATTCAGGCCCTATTTAACAAGGCCTTGTGTCTCAATACAACACAACACAGCATTCTGCTCTTAGCATCTTTACTTTCTCAGTGTTATATCTATAATCATGTCTTATAAATTACTAAACAGGCTGAGAAGTTCTCACAGTTCTCACATGTTCCTGGATTCATCTAGGTATATACTAAACAGGCTGAGAAGTTCTCACAATGGTATCAACAAGACTTATAGATTGTTGACAGCTTCCTTTTATTGGCCTCAAATGAAGCAAGATGTTATAAAGTTTGTTACAACATGTTTCGATTGTCAGCAAATGAAAGCCAGTAGACAAGTTCCAACTGGTCTTCTTTAGCCACTTCCTGTACCGAATGAACGTTAGGAAAGTATCAGTATGGATTTCATTACATTTATTATATCTTTACCTCATTCTTTGAAAGGTAATATGCACATAATGGTGGTGATCGATAGATTTTCCAAAATGGCACATCTTGTACATAATGGTGGTGATCGATACATTTTCCAAAATGGCACATCTTGTACCATGCAAGAAGGCAACACAAGCCCTAAACATTGCTTCATTATTTCTTCAGTATATTTTCAAGATGGATGGATTACCAAAGTCCATTATTTCATATCGAGATCCTAAGTTTACATAGTGGGATCCCAAGAATTGTCCCAAGAAAGCCACTTCTTCCACTTCGTTCTTCACCACACCAATAGTTTGTTAGCAGTTATCTCGTGTCTGCACACTATGTCAGGGCCTCTATTGTGGGTGTGCCTGGTCGTATTTGGTGTCTTCCCATTTTTCCTCACTCTCTGTATTTTTTCCCTATTTTTTGGAGCTGTGTATGGGTTGTTGCCTGCCACAGATAACTGGCCGATTGTGTCTGTGCTGTCCGACTGATCTAGTGCTATCCGACTATACTTCAGTGTTGGCTGACTGCCCTTCTACTGGTGGCCGACTGGGTATTTTACTGATCACGGGCTACTAGGGCAACTGTTACCTGGCTCTGGGCTGTGGTGGTGGCTGACTAGTAGCCAAGGGGGCCATATAAAATGGCCCCTTTCCCCCACACTCCTTGTATATTTTTTGGGATTTATTGGTGTATATAACAGAGTTACACAGCTTCTCTCTCTCTTTCATCTGTGTATTGCTCTCTACAACAATTGTCTTTATTTCCACTGTGCATTCTGACATGATATCAGAGCCCCAGGTGGCTTGAAGCTTGGAGATAGTGGGACGTCGAGGATTTGCTAATTGAGGTGCTCATTATTAGAGACTGTTTGGGATGTACGGGACTTGGAGATCGGGTAGAAGGCGGCCATAAGCGTTGGACAGCCACCTTGCATTCTATTTGCAGCCTCTTCTTCTTATTTTTTCCCACCCACCCTCCCTTCACAAGACCTTGTGAACCCTTGAAATGGCAGACGTGCTTGAGATGGCTGAGAAGCACGTGAGGATCCCAACACTCCCCACGTTCCCGGTGGACCGACAGCAACAACTGGACGGGAACAACTACGGCATATGGAAGGTAATGATGGAATTTGTTTTGGAGTTCTATGACTTGGCTGATTTCATTGTTGTTGGGGTTACACGGTCGGAGTTGGAAGATGGGAAGTTATCGTCTATACGGAGAAGGAACGGGAGGCACAGGCATAGTTATGGGATTGTGTTAATGCCCGAGTTTGTTCATTGATCTTCCTCAATTGCACACCACACGTGATCAATCACATAAAGCATATCATGCTGGCCAGAGGGATTTGGCAACATTTGGCTTCTCTCTACAACATGGTAACACCTATGAAGAGGATCTCCTTAGAATATTCAACGTGTATTTCTTATTGTCAAAATTGACTACAAGTGACTAGTGTTCACGCTAGGCCAGCCAAAACCTAAACATGGTTTGGTCACTATTGTTAAATTTGCAGCAATGTGATGAGCTATGGTGAATCAAATGTTAGAATCAACATCATTAACAAAGAGATTAGATTATAATTAAGAAGTGATTAGTGAGGAATTAACTGATGGTATGAATGATATCCAGCCAGATGCTTCGGATAGACTCCGTTGGCTGGGTGAGGGTGCCTTCGATGGCTTCGTTGCATCAAGCTCTCCATATATGCCATGCAACTATACTCTGTGGCTAGAATCTAGAGTCCAGCGCGACCCGGAGGAGGAGCTAGAACTAGGACTGCAGAAATACGAAATCATAAAATGTTAATAACTTCTTTATTTTTACTCCGATTTTATCTCCACTTTGCACACAAGGAAGTCATGTAATGGAGATCTTAACTTGATTTATTGAGCAATTTTTGCATGTAATTTCTATTTTAAATTATTTATTATATATTTTGAAAGTATACAAAAAGAGTAGTAAACTATTTTTTTGTATAGCACATCTTTATATGAAAAATTATGTATTTTTACTTGATTTAATGATCCAAGGATAAATAATTAAGAGGACAATGTGACCAAATGGTCGAATTTCATTCTCAACCGGGTTAGATTTTTTGAGATCTGCATTGAAAATTTACTTCAAAGTCTGAAGGCAGTTGAACATAATTAGTAAATTAATTATAAAAAATTATTTTTATATGATTATGTAATAATTTTATGTGAGAAAGTAGTGCTAATCATGGTGAATCTTTAAAAAATAGCTTAATTTGACATACGAAAAGGTCTATTTTCATCCATTTTATGTGAAAATAGCTCTACTTGAGTAGTTTCTTCCCTTCGAAGCCAAAACCCAAGTCTAACTAGGCTTGGTAAAGTAGGTTATTAGTGATTGTTGTGGTGCTATTAGTGATTGTTATGGTGGTGGTAGGACCGATGCATGTACTCCACCTTGTCATTGAGAGAGAGCTGGGCAGTGCCTTGATTGTGGCCACTCTCGCCCCCACTCCGGGTCCCACCTTGGGCCCCACTCTGGGCATCCATACTCCTATCACTCCTTAGTCTCCATAGTAGTAGAAGCAACAACTTGAAGACATAGGAAAACATTTGGTGATAAGTGGATTGTCCCCTGGCAAAGAAAAAACAACAGAAGTGATGACATAGGGGAGAAATCAAAAAATCACCACCATCGTCAACATTGAGTGATAGGCTGAACATGATGATACAAAAACCTAACCCTCTAACAACTCCATACCACAAGTCACAATCAATGCGATAGGAGATGTGCTGGGGAACACAACTCACACCCCAGAGATGCGCCAACTATTGAAGGCTTGGGGTCAAATGCAAGGAAAGCAAGCTCTTTTCTTGATAGACCCTACAACCGATGAGAACTTCATCTCTTGGCGCTCAGAGATGTTTGCTTCAAGATATCCCCCAATTTTGATACACACCACCTTCGTTAAGTTTTGACCCCACCTAGGAGATTATTGCTAGTATGACGTCATGGGATGCTCAGAGGCTTTTGAGGGTATTCAGATTTATGGCACCCAGTGTATTTGTCGTGTATGGAGTGACATTGTTCACTCTTTTCACGACCTAGGTTTGCATACAGGGATCTTCTAGAGCTGCACAGACAAAATGAACAGATTTATGAGAGAGTGGAACATGGTATTTTCTTCTTCACTCCTACGGGGCTTTTATGGCAGTAATGCAAACAATGGCCACAAACATAATGCATACTATGCACAACACATGTTATGGCATGTATGGTTTTATATTCAGTTATGACCAAAGACTATTCATAGAGCATGCAAAAATAAATACATTGTAAAGCTGAAGTGAAATAGTAGAAAAAAGGTATTATTGTAGAAGGCATATATACCATTTGACTATGCAAGTACAATAGTAGAAAAAAGGTATTATTGTAGCTAGCATATATACCATTTGACTATACAAGTGCCAATTTCTATCTCCTCTCTCTTGTCTACCTTTAGAGAACATCTTCAATGCCTACACATATGCACAACAATTTAATCCTTACCATTACAGACAAATTATTTCTTCTTCTTTTTTGTTTTCTTGAGCATGCATTTGATCCTCGATTTGATCCTATGAGAAAATATTGACTTAAACCCTTGTACAAGCATGTTGTACCACTTTTCATGCATACGTGAAGGACTATCGGCTTGCAACCCTTGTGCAAGCATGTAGTACCACTTTTTGTGCATACATGAACAACATGTTTTCATGAAGGTAGAGATAAGATCCTATACATAAAAAACATGTCAGATACACACACTACTTCTTCATATTAGTGTACACAGCTATACATTACTTCATAACAGTAGACCATGCTGCATTTACACAAGGGAAGCAACCTCAACAATGAAGGCACAAAACCCCACATCGTAAAGTCCGTCCAAAATGGGTGCATACATGTCTACTCATTGCTCAAGGGTATTATGACGGTAATTCCACCATCTAGGTGCCCAAAGACATCAAAGAAAGAATACCTTTGCCACCAAATTTTGTATCAAGAAGAAGCACACCCATGTCTAGAATGGTGTGGTGGCCAAAGCAATAAATAGAATACTATCTAGGAGTAGACATATTGCTACATATCATTAAACCATGCTTAATAGTAATAAACACTACTATAAGAATTGCTATACGCTAGAAAACTAGCATTGCTAAGTTAAGAGGCATATCCTTGTCCTTGCATCCTCCTCTTTTTCTTGGTAAGTTCTACAGTATTACTTGTGGTTGGGGTAATTTCAACAGTTTTATGAGATTGCTACTTTCATTTTACCTTAATCTTTGCCATGTATATGTTGTGGATTCATGCCAACACTACTCAACTCATGCTCTTCAGAGGAATCAATTAGCAGCAACACTTCAATTACACAAGCAAAGGTAGCACATTCTTGTAGGAGGGAAGACATCTTTGGCATGTAACATAAGGTGGTGATATATCCATTGAAGTCAATGGCGCAAAAGAAGGAAAACTATATATGGATACAAGGAGCTAACATGACTAGGAAGGCTACTAAATATGCATGCAATAAGGAGCTAATAGAAGACAGGGATTGAATAAACATCCATAACTGATAGAGGAAATGCATTGGTCGTATCAAAATGAGTAGAGTAGTCGTTTTCTTCATATTTTGAATATGCAATTGTACAACATAATAACTGCCCATGTTTTTTAACCTTTAAACACTTTGCTTTTGTGTCTATCTTAAACAATTACACTTGTGCTACCTATTATGCTTTATTTATTGTGTTTCAAGCTAGCCACTTTACCATGCTTCCACTCCATATAGCAAATTCCACTACAACATAATAATTACCCACATTTTTAAATCTACACACTCTGCTTTTGTGTCTATTTTAAACAATCATTTTGTGACACCTATTATGGTTTTTTAATTATGTTTGAAAGGAAAAAGAGCTAGCCACTTTACCATGCTTCCACCCTATAGCAAAATGCCACTACAATCAAAGTAAAAGCCTAGCCTTTTTGTGTTAAGACCAGCTTTTAAATTGATTAAGCATAGCATCAGGCCTTTTTTTCAAAAGGATGAGTTATTTTTAGGTCATCTAATCCAAAAAGAAATAGCTATACTAGGACAATTGCCTTTGTAGCCATTCATTTTGATAGCTCTAAAAAGAAAAGAAAGAGCCACATAACTCATAGTTGTTGGAGGCCCCTTGCCTCATTATAACAATATAATAAGTTGAGTTTTATAATAATTTCTTAACTTATTCTCCTTTTGTAGAAGCATGTGTTAATGGTTTGAGTCTTGTTTTGTTTAATCAAACACTTTTTTTGGGCCTCATGTTGACATGAAATGATGACATATTAGTTTTTGCTCGATAACTAGTGATGGTGGTGACAAGCCACCTAATGAAATGAAGTTTTCCAACGTTTGCATGTTGATTCAACATTGGACATGTGCTTTCAACTGACCCATGACTTTGACATGTTGCAATTTGCAACCTTCGATAACTCATCCCCTTGAGCCTTCTTCAAAAGAATAGAAGATGACCTCTTTACACTAGTCCTTGGTTGATTCTACAAGACTACGTACATTCATCTTAAGCTCCCCATGTGTGTGCACCACATCACAATTCAAAGAGATTAAGCTTGAACTTTATTGAATCTTTTGGACTCTTCAAATCAATTTCACCTTATAGTAGTGAGATGATGGGCTTTTTTCAATAATCAAAGGATCTCTAAGATGGGGTATGGTCACAGAGATCACATATAAGGTGAGAGGTTACACATGGGAGAAAGAGCCTTCTTATCTAAGAGGTAATTGCAGAATAGGAGCCTTCTCATCTCGAAGAATGGAGAGGATCCCATTGCACAAGTTCTCGAAATAAGATCAAAAGTCGTCCTTGGGTTGTAGCTTACTCACCAACATTGAAAAACTAACTAGATCATGTATTTCACCTTATGTTGGCTAATGTACTTTCCTCATGCAAAACTCACTAGAGAAACACCCTTTTGAAAGGTGTCTTTGTGATTTGATTAATGAATCCATTACATTAAGTTAGAGGATAAATGAAATGGTATGATCATAAAATTCTATAAAGTGCATGACATGATTGATCCGCAAGAAAGACATCCATAATAGATCCATAGGCATACCTAAATATTTTCGGAAAGCTTCAAACTTCTCTCTAGGTAAAGCCTTTGTAAATAGATCTACAACATTATTCTATGTAGGCCAATAAGATAGGCTAATCTCCCATACATGTAATCTCTCCTTGACATAGTGATAATGGATTTCAATGTGCTTGGTGTGTGCATAAAATGCGAGATTTCATGCCACAACCATAGCACACTGACTATTAGTGAGAATAGTAGTGGATATTTTACAGCTTGCCAATGCTTTGTACCTGGGTTGTGCATGATTTTTCTCAACAGAGGCACCTTAAAGCTATGTCAAGCCTCGTGTTAAACAGTAAATGAGGCATCTAGCTACTCGACTGTAAATGCTGGCATTAAAAGGTTTACCAATGTCGTGCATGCTAAGCCATAAACCTGGTTCTAGTTGAGTAGAAAGTGGCTTTCATTCTTCCATGCGAAAGTGGCTTTCATTCTTTCTAGTAGAGTAGAAAGTGGCTTTCATTCTTCCATGCGAAACCTTTTCAACAAACTCTTTATGTACTTAGTTTGCTGCATAACAATGCCATCATTTCTATGCATAAACTATGCCAAGGTAGTAATGTAAAGGCCCCAAATTTGGCATACCAAATTTAGATTTCAAATACGCCTTGAAATTTTAAATTTCCTCTTCATAGGTTTCCATGAGCATGTCATCTACATACAAGATGACTGAGAATTTTGGCACCAGATTTCTTCACATACAAAGTGCTTTCACTTGGACTATTCACATAACCTTGGCTTGTCAATTGAGCATGTATCTTATCATACCAAGCTCTTGAAGCTTTCTTTAAGCCATACAATGCTTTGTGTAACCTACTACTTTATGTTCCTCAATAGGAACTTCAGAGCTAGTAGGGTGATTTACAAACTTCCTCTCACAAATCCCCATTCAAAAATGCAATCTTGATGTCCAATTGATGCACTTTCCATCCTTTATGTGTAACCAATGCAATCACTTAGTCATCCTAGAAGTAGGAGCCAAAGTCTCCTCATAATCTATTCCCTTTTTCTGAGAATAGCCTTTAGCCACAAGTCTTGCCTTGTACCTGTCAATGGTACTAACTTTGTTCCAATGACATTCTTGCCTTCTAGCAAGTCCACTAGATTCCATGTATGATTCATGATAGAAGAAATTTCATCCTGCACGACTTGCACCCATTGCTCATTCTCATGTGCTTCTTCATAAGAAGACGTCTCTTCTAAATCATAGAGACCCCCCATGGCAAATGTAGACTGCCCATGCTATACATTCAATGCATGGTTGAAACTATAGCCCTTGTTTTTCTTATTCGTGTAGGTGAAATTTTGCTGTCTCGCAAAGTTTTCAGCAATCATCTAAGCAAAGATTTAGCATCATGTCTAGCTATTCATTCTTCCCTGACAACATCATCTTCAACCTCTTCCATAGAAGGGACCTAATTTGATGGATCTTTCAAATGTCTCACATCCTATTGAACTCGAGGCATATCTTGAATAGGGGTTGGCTGAACTGAATTCCCTCTTAAAGCTATGGGTAAAAGTCCATTAAACATGTCCTATGAGCTTGCATCACGACTTTTATGCTAGCCAAGCATGAACTAGACTGAATTTTTAGAAAATACCAAATCACTACTTACAAAAATTTGGCGTGTCACTGGAGTTGGGCATGTGTTCAACACATGAGTTGAACACATGATGACTTCCATCTAAAAAGTATGAGGCAACTTTTGTGCTTTCACAATACATCTAGCCATCTCCATGAGCATCATATGGACACTTGTTATAGTTGTCTATGTGCATTATATGGACACTTGCTTATACAAGCCATTGCATCGTGTTTTAGAAGCAACTATAGCATAACTCCTTGAAGGGTTCTTAACACTTCTTATTTGCAAATTCAACCACCAAACCTTGATCGTTTATGGTTGAGTTAGTGTCTTTGGAACCTATGATACATTTGTCATGCACCATCAATTGTTGCAACAAGAATGACCTTGTGTATCCCTTTCATTGGATAAGTAAAATAATGTGCACATGATACAATGTGCAACCATTAAAAGCAAAAACTAAGTGCTAAAATACATCTTTGCAAGCAGTGATATGGCTCGAAGCACAACTATCAGAATACCAAATTACATCCTTATTGTGGGACCAATCAAAGACATATCCTGTTTTGTAGCACTTGGTGCATCACTAGTTCATGTGACCAAAAATGTCCACTCGTCATGGATTGCATTGGCAGACTGCTGTGATCTGTCATTTCAAGTGTCAACTACTGCATTACCTTCATTTCCCTTCTCTTTTACCATCCGCTTTCTACATTCATCTATGTAATGGCAAGGCTTATGACAATAGTGACATTTGCCCTTCTTTTTGGGCTTGCTAACATCCCCTTTCTCAGACATCACCCCAGAAGAGGGTTGTCCATGACTAGCCTTATTGGACTAGTGTCTTCCATGTTTAAAGCTCTTTGCTATTCCTTTGTCCTTGCTGAAAATGCCTTGTCACCACCACAATTGCTTGATAGATTTGCTTGTCTTCTTGCAAGAGTAAAATCACCAACTCTTCAAAGGTGATTGGATCAACACCTCCACTCGTAGAAAGATTGAGAGATGTGTGAAAGCCCAAGAAAGAAGAGTGCAAAGAATTCAATGTGTTCGTGACTAGTTGCCTGTCAAGGATAACCTATCATAGAGTCACCCTCATACATGAAAAGAGTATCCAACTGCCTCTTCACAAGTACAAGTGTTTCACTTTGGTGAGGTGATCTATCATAGAGTCACCCTCATCCATGAAAAGAGTTCCAATTGTCTCATTCAAGTAGGTAACTCTTGTCTCGTTGCATACTTAATACATTGCTTCCAAATTGTCCCACGCAAGCTTTACTGTCTTGTAGGGCCGGATGTGCGGAATGGTAGACCTTTTGACAAAAAGGGCTATCAAAGACATGGCCTATGCATCCTTGGAATCTCATCTTTTTTGCTCTTGTGCAAGAACAATATGCTTTACCTTAACTCCTAGAGCTCTTTGACCAGCTCCCCTCTGTTGCTGGCTACAAGCTAAGTGGGTGTGTCATCACCACACATAATAACCTAAAGCCCTTTGGCTACCAGCACATTCCAAATCATGAAACTCCCCAGGGAGTAGTTTGTCCCATCTAGCTTATCCTCTTGGGATAGCACACCAAATACATCTGAACATTTTGAGCCATGGTATTCAAATCCACACTCTAATTCTTGCAGGCAAACCAAGAAGCACTAACATGCTGTGCCGGGCAACAGAATGCTCATGTGCAAAGTTTTTGCCTCCAAAAATGCAACCACAGCTTGCAATCTACTCACTGAAGTGTCCAAAACACATGATGTGTGAATTAATGTGTCAAATCTACACACAATGTGTTAAATCTTTGACTATTACCCCAATGCATTCTCCAAACAAAACAACCTCAAATTTTGCATACAATTTTGGCCCCAATTTGTATTGTATTGCATGAGTCCCTAATTTTGTGACTCCCAAAATGCATGTACTGCATACCAAAACCTGCAAGCTAAAAAAGCCCAAATGTGCACTCACAGAGATTCAAAAGGCCAGTTGATGCAAACCTGTGAGTTGACTTGGAGCTCCTTTCTCTATGCTAGTCCACAATTGGGCTCGGCAGTTGATGTAGTCAGGATTAAAAAATAAGATGCCGAAGAGGTCACAAGAAAAATACGGGCGACAAGGGTGCGCCGAGGTGGGGTCAGGTGCGTGAAAGGGACCGGCAAAAAGGGAAAAAACTTTCCAGCACGCTAAAAATGGGCAGGTGTCAAGTTAGCCCCAAGAGAGGACGGCTCAGCCCAATCCCCAACCCACACACCCCACCCCTCCCCCCCCCCCCCCCCCCCCCCCCCCCCCCCTCAGCATAGCTGGTCAGGCTGAGCCAAGCTCCACCCAGTAGGGGAGGAGCCACAGATCGAGATGGGCAACGGTGGAGCTGCAGCACTAGTGCCACCCGCAGATGGTGGCGCAAACAGGAGGCAGGGCACCTGGGCACACAATAAGGAGAAGCTGGCCACGAGCACACGAAATGGCAAACATGAGCATTGAAAGACGGGAGCCTGGAGTTGCATTCAGATGAAGTGAGTCAAGACAGCTCTGAAACCAAATGTTGGGGCTCAAACACAAATGGGTCAACTATTAGGGTTAGGGTTTACTGCAAAGCTGTGCCAATCAACCCTGACACACTTTTAACATCCAATATAACATACAAGTACAAAGGGTATGACAAAGCGTCCTTTCACACTAGATATCCAAGGGGAAAACCAACATGGGAAAAAGCGCCCTTGGTTATGCTCCTGTTCATACGTAACACTACCATAAGTATGCATCTGCCTTCAATTTTATGGATGCTTAAGTCTCTAGGGCACCATGTCCCTATAAAACTAACCTTGCATGGTGATCCAAGCTAGATTTACCTTCTTTTTTTGTTAATGCCATTGTTACTGATAGGCTAAGTTCCACATAATGATCATCCAAGTTCTTGCACAATAGCTGAGTGCATGTTGACACACATGCATACATATGATGACATATCTCTCCACAGTAGAAACTTGGGTGTCATGGGACCTGTTAAGCAGGCCCAATTCGCAGTCACTTGGGCTACAGCTGCAATCGTATGACATGCCGAGATTGGATGCGCTCATATCCATTCTTGATCCATGTGCTCCTTGTGCTTCTAGTTCTCGGAATACTACTCAAAAATGCTCCCGTGATCAGGAAACCTTGAAGGAGGCGGCTTTCAGTAAGTCCTGGAGTACAAGTGGTAGTACTGCTCAGGTAGCACCTGGAGAAGTTCCTTAACAAACCTTGAGATCTTCTCAGTTTTTGAGTTTTGCCATGGAGGCGGCTTCAAGCTATGGGTCAAATACCTACCAAACAACATGCCAATGCTGTGTCAATCAGAGCCTCCTCAGACAAATATTTCTAAGGAATCTACAGACACAAGATTTTTGAACTGTAAAAACGGTATACAACTCACAGCCTCTTTCGTGCACGCGTTACTCCAACGTAAAAGAGTCGACGTTCTTCGTTGAGATCACAATCCTCCAAAGGTATCAGACTGTCACTTGCTCCAACCAAGAACACACAATCGAATTCCAAACCTTTGGAAGAGTGCAAGGTTAAAAGCTTAACTTCATTCTGGCAAGGACATTCAAAAGCATCTGAGAGTCAACTGCATCATCTTGAAGACAACATGTAGTTACCCTACTTATCATCCTTCTGCATTATCAGATGGTCACAGTGTTCATGCAAGCTTCACGAAGACCCTGGGGGTGCATGCAGCCTGATACCAAAATTAAAGGTTGCCACAAACAAACCTTGCCTGTCACCGAATGTGTGTCGAGTTTTTCTTCATGATTCGCCAACAAGGCTACATCTTCAAGAAAACACAATAAAGCCTTGTCCCCGACACCATAGAGACTTGCAGCAATGTCTGCATTAGCCTATAATGAACCACAGTACCCGAGTATAAGAAACACATATCTTCTTCCATACTTTCAAAGGGACAAAGTTTAGAGAAGTCAAATCACCAGTAACTGTTGAATTCGTTCCATGCACTGCTTGAACAAAGCTTCATTGTGTGAAAGAGCCTTAATGTAGGTTTCAAATTGTAATCTGAATCATATTGGGTGCACACAAACGTTAGGATCTCTTTGAAAAACTCTCTTGAATTAGACATATGCTATGGTACGCCATGCGCTTCACTAAGGCAGATCACTTAGCCAAGGCTATCAGCCCCATAGTACAAACCAAGCCCATTGACCTGATATATGACACACAGGGAAGGGCTTCACAACAAAGTCATGTGGAAAGGAACAGGACTTGGATATAGATGAGCATATAATCATTGGATACATGAGTTGGCAATAATAGACAGCATAGGCATCTATCGCCATGGAGCCGAAGAGATAGAGACTTCAACCAGCCAGGGAAGTACGCATCTCTAGAATCTGAAGCAACCTCTACAAAACCTGAGATAACTTGGCAAGAACCAACCACCCACCAGCCAAATGGAGTTGACTATGGTGATTAGAAATGTTTACCATTACAAGCACTTAGTAGGAAGACTTTGAGAAGTAGGTGACTTTACTTTAACATTTGCTCACAAAACCCATTTGAGTGGACAAGGAGCCATGAGTTCAGTCTTTGACTCATCTTGATTGACATAGAGATGACTTTGAGATTCAAAGAGGACCTGCCACTCGAGCCTTCTTATGAAAAGTTACCAATTAAGTCATGCCACAAGAAACAGGTAAATGGGGATCAAAAATTTAGGAAGTGGCAATCCAAATGGGCCCCAGCTTTCCGCCTCTGCACATCAACTAGAAGCAAGGTTTACTAGAGCTTCAAGAGCTAGGCACAAGCCCATCTTTCACATACAACTACTCAGAGAGGAGATTGAGGTTCACTGCTAGAGGAAACATACTGAGTATTTGGGGTATAGGCTGCTCACATGGGATAGGCATCACTTCAGCCCAGCAGTTTACAAAGTAGAAACTTACTTCTCAATGAGTATTCTCAATAGCTTGATGACCGATGACTCGAGACTCATTTCTCGCAGGTGATGGATCACTTCCATAAATTTGAATATACCATTTCTGCAACACCAGTGATGAACAGATTAAATCATCAACAACAACAAGAGAGTGTCCACAGATGCATTACGAACAGCTTGCCTTGCATTTAGCCTTAATCCCAATTCCTTATGTGTCACAGACTCGGTATAGATTCTCTGCAGCAAAACATCAGACATTACAAGCAAAACAGTAAGCTTAGTGTATGCACACACAAAGCATGCAAGCATGCACGTGCATGGGCAAGCACTAAAGCTCTTGGCTTTTTCTTTAGTCAGATATTTAGAGTGGAAAGTCTGATTGCCCCCCCACATTCAAAAAGCTTGCCTGGTCAGGAAAGGAAAGAAAGCAGACTACACAGACTTCTTTTACATGCCATGACTGCAACAGCTTAAGCCATGCAAGCAGCAAGAGATTCGCAGTGCTTACCTCCAAAGCCCTAGGAAATGAGAGGTTGTTGAGATTAGCCCAATGTTTTACTAGGTCCACGCTTCTGTCCCCAATTCCTATCCATTAAAAACCAATATCATGTATTCCTGCTAACAGAGAATGGTTCTGATAATCAGGGTTAGAAAACCCTTACCACGTGGAGGTGTGTTTAGGCAATATTCAAGTGCAATCTCATTCTCAGGATTTGCAATTAATTGCAAATATGCAATTAAGGTTTTCACCTCCTGTTATGATGCGATTCTCAGCTGTTAGATCATGACAAAAGCCAGAATGATGTTTATGGTCTTTGTGATCTCAAACCCACCTTGTTAGAATAAAATGGTGTAGATCCAAGGATCTGGTAAGGAATCTGAGACTTGACAAGCGAAGCCTCCAGCTGAAATGACTGCAAGAAAAAGCCATGGCTTTACAACACGGCAGGTAAGAGTCCCTCTTTAGACAGCATCTTCTTGCTAATATACCTGGACTCGAGTGCGGTATAACAGAGCAAAGCTTCCCCAAAAAGCCTCTCCTTGTCTTACAAGCTTTTGCATCTCTGAGACAATAAAGTTGGCTTCTAGAATCGGATTTTCAAATTCCCCTACACCAATAGGCACCGCCTTGTACCCCTATAAACAATCACAGGCTGTCAGAAGGCAGGGTTGTTGCTTATGGTGTTGGCACCATACACCTTTGCAATGCACAGAACCACACTACGAAGAGGAATTGAAAAAAGCAACCTTTACTGGAACAAGGCTTAGGGCTTGCAATGACCCAATCCGACGGTCATAATGACTGTACTTGAGGATTACTGAAGCAGCTTTCACAATGCATGACGAAGACCTGTAGTTTTCCCTCAGCTGCAAAAAAGTAAGATATCGTCCTTCATGCTGAATGGTGACTTATCTCCTCTACAAGCATATATACCTTTAGTCATTGTATTGCAAACCTGGAAAGTGGATATGGAAGGGAAGTCCTTCTCCAAAGCCTTTTGCATGTGACTAAACTCTGCACCTCTCCAACCAAAGATTGCCTACAAAAAAACAATAAAAGAGAACCATAAGCTCACCGGCATAATGATTACATGCAAAGCAGAGCACTGCATATAGTAACTACTTTGACAACAACTCCAACAAGGCTCCTCTCATTATTAAGGGCAAAGGATACTGTCAACACAATGTACTAATGCTACTGAAAAGACTACATGCTGAGAGGTAAAGATGGTCTTCTCTTCCTCCTCTTTTGTCAATGGGCTGCTGCTCAACCATACTCAAGTCAACTCCAATGATCCCAATGGAGTGATGATGTGAACATGTCCAGGGATATGGTTGATCAATCCCCAAAATGCAACAAGCCCAAAGCTTTGTGAAAAGCTTTGAACTCTTCACGAGGAAGAGCCTTCATGAACAAATCCACCATGTTCTCATGTGTAGACACATAGACCAAGCTGATCTTGTTGGGATTCGAAGTCTCATGTGTCCACCTTGCATGTATGTAAACCCAGCTTGTGAGTCTATGTGTCCATGTGTGTGTACACTCCCTACGAGTGTTACTATGTATGTGTGTGTGTGAACCACCTCTTATAGGTGGATAAGTGTGCATTAAAGATAAGTCTTTGGGGTTGGCATAACCCTTAGGCTATAAAAGCATTGTACTTGGTGAAGCCTAAATCGATTAAGTATCTCATTGAGTCATGCAACATAGTCTCTCTCTAGAGCTTTGTTCTTTCTCTTCTCTGCCTCTCTCTCTCTCTCTCTCTCTCTCTCTCTCTCTCTCTCTGCACATGCACACCATGAGTGCTTTCATCCTCCTTGTGAACCTGTAACCCTAACCCTAAAAATGTCAACTTGGCATCAGAGATAGGGTTAGCCGCTTAGGGTTTCTACAGTCGCCTGGCCGCCTGCATCATCTGCCCACCATCAATTGCTGACCACCTGCAGCCATCAGTAGCTGCTCGTCTACGCTTCGCCCTACTGTCGTCACATGTTCCCTATCGACCAGCTGCACTCGCCGCCAGCAGCTGCTCATCCACGCCTATTATTCACATCATCAGAAATCTACCCTCTTTAACTCATGTGCAGCACCTCAATTCCATCCCCTGCAAACATCAAGTCCCCATCAAGCATCAACATCATCTTCACCGTAGCTGCATCTCGTAAAATTTTGAGGCTCTTTCTACATTTTCAATTTCTGCATCAAATTGAAGCTGCAACATCAGAATAAATTTGGGCTGAAAATTTCCCATCTACATCAGAAATCGAAGCTTTTGCACACTACCGAATTTGGGCTTTTCTCAAATTGGCTTTTACCAGCCAAATTGAGTGAAATTGAAACCTGCAACAGCCTTGATGTTGGGGATTTTGCCAAAATTGACCTAAATGTCAAAAATTGAAGAGTCCAGCATGTTTACTTTTTTGGGACTTTACCAAAAATCGACATGTTATGGCAAAATTGATGCCTTCCACATCAATAGGATCACCCCCATAGGTACTAGCAGTGGCAATACCACTCTGGACCACCCTGACAGCGCCAAGATTTGGCATCGACACTACTTGGCTCCACCAAAGGAGTTCTTACCTCGCCAGTCACGCGCCCGACTTCCTGTCCAGGCTACATGTACTAAAGGATTTCTCCCGCTGATCATTTTTTATTTGTGTGAGTGTCCAGGGTTCTCTCCCCCGAGATGTCCCCCAAAATATCTATATTTTGTGTTTTTCTTTTTATATGTTTCTATCACCTTAATCTATAAAAGGCTCCATCTTCTATGTAAACCCTCTTTATAGTGAAGGGAGGTTAATTTGAGGGCTGATGTATGTTGTTGCTGTGGATGGAGGGTGGATGGGAGGATCGTGATTGGCGTCCTGTGGGCTGGGGACGCCGGGTATGTCAGAGTGCGCAACCTTGTTCTGAAGTGACTCCTCAAGGACGAGGCGGAGCTGAGGTATCATGTGGGGTCCACTATGCCGGTATCCTCTCCTTGGGCCCGGAAGAAGCTGGTGATGGTTGGGTAGCGAGGAAAGAAGGGTGGAAGCTATGGTGGCTGACACTCTCTTAGGGGTGTGTCATGGCCCTGTGAAAATGGAGCAGGACAAGTGTGGGCATGGTGGTTGCAGGGTCAGAATATTTTATGATTCACATGGGGGGTGCCCGGACAGTGTTTAAAGATGTGTGGACAACCCTAGGTGTGAAGGGGGAACATTAAAACATTAACTTTTAATGTTTATAAAAGTTGCCCCTAGGCCTTAGTGGCCCTAGGGAACTTATTAAGTTGGGGCCCTAGGGATTAACTTGGGAAGGAGGTTTTCTCTTTCTTCACTCTCTCTCCTCCCTTTTTGGGGAGTCGTGTAGCAAAAGGAGAGGTTTTTTCCTTCATGCGCTTGTGTACATGCGTGGAAAAGCACAGAAGGAGGAAGGCGCCTGCAGAAGACTGTTTTTTTGTGGCTGTTTTCTGGGAGCTGTGTGCTGGAGCAGGCCGTACAGGTCCGTACGACAGCAAGTACTGCTGTGGACAGAGGCGGCGTTGAGCTGTGGACAGATACAGGCTGCAACAGGCGGCTGCAGCTGCTGAACACAGGCTGAACAGGTTGTACGACTGCAAGTACAGTCCTGTACCTTCTGCAGGTACACTGTACGGCCAGTTTTGGGGTAAGTACAAGAGCTGGACAGTACTGTAGCAGTCGGCGCAGGCAACCAGCAGCAAATCAGCAGGCGGCTACTTCTGAATTCTCTGTAGAAACAGCCCGTACCGTCAAGTACAGGCAAGTACAAGCAAGTACAGGCAGGTACAATCAAGTACAGTGCTGATTTTCAGATCTGTACTTTCAAGTACAGCATAGGAGTGAGCATCAGGAGGAAGATACAGGCAAGTGCAAGCACATGTGTGAAGCAGGATTGTGGGTTCAAGTGCCTGCAGGCACAGATTGGTGCTGTTGCTTCCTTCAAAGTTGTTTCACGAGCTGAACTTGGTAAGCCTTGACTCTGTTCATCCATCTCTCTTTCTATTGCTTGATGTCTGCTACAGGTATGTGTTATCTGGCTCCTTGTGAGAGGAGGTGTATGGCAGATTGACAAGAGATTAAGACAGGGATTGAACAGCATATGTATGTTGAGCTGAGAATATGTATCATGCTTATGAGTTATGCCAGATGTATGCCCATGGCTGGCCTGCTTTGTGAACTTGGCTGATCAGAGGGAGGCACAGTGTGTTGCTTGAGGACACAGATCTGTGTGCATAGATCCTCTGTGCTGAGAAGGATTTGTGGGCAGTCAGATTGGACTACAGGTGTAAACTCTTGGCTGGTTTTTGTGTTGTTCTCAGCCATACATAATATTTTAATGGAATAAAGAAATACCGCAAGGGGCGCCAAGCTTTGGGGCCAACAGGTGTCGTTGTGTATTCAGATTTGGGCACTCTAGCTCCAATCTGTGTTTGGTTTTTCATCTAGACTACAAGTGGACGGGTGTTAGCTCTTACCGCACTCTGGTTCTTTATCAGAGGCCGGTTTCAAGGTTCCGTTGCCGGGAACAATCATCAACTTTCTGAAGGGGGTGAGCTCGTGGTTGTTTTGGAGAAAGCCATCGCTGAAAATTCAGCAATCATGTCTGATACAGAGGAAGAGTACTTCTATCATGAAGAAGAAGAGCAAGAGTCTTCTCCTGAAAGAGATGTATCTGAGGATATTTTTGCAGGAGAACAGGCTGCAGATGATGAGCCTTATGAGGATGTAACACAGCCAGAAGATGTGCATGGTAAAGAGGATGATGATGCTCGGTTCAAAGATCGCTTGGCTGGTGTTATGGATACTTTTATGCAGCTCACTCAGAGCGAGAGATTTGCTGAATTTATGAGATCTCGCACAGAGCCCCGCACAGAGCCCCAGAAAAAAAAGAAGAAGGTTCGTTTGAAGAATCTTTCTCATGGTCATAGTGGTACCACTCCACAGGATCCATCTCCTGCACAGTTTCCGAACATGCAGCATGCTTTTGGTGCTAACCCACAGAGTTCCTTCTATGGACAGCCACCTATTCCTCAGCAGAACATGCATCCAGGGTACTTTGGTGGTGGCTCAGTGTTTCAATCCATGACTGGGGGTTATCCTCAGGGAGGCATGGGTATGTATGGGCCTTTTGGAGCCAATTTTCAGCCTGGCATGCAAGGGAATATGTATGGTGGTATGCAGTCCGGTATGCAAGGAAATGTGTTTGGAAGCATGCAACCTGGGATGCAAGGCAATATGTTTGGTGGCATGCAGCCAGGTATGCAGCATGGAATGTATGGAAACATGGCTGGGATGTATGGTATGCCTGGTGTTGGAATGGGAAATGTTGACCCAATGATGGGTATGAATGTTGGGGGCAGCAATCTCACAAAACCACTTCCATATGATAATCTAACGCCTATGGGAAAGGCGAAGGATTACAAGGAAGGGGGAGCTGCAGTGAAGTTTGACACTTTCAGTGGGGCCAAGGATAAATTGAAGGCACTTACCTTTTTACAGCAGTTTGATGCTGCTTTTTCTGGTGGGAATTACACAGAGTCCTCGAAGGTGAGGAAAGCTGCCACTTTTCTCAAGGGCAATGCTTTGCAGTGGTGGTCTACTCTTCTTTTGCAGGGCATAGCACCCACTACATGGGTCCAATTCAAACAGGTTTTCTCTTCCGTATGGCTCACATCTACATTCGAGGTGGATGTTATGACAGCATGGCACAAGCTGGATGCTTCAAAGTGTGATAGTTTGGAGGATTATAACAAGAAGTTTTGGGAAGCTCTACTCCCAGTGACTTCTTATCGTGCCGTGCCATTATCTGAGCAGGTTGAGAAATATTGTTGTGGGCTGCCCAAGGAGGTACGAGATTATTGTATAAAGACAAGAGTAACGAACATGTCACAGATGATTGAAAATGCTATGACAGCCAATGCGTTACTCACAGGTGGTTCATCTGGGTTTAAAGGCAGTAAGAAATTGGGCAAGAAAGCTGAAAAATTTGGGCATGCTTCTCGTGATGCTAAAGGGTCTACAGAGACAAAGTATAAGAAGTTGCCAATGCCCAAGAGGACTTCTGAGGAAAGACAGGCTTTGAGAGATGCTCAAAAGTGTTTTTACTGTACTGAAGAGGGGCATATGTCATTCAATTGTCCCAAGAGAACGTCCAAGAAGGACCCTGACAATAAAGGAGAGCCTAAGCCAAAGAAACCAAAGCCTTCTGCAGGCTTAGTTCCTGATCTTGTGGGTGAGCAGCTAGGTGGTGAAGCTACAGAGTTGTGCAGGGCATGGGGCAAAGTGAGAGATCAGAATGCTTTGATCTTCTTTGACACAGGTGCTAGAGCCAACTTCATTTCACCAGATTTGGCTGGCCGATTGGGGATTCGCGCAGAGGAGATGGGGCCGTTACATGAGGCAAATATGGCTTGTCCAGGGTATGCAGAACCCGTTACTCCTATCATTGGGAAGCTTCGGCTTCATTTGCAGGGTTATGTGGACAGTGAGGAATTTTTCATCATGCCTTTGGATGGCTGTGATGTTTTGTTGGGGATGCCATGGTGCCACAGGGTACATGCGGTGGTGGATACTTACAATAGGAAAATTACTCTGACTCATAGAGGGAAAGAGCATGTATTGGATGTAAAACTCAAAGGGGAATCTGTTCCTATTGTATCCGCTTCGGCGATTTCATCAGCAATGAAAAAGCATCTTTCCGCGTACTTGATTTATGTAAAGGATGCACAGGATGATGAGTCTAAGTCTAATTTGTCGATGTTAGATAAGGACAGGGCTGATTTCTTAAGTGGGTTTCAAGACTGTTTTTCCGAGTCATTGCCAGGAGAATTACCTCCTGAGAGGCCAGAAGATCATGCCATAGATCTGATTCCTGGTAGCACTCCACCGAATAGACCGCCGTATCGTGTTAGTGCAGCCCAACAAGAAGAGATTATGAGTCAGGTGCAGGAGCTATTGAATAAGGGGTTGATACAGCCTAGCTCATCACCCTTTTGCTCACCTGTGCTCTTAGTGCAGAAGAAGGATGGTTCTTGGCGCATGTGTATTGATTACAGGGCGCTGAACAAGAATACCATCAAGAATCGATTCCCCATACCGAGGATCGATGACATCTTGGACCGCTTACAGGGCTCCACAGTTTTTAGTCGTATTGACTTGAAAAGCGGGTATCATCAGATACGCATTAGACCCGAGGATGTGCAAAAGACAGCATTCCGAACCACATTTGGGTTGTATGAGTTCTTGGTTATGCCCTTTGGTTTGACGAATGCGCCTGCCACATTTAACAGAATGATGGACAGGATTTTCAGGCCTCATAGAGAGTTTGTGGGCACATTCTTTGATGATATGATTGTGCATTCACGAACTGAGGAAGAGCATAGAAGGCATTTGGCCATTGTGTTTGCAGAACTCAGAAACCATAGATTGGTGGTTAATGGCAAGAAGAGTGAGTTCTTTTTGCAGGACATACATTTCTTGGGGCATATTGTGTCTGGTCATGGAGTCCGTATGGATCCAGCAAAGGTGGAAGCAATACTTAATTGGCCAGCTTTGAGGACCGTGCATGATGTACGCAGTTTTCTAGGATTGTGTTCCTATTACAGGCGTTACATACGGCACTTTGCTGAAATTGCTTCGCCTCTTCATGCTTTGACGAAGAAAGCAACTCCGTTTCGATGGGCTGATCGGGAAATTACAGCATTCAAAAAGCTCAAAGAAAAGCTTACTTCGGACCCAGTATTGGTGTTACCGGACCTCCGAAAGGCTTTTGTTGTCCAGTGTGATGCATGTGGAAGCAGCATTGGTGCAGTTCTCATGCAAGAGGGACATGTGATAGCCTATGAGAGTAGAGTTTTGCAAGATGCCGAGAAGCATTTGCAGGTGTATGAGAAAGAGATGTTGGCTGTAATTCACGCTCTTTCTACTTGGAAACACTACTTGCTTGGGGCTGATTTCACTGTGCAGACAGATCATCAGACTTTGCGATATTTCCTCACGCAGACTAAGCTTTCAGAGAAGCATATGCGTTGGGCAAACTTTTTGTCAATGTTTCACTTCCAGATTGTGCATGTGGAAGGCAAAAAGAATGTAGTGGCAGATGCTTTGTCACGCAAGCCACAGGTTTCTGCTGTTTCACTTGCTTATCATCATGAGCTTGATGAAATGAAAGAGCAGTATGCCCATGACGAGGATTTTGAAAGGTTGTATGATCAGATGTCTGAGGGTCAGCGGCATGAGCATTACACTCTCAGAGATGGGTTTTTATTGATGCATGGCAGACTGTGTGTTACCAGGCCATTGCGACTCAAGGTTATGAATGAAAGTCATGCTCCACCGTATGCAGGTCATAGAGGTATTGACGCCACGGTCAAAGCAGTGGAGACTTTCTTTTATTGGCCAACCTTGAGAAGAGACGTTGATGTCTTTGTGAGGCAATGCATCGTATGTCAGAAGGTAAAGTTTGACCGTCAGAAGACACCAGGGTTATTACAGCCTTTACCTATTCCGGATAGACCTTGGGAGAGCATTGCCATGGATTTTGTATTTGATCTTCCACGGACACAAACGGGAAATGATGGCATCTGGACTATCATATGCAGGTTCAGTAAGCAGGCTCATTTCATTCCCGTGAGGAAGACAATTAAAGTGGATCATATGGTGAAGTTGTTCATGGCGAACATCTTCAAGTATCATGGCTTGCCTACGTCTATCATTAGTGACCGTGATCCACGGATGACGAGTTTGTTTTGGAGAGGGTTGTTCGACAACATGGGTACAACTCTCAAGTTTTCATCGTCATTTCATCCACAGACAGATGGTCAGTCAGAAGAGGCTAACTCGACAGTGTTGGATCTTCTCAAATGTTATGTGTCAGAGCATAAGCAACAATGGGAAAAGTATCTTCCTCTAGTGGAGTTTGCATATAACAACACTGTACATAGCTCGACAGGCAAGGCGCCTTTTGAGATTGTAGAAGGAGGGAAGAAGATACCACCCATTTTGCATACAAAGGATAAGATCTTTGAGGCTGATCAGTATGTGGAGAGTTTAGATGAAGCTTATCGGAGAGTTAAGTTGGCCCTCCAGAAAACTCAGCAGAAGCAAAAGAAAGCCGGAGACCGTCACAGACGTGATTTACAGTTTGCATTGGGTGATTGGGTTCTTTTGCGTTTTGAAAAGGCTAGACCCAAGAAGATGAAGGGTAAAGAGCGCTTATTCCCTAAGTTGAGTATGCGATATTATGGGCCTTTTCAGATTTTGGAAAAGATTGGTGAGGTAACCTATCGTTTGAAGTTACCAGATCACTGGAGGATTCACAATGCTTTTCACGTGAGTCTTCTTAGACCTTTCCGTGGGGATGTGCCTGAGGATGTATCAGATGAGGCTCAGCCGGAAGTTGAGGAACTTGAGGAGGTTCTGATTCCAGAGCAGATACTGGCACATAAAGAAAGGAAGGTACGAGGTAAAGTTTCCCGTCGCTATCTTGTGAAGTTCAAGAACTATTCACCGATGGATGCGAAGTGGATGGAGGAAGGTGACTTAACAGATTCACCTCAGGTTTTGCAGCTTTATCTCGATGCCTTTGAGTTAGAGCCGACTCTTATTGTGGCTCATTCAGGTTCAGCAGAGCATGGGTCTAGAGCATTACCTGATGCTCAAGAGGGGGGTAGCACCTCCACTCCCTTGATACAGACAGGCTCAGATGACATCTAGAGGTTGCTTGGTGCAGTTTTTATCTCACCCGAAGGTACTGAGGCTGACAGTATATCTGTTTATGGGACTTCTATGATATATGTGTACTAGTCACATGGAGATTTTTGTGGATATGTATAGTTCACAGTGGTATACAACTTGGACTATTATTATGCCATTGGTTTGCAGTGAATGTTGATACATGTGTATGGCTCCGAGAGATTGGGACGCTGATCTTGCCATATTGTATATTTCACTTTGGATATTTTGATGCATCACCAGAATGCAATCGAGGACGCTTGCCATCTTTCAAGAGGGGGGTATGTCATGGCCCTGTGAAAATGGAGCAGGACAAGTGTGGGCATGGTGGTTGCAGGGTCAGAATATTTTATGATTCACATGGGGGGTGCCCGGACAGTGTTTAAAGATGTGTGGACAACCCTAGGTGTGAAGGGGGAACATTAAAACATTAACTTTTAATGTTTATAAAAGTTGCCCCTAGGCCTTAGTGGCCCTAGGGAACTTATTAAGTTGGGGCCCTAGGGATTAACTTGGGAAGGAGGTTTTCTCTTTCTTCACTCTCTCTCCTCCCTTTTTGGGGAGTCGTGTAGCAAAAGGAGAGGTTTTTTCCTTCATGCGCTTGTGTACATGCGTGGAAAAGCACAGAAGGAGGAAGGCGCCTGCAGAAGACTGTTTTTTTGTGGCTGTTTTCTGGGAGCTGTGTGCTGGAGCAGGCCGTACAGGTCCGTACGACAGCAAGTACTGCTGTGGACAGAGGCGGCGTTGAGCTGTGGACAGATACAGGCTGCAACATGCGGCTGCAGCTGCTGAACACAGGCTGAACAGGTTGTACGACTGCAAGTACAGTCCTGTACCTTCTGCAGGTACACTGTACGGCCAGTTTTGGGGTAAGTACAAGAGCTGGACAGTACTGTAGCAGTCGGCGCAGGCAACCAGCAGCAAATCAGCAGGCGGCTACTTCTGAATTCTCTGTAGAAACAGCCCGTACCGTCAAGTACAGGCAAGTACAAGCAAGTACAGGCACGTACAATCAAGTACAGTGCTGATTTTCAGATCTGTACTTTCAAGTACAGCATAGGAGTGAGCATCAGGAGGAAGATACAGGCAAGTGCAAGCACATGTGTGAAGCAGGATTGTGGGTTCAAGTGCCTGCAGGCACAGATTGGTGCTATTGCTTCCTTCAGAGTTGTTTCACGAGCTGAACTTGGTAAGCCTTGACTCTGTTCATCCATCTCTCTTTCTATTGCTTGATGTCTGCTACAGGTATGTGTTATCTGGCTCCTTGTGAGAGGAGGAGTATGGCAGATTGACAAGAGATTAAGACAGGGATTGAACAGCATATGTATGTTGAGCTGAGAATATGTATCATGCTTATGAGTTATGCCAGATGTATGCCCATGGCTGGCCTGCTTTGTGAACTTGGCTGATCAGAGGGAGGCACAGTGTGTTGCTTGAGGACACAGATCTGTGTGCATAGATCCTCTGTGCTGAGAAGGATTTGTGGGCAGTCAGATTGGACTACAGGTGTAAACTCTTGGCTGGTTTTTGTGTTGTTCTCAGCCATACATAATATTTTAATGGAATAAAGAAATACCGCAAGGGGCGCCAAGCTTTGGGGCCAACAGGTGTCGTTGTGTATTCAGATTTGGGCACTCTAGCTCCAATCTGTGTTTGGTTTTTCATCTAGACTACAAGTGGACGGGTGTTAGCTCTTACCGCACTCTGGTTCTTTATTAGAGGCCGGTTTCAGGGTGTCTCTCTATGTCTACGAAGCTCCAGTATCAGGCAGCGCTGGTCCAAGAAGTCCATGATCCTGGATAATGGACCGAAACCCTCACAGAAGAGATAGTGGTACCTCCCACAGATCTCATAGTACATTGGACAGTGACAAGTATAGTGCACTTCTATCTTGATCCCTATGTGGCATAATCTGTCACCATTTGGCCACCCAATTGGTCCACTTGTGTTTTCTCATTATGTATGTACATTGGACTAATGTCCATGGCAGTTGCATATGCCGGGGATTGATGCCACTCATGTGATTCTGTGGACTTGGCTTTCCGTTGGGACTTGTGCCTGTGTGTACATGCCTGAAAATGCTTGTAGGATTGGTGTTCCATTGGGTTTCGTACCTTGTGTACTTGCCTGGAGCACGTCTATTTTGGTATAGTTTCATGAACGGGGATTGTTCATACCAATGCTGCATTATATAGCATCTTTATGTGCTTTCTTGCAATTGAAATTGCATGCTATTTTTATGCTTTCCTTACCAATGTGTATTAACGGGTAAGAGGACGCCCGTTCGTGAACCATGCGTGTAACTGTATGCTAACATGGTTATGTGGCATGTGATAGGTGGTAAGTATTGGTCATAAACCTAGTCTTAGGAATTAGCACTAATTTATAATAAGTGTGTGTACACACTTCATTAAGTTTTAGGCAACCAAAACTCACTTATAAGTTATGACCAGCCCTGTGTTTGCACACACCAATGTCCCGAGGTGGACAAAACCCAATGCCCACTGCCCATACCTTATTCCCTTTGTACAAAGGGAGTAACCAGCCATGTGTCCGTTCTAGCTTGCACCACAAGGCACTTGTCCTCTATACTTGACACCTAGAGTGGACAACTCACCGTATCTCTCTTCCCTTTCTCTCTAGAAGTAGGCGGGGCTCATGAGGCCTCTTTGGCTGTATTTTCTGCACTTTCTCCTCTTGCTAGTGTGTTTTCCAAGCTTCCAAGAGTGTTTCCAAGTGGTATTCACTCTCCCACAGACTCCCAATGACTGAAATTCAAGAAAACAGCTCTTATCTTTGCTGTAATTTCTAGTCTTTTGCCGAAAACCCTAATTTCAATCCTCCTTTCTCAAGTTGAACCATAGGGGAAGCTTTCCCAAGGTTCCCTTCATCCTCTTGAAGACTTTTGTCACAAAGGATCGCGATAAATTGAAGATTTTAACACTCCAAACACTTCCATCGCGAAGACTTCCGTTGTCATCGACTTTGCTTGCAATTGGTAAGCTTTGATGCTTAAATATGGATGCAAGTGGCAGAAGGGAGGAACTCAACTCTATGATTACATACCCTGTGTAGTGTTCTCTTGCAGATTGTTGCTACCATGTGTTGGTGAAACAATAGAGAACATATGGTAGGGAACATGGACAATTGAGAGGGTAGTGTGAGCTACAAGTCTACACCGACAACACATTGTTTGCAACACTGTATTCATATGCATTGGTATGGAAATCTGGTCAGAAATGCCCATGACACTATGTACTTGCTTCTCCCAAGATCAGTATACTTTATTTGAGGGAGGGACAAGCCGTTCCGGCTCATTGTGCGTCTCTTGTTAATTCAGCAAATTACTTCTTGTATTGAGCATGTTGTCCATTAAATCTTGGTGTATTTAAGTGTATTGATTAGCATTGTGTTTAACCAAGTTACATTGGTAACACAGCATACGGTTCTCTTTCACTTCTATCGTGAAAGACGATCACCGTGAACACTAGCTATCCCTACACTTAGAACTATGGACAGCCATACAGAGAATGTTGGAGATGCTTACACAAGAGACGGGGACAATGAAATGCATGCTTCCAATGCTATACAGGATGAGTAAACTCATGTGGTGCACATTAGGAAACAGGAACATGTGGGACAGACTATAGTTGTCTCGTGGCAAAGAGAAAATGCAGGAAGATGAGTCCATAGCCTTAAGGACTGAACTTACTCATATGCAGGCTCTTCTTTATGCACAACAAGAAGAATTGAAGCTCTACCACCGCAAGGATCCATTGGTATATGATTGTTTGAAGACCAAGAAAGTTGAATCTTATATGGATCATGCAATGGCATTGATTCCTCAAGAGTTGCACATGCAACCTAGGGATGCAGCACGTGCATACTTGGCTCATACCGAGGATGCCTATGTAGAAAAGGCAACCAGCCCACATGCCTTGGTATCCCCATAGGTGCCCGAACAAGAACTTATGTCTTAGAGGATGAATCCACATGCTATTGGAGAGGAACTATCGGCAACTTCACGCCATGCAAAAGAACCCTATGTATAGAATATAATGTTTATAGCAGTGGTCAAAATGTATGTCAAATGCTATTGCCGGCTGAAAATGTGCATGCACAACATATGCAACATGGGCTGCAATTTTTTGTTGGTGCAGGTATTCTGCGTATCTCTCATGCCACTCATGCCTTCGAGTGTGCTTGTGAGGGAGACACTATAGGTAAAAATGCACCAATGTGTGTTGAGGCGCCAGCCATGCCTCATGCTTTACAGGGCACATGTATCTATGCCTAATGCATCACTTTTTGTTCCTAAAATGATGCCAATCACAGGAGTTGTCCCAATGGACAAACGTGCGGGAAAACATGTTGAGATACAAGCTAATGCATCAAAGTCGGAGACAAATCTGTGAAGTTTGACGCATATCATGGAGAATATGATGCATCAAAGACACTTGCTTTTATTGCCCAGTTTCATATTGCTTTTAGTAATGAGGATTTCACTCAGAAATCCATGATCCGGCATGTAAGCATGTTCATGGAAGACATTGCTGCCCATTGGTGGCTCACGAAGAAGCTCTCACCGAATCTTGTTAGATCATGGGAAGAGTTCAAGGAGAGGTTCTATGCCCAAATCTTGCCTCTCAATCATAGTCACCAGAAATGTTTCGGGGTTTTTGGGATTTCGGGACAAAACGTTTCGGCCTTCGGCTCAGAAACGCCAAGGTTTCCGTTTTTTTCTATATAATTTTGCATTGCTAAAGTTCCAAACAATAGGAACTTTTAACATTTTGAGAAACATTTTTTTTTTTGGGAAACCAAAAAAATTAGGAGTTTCTGAAACGTTTCTTGCATTTCGAGGTTTCTCACTCCAGAAACGCATTTTCATGTGACTATGCTCCCAATGCATTGAATGAGATAACAATAAAGTGGGATTAGGTGAAGCAGAATGAGGGAAAAACAGTGAATGCATATGTGCAAAAGTTTTGGAAAGTGCTTTTGGAGGTGTCTCCATTTATGCATGTCACCGAGGTGGAAAGGAAGAGCAGATTTCAATCAGGATTGCAACCCGTGTACAAAGTGGAACTACAAATGTATCCTGGTCACACCTTACACCAACTAATCGCAACCGCTACTACCACCAAGCAATTGGAACTCAAGTTGAGTCGATCCAATAAGGCTAAACCCACATTTCAAGGCAAAGAGAGAACTGTCCAAAACCTCCAAAATAATGGATAGCCACCTAAAAAGGACCAAAACCAAGACAAAAATGGTCCAAAGGCTGAAAATAAGTCTACCAAGAAGTGTCCCTTCAAAGTGAGAGACTATGGTCTCACTCTGGACCAGAAAAAGCAATATATGAGCGAGAGGGGAAATGCTTTACTTGTGATAGCACCGAGTATATTGCAAATGCATGCCCAAACAAGAAGAAGTGTGATAATGCGAATGCATCAAAGCCCAATGTGCATATGGTTCCGGATGTGCAAGGCAACACTTCACATGATAGCAAAGTATATGAAGCTTGGGAACAGCTTAAGGATCAGCCCACTTTGTTCATGTTTGATGATTGTGCAGCTGAGAACTTCATACATGGGTCCTTAAATTGAAGCAGGGGCTGCCTTTGTTGGTAGAGAAGTGCAGGTTATGCCTGTTTAGCAAGTTGCGCATATACATTCAAGCCTATGTGGATCATGAGGACTTTCTTGTAGTGCCTTTGAATGGCTGTGATGTATTGCTTGGAAAGCCTTCGCATACACGCATTGATCCGTGCAAGGCTTACAAGACCAAAATGATCATCTTCATGCATAAAGGCCGAGAGCATGTGATTGATGTTGGTGAAGAGGGTGATACCATTTCCCTTGTATCTCATGTACAAATTAAGAAAGTAATGAAAAAGAGTATTTTTGCGTACTTGATTTTTGTACGAGATCATGTTAAAGAAAATAATGTTCATGTAAACACTCTTAGTAATGATAGATTGAAATTCTTGCACAAGAGTACAATGATTGTTTTGTTGATGAGTTACCAAATGAGTTGCCACCCATACGACTGGAAGATCATCGCATTGATCTTGTGCCGGGTAGCTCATCACCTAATAGGCCTGCCTATCGTGTAAGTGCATCCCAAAAACAGGAGATCATTAAGTAAGTAAATGAGCTTCTTGAGAAGAGTTTGGTTCAGCCAAGCTCTTCCCCATATTGTTCACCCGTCCTCTTGGTTCAAAAGAGGATGGATCTTTTCGTATGTGTGTGGATTATACAACTTTGAATAAGCTTACCATCAAGAATCGGTTTCTGATTCCACGCAAAGACAACATCCTTGACAAGTTGAATGGATCAACATGCTTTAGCCGAATTGATCTCAAGAGGGGTATCATCAAGTGCCTGTGGTGCCTGAGGATGTACATAAAATTGCTTTTTCAAGACAGCATTTGGGCTTTATGAGTATCTTGTTATGCCTTTTGGTCTTACGAATGCCCCGGGTACATTCAATAGAATGATGAATCGCATATTCCGTGGGTCTAGAAAATTTACAGGTGTCTTCTTTGATGACACCCTAGTCTTCTCGAAGACCAAAGAAGAGCATAGAGCTCAATTTGCTATTGTTTTTTAAGAACTCTATAAGCATAAACTCTTCATAAATGCAAAGAAGTGTGGGTTCTTCTTGTCAGAGATACATTATCTTGGGCAGATCGTGTCCAAAGATGGAGTGCGGATGGATCCTGCAAAGATTGACGCAATTTGGAATTGGCCCGAATTGAGATCAGTACATGAGATCCGTAGTTTTCTTGGATTATGCTCTTACTACCGCAAGTTCATTCAGCACTTTGCATGGATTGCTTCTCCTTTGCATGACTTGACAAAGAAGAAGGCTACATTCAAATGGACTGATGTAGAGAGGGATGCATTCCACAAATTGGAAGATGCAACTACACATGGTCCAGTGTTGATCATTCCAGATTTGCAAAAGCTATTTAGTGTAGAATGTGATGCATTTGGAAATTACATAGGAGCTTTCCTAAATCAAGAGGGACATGCCATGGCTTATGAGAGCTGTAGAGTGCATGATGCAGAGCTCTCTCTTGGCATTTATGAGAAAGAGCTCCTAGTTGTAATTCATGCACTTATCATATGAAAACATTACCTTCTTGGGGTTAATTTCACTATGAAAACAGATCACCAGAGTTTGAGGTATTTTCTTATCCAAACTAAATTGTCAGAGAAGCATATGAGGATGGCCAATTTCCTCTCTATGTTTCATTTTCAAGTCTTGCACACCCCAAGAAAGAAGAATGTAGTGGCAAATGCATTGTCACGAAAGCCGTATGTAGCAGCTATCTCGGTTGCCTCTCATGGAGACTTGTCTGCCATGCGTGATTTGTATCATACGGATACTGATTTTGCTAATATTGGGGCTGATTTGGTGGCTAGTCATGCACATGCCTCATATGATATCAAAGAGGGTTATCTCATGAAAGATAATCATCTATGTGTGGTGTCTGACATAAGGGCAAAGGTTTTGGATGAGTGCCATACTCCTCCATATATTGGTCATAGAGGCATAATGCCTACTATGCACATGATTGAGCGGTATTTCTTTTGCCCAGGTATGCGGAAGGACATAGAGGCACATGTACGTGCATGTATCACTTGTTAAAAGGTGAAATTTGATAGGCAAAAGGTACCAGGTTTGCTTCAGCCATTGCCTATTCCCACACAGCCATGGGAAAGTATTACAATGGATTTCATTATGGACTTGCCACGGATCCAACAGAGTAATGATACTATTTGAACAATTGTGGACAGGTTTAGCAAGCAAGCTCACTTCTTGCCGGTCAAGAAGACCATCAAAGCTGAGCATATGGTTAAAATATATATTGCACAAGTGTTCAAGCATCATGGAATGCCGAAGTCCATTGTGGGGGATAGAGATCCCAAGACTACAAGTCTCTTTTGGCGGGCCTTATTTGATAATATGGGCACCAAATTGGACTTCTCATCAGCTTATCACCCTCAAACGGATGGGCAAAGTGAGACTGCAAATTCAGCCGTGTTGGATCTCTTGAAATGTTATGAGACGGATCAAAAGTCTTCTTGGGAGAAGTACTTACCGCTTGTGGAATTTGCATACAACAACACAGTGCATGCATCCACACGAGAAAGGCCCCATTTGTGATTGTTTATGGTAAGGTGGTTTTGCTACCTATCCTTCGCAGATATTTGCAGCTGATGAGTATGTAAGAGAGTGGATATTGCTTTTGCTCAAGTGCGGATAGCCATTGCAAGGTCACAAGACAAGCATAAAAAGACTGCCGACAAGCATAGAAGGCGATTTGATGTTAAAGAGAATGATTGGGTATTGCTGAAATTTGAGAAAACAAGACTTGCAAAGAGGCTTGGCAAAGAGGGTGCATACCCTAAGCTTGCAATGAGGTACTATGGGCCTTTTCGAGTGATCGAGAAGATCAATGAAGTGGCTTTCAGGTTGGCATTACCTAGTCATTGGCATATACACAATGCTTTTCATGTGAGTCTCCTTCGCAAATATGTACGGCCGAAGCCCAATGAACCGGTCATTGAGGATCCACCACAAGTGGATGAGCTTAAGGAGATTTTGCAACCAGAGCAGATTGTGTATCACAAGGAATGCAAGCTTGCTGCTACAGGCAAAGTTGTCAAGCGTTACCTTGTGAAGTTTAAGAACTGTCTTCCCATTGATGCCAAATGTGTAGACGAAGAGTTCTTTAGAGATTGTTTGCATTTGCTCCACACATATTTAGATGCTTTTCAAAAGCGGACAACTGTTTAGACGTCCATGGCAATTGCATATGCCGGGGATTGATGCCACTCACGTGATTATGTGGACTTGGCTTTCCGTTGGGACTTGTGCCTGTGTGTACATGCCCGGAAATGCCTTGAGGATTGTTGTTCCATTTTTTTTTTTTCAGAATGAGACTTCTATTAAGTATGAGAAAAACATACAACAATCACAGCTATAAGCCGGAAAAGAATAGAATCACCCCAATATGTAAGGTGATTTCAACCACTGAGGAGCATCATGATGCGCAGAACGAGAGGGTCCCTAAATGCGAGCCTAAGTAGCCATAAGAGTATGGATGATATCACCCCATATAGTACTAATGCACTGAGACCCAAAAATCTGGACACCCTCAATAGCCTCCGTGCATCTAGTTCTCCATCTGCCATGCTGTAATACTGGCAATAATCTCCCAACTAGTGTCAATCCTCTGTCTAGGGGGTGTATCATCAAAGTGAGGAACATCCTGCAATAAACCATGCTGGGCAATACCTCTACGAATGAAAATAGCAAAACCTGTACCACTGTCATCATAAAAAAGCTGCGGACCGGACTGGGAGAGCCAAGCAACTGCCCCCCAAGTCACATGCATGGCTCGGCCACTCAATTTGCCCATGAGTTGGGCTACAGAACCCCAAATCTGTTGTGCAGTGCTACATCCCCATAAACAATGTTGTACGGTCTCAGAATCTGCCGCACACCTAGGACAGGAAGGTGCTACACCGAAAACTGATCTCCTGGTGGGGAGATCACCATGTAAGAGTAACCAAAAGAAATGAGAGATCTGGCTCCTCCTGTATGAGTGCCAAAGTCTATGCCAATATTTGTGCTGTATCACTGGAGAAATATCATAGCTCTCCCGATGAGGCCTGAGAGTAGGGATCAGTCATCACAGGGGATGGAAGGGACGAGTGCTTGGAACGGAGGGACGCCGAAACGGGACGGACCGGCGACGGGGACGGACGGACGTCCCCTAGGAAGCGTCACTCACAGAGGGGACGGAGACGCCTTCAGGAACGGGGATGCCGGTGGGGGACGGCTCTGTGGGGGGGACAGCAGGGAGCCGTTGCACGATTTTCTGCCCGTTTTTCTGCCGTTTCTAGCCGTTTATGGCTGTTGGCTTGGCCGTTTATGGCTTGGCCTTGGCCCTTGAGCCTTGAGGCTTGGCCCTCTCTCTCTCTCTTGCGCTTGAGGCTTGCCTCTCTCTCTTGCCTATCTATATAAGAACAAGCCTCTACAAGGCTACAAGCGCACACAACTTTCAAGCTTTCAAGCTTCTTTTAGCTTCCAACTTCCAAGTTCCAAGCCTCTCACACAAGGCCCACGGGCCGCTGCCCTACTATCTAGACTCTCTCTCTCTCTCTCTTGAAGGAGTTCTTGAAGAGACGACCCACTTTAAAGAATACAGGCATTTTTCTTGGTGATGATCTTACTCTTTCACAGCTTGCACATATGAAGGAAGTCATGCCAGAGATTAGAGCTGCAAGAGAAAAGGGTAAGATAGCATTTTATAGAGAAGGAAGGGTGGTCATCGTGGAGCGACGCTCTACATGACGGTGCGAGACCTATGGGACCAAATTAAAGCTGGCAGCCTGGAACTGCAATGGATCCCTCAGACTTGATGTAGGTGCCTTTGAGGACAGCTTTAGAGATAGAGATATAGTCTTCTACTCGGAGACTCACCAGGCCCCTGGTCAGATGATGCCACAGCTGACAGGATACAGATGGGAGACAGCTTGCAGAGTAGGGACGAGATCAGTACAGATGGGAGACAGCTTGCAGAGTAGGGACGAGATCAGTACACAGTAGTAGAGGATCAGGAGGAGTGGCAGTTCTTTTCAGGGAGGAGCTGCAACCGCTTCTACACATAGTTCGGAGAGATGATCAGGCCAGATATATGTGGGTGAGACTGGGGGCCGACACAGGCAGATTCCTGTATATTGCCATATGCTATTTTGCTCCTAGTACATCGACATATGCAGCACCTAGAGGGCAGTCTCCTTTCTCTGTGCTAGATGATGACATATGGGAGTTCTCTAGGGATGGAGACATCATCCTGTTAGGGGACTTTAATGCCCGGACGGGCAACCACCAGACAGCCTTTTATGATACCTCGGAGGAGATGCTGAGAGAGCTGGACACTCTGGATATGGGATTAGACAGACGCTCACAGGATGTGGAGTGCACAGAGTATGGGAGATATTTGGTAGATATGGGGACTGCACATGGGTTGGCCATACTTAATGGCTTGCAGAGGTTTCCGTCAACAGCTGGATTTACTTGCTTTCCACATAGACATGGTGCTAGCACAGTGGATTATGTTATGGCTATGCCCAGCTTTGTTTCATGCATTGAGGACTTCACAGTTGGATCTCGGCCCATTGGGGTAGTAGTGGATCATGCATTGTTGACATTGACTATCTCTTTTCACTTTACCACAGCTCAGAGGACACGAGGGGCAGATCACACTCGATATACTTTTACCTCAGAGACTGATGTTGTCTACACAGATGGGATTTATAGACGTCTGTACACAGAGGAGCCAGGGAGACCTTTGGAGGAGTTGACCCATATACTGACAAAGACTTTACATGATGCAGCGAGAGAGGCATATCCACATACTCAGCCTGGACAGAGACAGCGTTCTAGATGTATGCCCCAGAACAGCTGGTATGATGAGGAGTGCAGAGAGACCAGAGCCCGACTGCAGCGGGAGGTTGCTTTGGGAGTCACTACTCACCGACAGTCACGTATTGCCTTCCGATGCCTTGTGCGAAGGAAGAAGCGGGCCTTCCTTGCTCAGCTAGAGTAGGAATTATACCAGCTCTTCTTGAGCCAGGATTCGAGGGAGGCTTGGAGTCTGTTTCATGAGTCCTCCCCTGCTTTGGCCATCACTTCTACAGAGGTCTGGGGTAGTTATGCAGCATCTCTATATACAGTTCCTGGACAGACACCTTTTCCTGACCCGCCAGCACCATGCCCACAGACATGTACTTTCTTTACCGCAGAGATGGTAAGGAAGGCCATTGATAGGATGAAGACTGGGAGAGCATATGATCACGATGGATTGGTTGCTGAGCACTTTATTCATGCGAGAGACATGCTGGCAGAGCTTCTAGCAGTGATGTTCAATCGTGCTATGTGCGAAGGCTTACCCGAGACTTGGAGTAGGTCCACCATCGTGCCTATCTTCAAGTCAGGGGACCCTATGGAGCCGGGGAATTATCGCACTATTATGATTGGTCACACACTAGCACGATTGTATGCATCCATTCTTGAGCAGCAGTTGAGTAGATGGGCAGAGAGAGTTGGCATTCGAGCAGAGGGACAGGCAGGGTTCAGGAGAGGTTTCTCTACTCTTGACCACATCTTGACTCTGCGGGCCATTATTGAGGAGGGCAGGTCGCATGGGCGACGGATTTATTGTAGCTTTGTGGACTTCCGCAAAGCATTTGATACAGTGCCTAGAGCCAGATTGATGAGGCGATTACAGGAGATGGGGGTACCCACAGAGCTCATATGGGGGATTATGGCTTTATACAGATCAGTTGCAGGACAGGTACGCACCCCAGAGGGGGTCTCTACTTTGGTTCACTCCACTATGGGAGTGAAGCAAGGTTGCCCGTTATCTCCTTCACTGTTTGGTTTGTATGTGGATGAGGCTTCTGACTACATTGAGAGATTGGGGGACAGAGGAGCCCAGCTAGTAGGTACATGGATCCCACTATTGTTATATGCTGATGATATTGTGTTGATCTCTGACTCCCCTGAGGGTATGCAGCGTCATCTGGATGCTTTACATGAGTTTGCACATGATAGTGGATTGTCTGTCAACCTTGGCAAAACCAAGGTTATGGTGTTTAACATCACGCCACAGTGGGTTAGGCGATCAGCTTCCACATTTACATATGGGCAAGAGATTGTGGAGTATACAGATGCATATACATATCTTGGGGTAGTATTCAGTGGGCCAGTGTTTTCGATGAGGAGAGCAGCAGAGACTAGATTGACTAGAGCACATGCAGCCCTGGGTGGTTTGGAGAGGATGTGTTCGCAGGTTCAGTTTCAGGAACCTCGAACGAAACTTTGGCTTTTTGACACTCTAGTGACATCAGCTATGCTTTATGGAGTGCAGATATGGGGACCTTCACTGGGCCATCACAGCGCAGGCGGGTGGAGAGGTATGGAGAGGCCTTTGGTATCTATGATTGCTAGGATTATTAGAGCCAAGGCTGTGGTACCTCATGAGATTATTCGAGCAGAGCTGGCGGCTGCCCCTCTGGTGATTGAGGCTCTTACGAGATCAGTCTCCTACATACATGGCTTGTGGGATCTCCCCCGAGACAGATATGCACGCCTCGCCCTGGAGTCCTCCCGACAGTTAGCTTTACAAGGAGACACGGCCTGTTGGTATGGACAGATGACATCTTGGTTCCAAACACATGGTTTTAGCATGGACAGATTGCCTCCCTTCCAGTATTCTCTGGAGGCACCCTCTCTCACTCTCACACGGACAGAGATTACCAGACTCATCCGTCAGGATTTAGTTCAGCTGGACATTAGGAGGACGTGGATACAGCCGACTGAGGAGCTGGGCACGAAGATGGCTTTCTACAGAGAGCATTTTCTTCAGCTCACAGCAGATGGTTTTGTGATCAGACCCAGTTACATGGATGTACACTTGTCTCATGCAGTACGATGTGCTATTGGTCAGATTCGCACATCCTCACACCAGCTTGAGATTGAGATTGGCCGATATAGAGGTATACCAGCTGAGGCCAGGATATGCCGAGTATGCCATGGGGAGCCAGAGACAGAGCTGCATTATATATGCCATTGTACTGCATACTATGAGATACGTGGTCGTTTCCACTGTTTATTCAGAGAGGGTTTTGGACCACTTTCCAGAGTCATGGGGTACCAGGACCAGAGGTGTTTGGGATTGTTCTTGCTTGAGCTGCGGAGACATAGAGATAGCCTGCTTAGGCGCACAGAGAGCCAGACTCAGAGGCACATTACAGACTTCTTTAGTCCAGCCATCACTGCGCCAGATGGACCACAGCAGCAGCAGGACATGGATACCGCCCACACCAGGGGTACACTGATTGATCGTGCGATTGAGCTTGGGTGGTCCAGACGCCCACGACTACGGAGGAGGGCATCCCAGCATAGACGGAGGTTGCAGCGGCATATTCGGATTCTTCTTGCGAGGCATGCGGGACACCCAGTCAGGGTGCTCACCACAGAGGATATTGAGGAGATCCGCCAGTGTCCGATGCGGCACATATTATGAGATGGAGGCACCTCCATAGTGTACCTTCCAGTTCCAGTTTCATTTTCTAGGTGCCAGTAGTATCATCTTTATTTTTCATTTTTTATTTTTCATTAGTTTTCATTTTCTGGGTTTTTTTATCCAGACATTGTATCAGATCCACCATGATGTAACTTTTGGTCTCATAGGTCATTATGGCCTTTTGAAGACGTTAATATAACATTTCATTTCATTTCATTTCTCTCTCTCTCTCTCTCTCTCTCTCACTCAAGCCTCTTAAGTCTTCCAACTTCCAAGCCTCTAGGCTCTAGAAAAAATCAGCATGTACATGACAATATACAAGGCCATATCAAGGCTGAAACTGGCCTCATCCAATGCCCATCAAGTGTATGCAATGAGCAAACCGCTCCGGAGGCAAACTTTGTCAACAGATCAGCCGGGTTGTCATCCGTATGAATCTTAACAAGCTCAATTTGCTTGTTCTCTATCACCTCTCTGATGAAGTGATGCTTCACATCCACATGCTTCGTCTTTGCATGAAAGACAGGGTTCTTTGCTAACTGGATGGCACTCTGACTGTCACAATGCAACAATGGAATATCACCTGTATAGCCCAAATCAACCACTAACCGAGATAGCCATAATGCCTCCTTGCAAGCCTCTGTGGCTGCAATATACTCGGCCTCTGTAGTAGATAAGGCAGTGCACTTCTGCATCCTAGATATCCATGACACAGCACCTCCTGTGAATGTAAACACATAACCGGTAGTAGACTTCCGGTTATCTGGATGACCGGCATAATCCGAATCCGTGTAACCATGCACTAATGCATCCTGTTTGCCAAAGCATATGCACATATCCTGTGTGCCCTTCAGGTATCTCATGACACCTTTCACTGCTTCCCAATGCTTCTTGCCAGGGTTGGCCATGTATCTAGAAACCACTCCCACTGCAAATGCAATGTCCGGCCTAGTAGCAACCATGGCATACATGAGACTGCCACAAGCTGAAGCATACGGAATCTTGGCCATATCAGCCCTGCCACTATCTGACTGTGGGCTGTCCATAGCACTGAGTTTCACATATGGAGGCAAAGGATTACTAGTCTTCTTCCCCCCATCCATATTGAACCTCTGCAAAACTTTGCCAATATATTCCTTCTGAGACAAATACAACACATGCTGATTTCTGTCCCGAAGTATCCGCATACCCAAAATGTGATTTGCATCACCCAAATCCTTCATATCAAAGGTTTGATGCAGCCTCTTCTTCAAGGCATCCATCTCTTTACGAGATTTCCCGGCAATCAACATATCATCAAAATACAAGATGAGGATTAATAGACTGCCATCCAAAGCTTTCTTGGTGTATAAGCTGTGATCTATGTCACTTCTCCTGAAGTCCTGGGATTTCATGAATGTATCAAATTTATGATGCCATTCCCTTGGTGCCTGTTTGAGCCCATAAAGACTCTTTTTCAGCTTGCATACAAGCTTCTCCTTTCCATTCACTACATAACCCTCTGGCTGTCGCATATATATCTCCTCATGGAGATCACCGTGAAGAAAAGCAGTCTTCACATCCATCTGAATCAAATCCACATCATCATGTGCAACCAAAGCTAATACAGCTCTAAGTGTGGTCATTTTGACCACTGGAGAGAATATCTCATCGAAGTCCACACCATATTCCTGCTTGAAGCCCTTAGCCACTAACCTGGCTTTGTATCTTGGCTTTGCATCAGGTGCAACTTTGAGCCTGTAAACCCACTTGCATGGCAAAACCTTCTTGCCTGTAGGCAAATGCACCAACTTCCATGTTCCATTTTTGTGCAGAGAATACATCTCTAACTTCATGGCACGCTCCAAAGAGCCTTGTCTGCCCTCTGTAAAGCCTCCTTATAACATGAGGGCTCCCCATAGTCAGTGAGCATCAAGTAGTCAACCCCTGGAACAAACGTGTCAGGGGGTCTGGAGGGTCTTGTGGACCTCCATACCCAATGACCATCATTTGCAGGTTGCTGTCCAGCCTGCATATCACCTATTGGTGGCTCCTGTTCCATGCCATAAGGTTGAAAGATCATGCTCGGTATCTCCTCTAACTGTGGGATATCTTCTGCCATCTCTGGCTGTCCATTTGGACCATTTTCAACACCATTTAAGGGCTGGTTTTGTTGCTGTAATGGCTGATTTACAGCCCTTGGTTGTTGTCCATGATGTCCATCATCATCAAAGATGACTCTGCTAGGCTCCTGTTGCCTTGCAGGCTCCTTATACATGCATGTTTCATCAAAAATGACATCATTGCTGCGTATAATCTTTCTATTCACTGGATCCCAAAGTCTATACCCCATTTCACCTCTATCACCATATCCTAGGAATATGCATTTGTGAGACTTAGGATCAAGTTTGGTGCGTATTTCCCTCCGTATGTGCACGTACGCAACACAACCAAACACTCTCAAGTGCTTGTAGGACGGAGGCTTCCCTGTCCATACTTCCTTTGGCACTTTCCCACCAAGCCTCGTGTTAGGTGACCTGTATATAAGATGAACGACTGTCATAACAGCTTCAGCCCAAAAACCATAAGGTAACGCAGCATGTGACAACATAGAACGGACCTTCTCCTGAATGGTCCTGTTCATCCTCTCTGTTGTCCCGTTTTGTGGAGGATCATAAGGAGTAGAGAGCTCCCTCTTGATGCCTTTAGCATCACAAAAGTCCTGAAACTGTTTGGACATATACTCTCCACCATTGTCGGAACGCAAAGCCTTCAGTGTTTTGCCAGTTTGATTCTCAACATGAGCAACAAACTTCTGAAACACTGAGAATGTATCACTCTTCAAACGAAGAGGATAAACCCACACCTTACGTGTGGTATCATCAATAAAAGACACAAAATATTTTACCCCTCCCAAAGAAAGCTGAGGCATCTCACATACATCTGCATGCACAAGCTCTAACTGAGCTTCTTTCTGTCCAAGAGCTTTCTTGTGGGGGCACTGGAGTTGCCTGCCATATATACCATGCTCACAAAACTGAAAACTTGAAAACTTTAGAGAAGGCAAGTAACCCAAACGAGACAATTGCTCCATTCCTTTGACACTCATGTGTCCCAACCGGCTATGCCACATAGAGATTTCCGGCATCTCGGTTGCATTTACATTAGCATGGTGACAAACACCTGCATGCATGAAGTAAAGAGTGTCCACCTTAGAGCCTCTGGCAACAACCAGTGAGCCCTTACTAATCTTCCACTTTCCACGACCAAATGTGGTAACATAATCAGCATCATCAAGCTGTCCAGTAGAAAGCAGGTTCTTCTTGATCTCAGGCACATGCCTGACATCATGGAGCATAAGCTGTGAGCCATCTGAAAACACAAGCCTCACATCACCTCTGCCAAGAATCTTGCATGCATGGTTATCACCCAAATAAACTACTCCTTCATTTCCAGCAGTATACCTGACAAACAAGTCTCTGCAACTTGTGACATGAAAGGAGGCACCTGAATCAATGATCCATGAGTGCATACCATGACCATCTCCTGCAAGAAGTGAATGGGCATCAAGTGAAGACGTGAATAGGACTTCATCCTCACTGTCACCTGCATGTGACACATTGACTTCTTCAATCTTGACTCCACTTTTGCCCTTTGGCTTTACATCTTTGGCTTCATCTTTGTCTTTGTCTTTGCCTTTTCCCTTTTCCTTTTGATCATTTTTCCATTTGTAGCATTGCTTTTTGATGTGTCCCTTCTTGCCACAATAATGGCATTCCAAGTTCTTTTTGAAGCGGGACTTGCTCCTTCCCCGTTCTTGGCTTTTACCCCTTTGCTGGGATCTCCCACGTGCATTCATTGCATTGGACTTTCCAACAGAGTTGTTTTTCCTGTTCATCTCCTCTTGAAGAAGAGCACCCTTAACATCTGCATATGACAGCATAGCATTCGAATTGCTAGTGGCTGTCCTGAATGTGTCCCAACTCTCTGGCAAAGTGCATAAGAGAAAAAAGGCTTTGAACTCATCGTCCATTGCCAACTTTTGATTAATGACCTGGCTGACAATACCATTAAACTCATTTAGATAGGCTGTCATAGACGCCCCTTCCTTCATCTGAAGACCTATGAGTTTCTTCAACCAATACACTTTGGTTGAGGCACTTTGTTGGGCATACAAGTCCTGCAATCTTTGCCACATTCCCCAAGCTGTCTTCTCTTCACGAATGCTGAAAAGTAAAGAGTCTGACACAGACAACATGATAGTAGATCTTGCCAGCTCATCCATATCTTCCCACTCTTCAGCAGTAAGAGAAGCGGGCTTTACACCCCTTTCTTTGATAGGCTTGTGCTGCTTCTTCTGGAGCAACACATTATAGCATTGGGTTTGCCAAATATCATAGTTATGTGAGCCTTCAAGCTTCTTGATGTGAAAAAGCAATGAAGAGCTCTCACCTGTGGTTGCCATAGCAATATGCAACCTGTCAATGCCTGACTCCCTGCAAGATGTGCAAACACTGCACCAAAAGCACACAAAGTGCTCACAGTTGTTCTCCCAAAGTTTATCTCCCACTGCGGAAGCACAAATGCAACTCTACTCCCACTGTATGTGATGAAATCACCAAAATCTGGTTGCTGCAGATTTAGGACAGCACCTTAAAATGTGCTCTGTTGCCCTTCCAAAGTACTGTACAGCAGTACTAAGTGCTCACCAATGATGTACCAAACCTGTACCGGCAAGTACAGCAGCTGAAAATGAGCCTTTTCCTCACTCAAATCAATGTGCAGCCATGCCAAAACTTGCATAGAGTTGTACCAAATCTGTACCAACAAGTACAGTAGCAATAAATGCTCTCCTGGCTGTCCAAATGAGTAAAAATCAGACTTTTACAGTCCCTACCACTGCATACAACAGTCCCGAACAGAAATTGGGCAAAAGCCCCTTGACTGCAAGCTGATTTCTGAGGATTCAAGGCATAAAAGTCTTGCCTGCTGCTTTGCCAAGCTCAACAAGCATAAAATCTTGAAAAGCCCCTTGATTTAAGATCAATTTCTGATCATACATGGTACATTAGCGCACATGAAGGCATCCAGAGTCTTCACAGTGCTTCCCCCTGGCCACATATACATCTAATACAGGAAAGCCCCTTGATTTATAGGCACATTGAGTGCTTCTCAGGCATCAACACATTGCCCAAAGCATCAAATGAGAGTGCCTGCATGCAAATCAATCCAATCGGCACAAAAGCCCCTTGATTTGCACTGCAATTTGCTGCAATTTTGCCCGAATGTGCGATTTCTCACATCATACAGCATGTATGAATGCTTAATTGCACAATTACATCAAAAGCCCCAAATTTTGACATCCAATTTCCTGCAAATTGATCCTGATTGTGACCAATGTCACCCAATCTTGCCAATTTTGCTCAAAAATTGAGCAATTTGGCACCTGTACCTGCTCAATTGCAAATCCCCAAAAAAAATTGAAGCAAATACCTCGTAATTTCTGATTGCAGGAAAAAAAGGGGGGGTCGTGCTCATGATGCTGTTGCTGCTGAAAATCTGTGCAGATGAACTGCAACTGGTTGGAGCTTCTATGCACAGAAGCGTAAGTGCGTAGTTCTCCTCAGGCGTGCTGCAGAATGCGTGGAGACAACATGGGATTGTAAGTGCGTAGCTCTCCTGGAGGCTGGTTGAGGCGTTTTCGCTATAGACGCTTATTGCTGCGAGCGCTGATCGCTTAAGCTGCAAGTAGGCGTGAAAGCACCGGGGACGCCGACGGAGGGAACCGCAAGCTGCAAGCGCACACACGCGTACACCTGCTTACGTGTTCACCTGCTTACGTGTGCTGCCCAGCGCTGACACGACTGCGCACCTGTACTGCCCAGCGCTGACACGACTGCGCACCTGTACTGCCTGTTCAGAGAGGGTTTCAGACCACTTTCTAGAGTCATGAGATACCAGGATCAGAGATGCCTCGGATTATACTTGCTGGAGCTTCGTAGACATAGAGAGGGTCTCTTGAGAGGGAGGGGATCAGAGAGGGAGAGACACCTACAAAGGCACATTACAGACTTCTTTCGACCAGAGATTGAGCAGTCAGGCTAGCAGGCATTGCAGCTAGTCCCAGAGTATAGCCGCACCAGAGGTACACTGATGGATCGGGCTATAGAGCTGGGGCGGTCCAGGCGCCCCAAGATGAGAGGCCCATCTCGACACCAGTGGAGACTACAACAGCAAATGAGGACCATACTAGCACGGCATGGGAGACGTCCAGTCAGAGTACTCAATCACCATGGAGGACATTGAGGATATCCGCCACCATCGACCGATGAGAGACATCTTTGGATAGTGATGTGTATGATGCTTACCTTTGTTGCTAGAGTGTCCCTCCCAGAGGTTATCCATTAGGAGCTCCTAGTACCATACTTTTCCTCATAGTTGTTTCAGTTTCAGTTAGTTGTTTAGTTGTTTTTAGCTTTTCTTACACAGACATTGTATCAGATCCACCAATTGTTGTAAGGTCTCATAGGTCATTTTGGCCTTCTGAAGACGTTAATATATCATTTCATTTCTCTCGGTGAATGGATGCTAAAGATCTCACCAAAGTGAAGGTTTAAAGAAGGTTTTGTTGTGCGTTACCACGATCAACCTCAATGGTAACATTGGTATCAAAGCATCAGGTTGGTGACCCAACTCAGCGACCTAAAGAAGTGAGAGCATCCGGTGGATGGTAATACTGCAGTCCGGGGAAACCACCCAGGCCTCCACCATGTTGGGAGAGACATCGCATAGAGAAGAAAGCCAACAAGAAGTTGTGGAGGTACAAAGCCTCCAAAGCGTACCCTTCCGCCAAGCATAGAAGAGCTCCTAAAATAATGATGAAGCAAATCAATTCATTGAAGATGCACCTTGCAGCAGAAAAAGAGAAGCCCAAAGAAAGTTTCTCAAATCTGGCAAAAATGGTCTTCAATCTGAAGGAACAAAGAAGAAAAGACAACGAAAGACATGAAGAAGCAAGAAGAAGAAAAAAAGAAAGAAGAAAATAGACATGCAGAGGAATAAAGGGATAAAGAAGCCATGTAGCCATATTTGGTGGTTATGTGTGTGAACACACTAGGACCAACCGGGATACTTTTTTCCTCTTTAGGATGTTTTTTCCCCCGTCCTAGAATACACCCATCTTCGGGTATACTTATTATCTTTATACAGCACACATTCCTTACCTATCTATCATTTCATTGTATGCTCCCTTGAGCTTCTCCACTGTGTGTGTGCACGTATTCTTGCAACCCTGTTTCCAAAGGGATGAGTCTATCTCAGCTGCTTTCCATAGCCTACCATTTTTCCAGTTCCACACTTTTGTCAGATATGCCTTTTTCTAACAGTTGTATCAAGCCACTAGTTCCTCTTTGGCCACATGTTATAGCCAGTTGTTTTTCAGTTTATGCTTTTCATTTTCTACTCGGGACATTTAGTTTCCTTGAGTTTTGGATGTATTGGTACTTTAGTCTCATGGGCCACTTTGGCCTCTTGTAGACGTTAATATATCTTTCTTTCTTCTTTCTTTACATCTTATGAGTAAAATCTCTACTCACTTTACTCTGCATTTCTTTCATACACCTTGCAGGTCTCCGTTTTGTCAGTGATCAAAGGATCACTTAGCACTTGTTTGCAGGTTGCATGATTACTTGCTTGGGTATAATAAAAAATGGCACACAACGATGTATTTCGGATGTTATTCGCGATAAGAATAAGCTTAACGAGACCAACTACCTGGTATGGTCCTATATGATGCGGCATGTATTGGTAGCCAAAGGGCTATGGAATGTTGTGGTTGGCACTGAGAAACGTCCTAGTTCCCCTGATGAACATGATGCAAAAGACACGTCTGTAGACACGGACTTAGTTTCACATGGTACATTACAACAAGATAGGATGTCTCCTACGTAGGAACAAACAAAGTGGGATGGAAGAGATGCGCGAACACATGCGTTGCTTGCTTTGTCAGTCAAGAGGAGCATCATTACTCACATTCGATCATGCAGGACTGCTAAACATACTTGGGATGCACTTGCGTCATTGTCCCAGGTACGTAATGAAGCACGTGTTACTTATCCACGCAAGTAATTAGAGTCACAGCACATAAATGAGGGAGAATCCATGTTACAAAAATCAAGGATTTTAAGGAGCACTTGGCCAGTGTTAATGAAATATATCACGATGGTTCACTAGTGCCTACTGTCTTGAATGCGTTGTCGGACTTGTATCAAAGTTTTGCTTCTACTATCAAACTCATGATGAAAGGAAATCCAAATACCTTGAAGTTTGAGGAGTTGGTTTCTGTACTCTTGCAAGAAGAGCAATCCAAGAAAAACAAATATGTCATGCGTACAGGAGATCAAGCTTTTGTTTCCTGTCAACAAAGAGACAAAAGTAAATCCTTTCCTCAGGGTAGTTACAAGCCAAAATCAGAGTCATCGGACAAGCTTGCAGACAAGGAAGGCAACAAGTTAAAGAAAAAGGGCAAATGCAACTATTGTAGGAAACCTGGTCACTATATTAATGAGTGCAAGAAGTGACTGGAGAAGAAGAAAAAGAAAAAGATGTAGCATACATGCTTTGGTCACTTGAACTTTGGCAATTTGCTACGTTTGCATAAGCATGGCATAGTGTCTGAGCTGCCACATCTTGAAGCCCCTATCAAACATGTTTGTGAGGGTTGTGTTATTGGAAAAATATAACAAGCATTATTTCCCAAAGATGGTTCAACTAGAGCTGTCTAGAAATTGCAGCTTATACACAGTGATGTATGTGGTTCTATGAGAACACCATCTATTGGGGCTACCTCTATTTTATCACTCATTGATGATTATTCCAGACATATCTAGGTATATCCATTGAAACAAAAATCAAAGATTTTTATGTGCTTTAAGCACTTTATTACTATAGTTGAAAATGTTTCTGCATGTAAGATTGGTATCCTACATATTGATCGAGTGGAAAGTATATATATACCTGAATCCAGGAACATGCCCAAATTCACCTTTTAGGAACGTGCATGTTATATATTCACGGTAGTCAACCCACAAGACTGTATAACTATCAACTCCATTATGCATAGTATGGACTAGATACTACAACATCCCCACTAACGTCATCAGTACCCAATAGTGGGTGCAGAACTCTGTATCAAGATATGCTCTCACACATGCACTCCACACACACACACACACACATAAGAGCATATATTCACACAAAGCCCTTCGTACACTGAGCTTTTGTCAAACCTCCAGAGATGCAGAGTAGACTCAGCCATTATATGTCTAAATAGTTTCATGCATACATGGGTGATAATGGGATAAAACACCAATGTACTGTGCTCTATACACCTCAACAAAACGGTGTAACTAAACGCAAAAACAAGTCTCTCATGGAGATGGCACGTTGTATGGTCAAAATTCAAGAGTTAGCTCATGGTTTCTAGCTAAAAGTAGTCGTGTGTGCAACATATGTTTTAAATAGGTGTCCTATAAAGACTTTGCATACAATTACACCTTTTGAAGCTTGGAATGGCAGAAAGCCCTCCGTGGCTCACTTATGCATTTTTCGTTGTCTTGCTTAGCTTATGTACTTATGTCTGAGAAAATTCACCAGCAAGCTTGATGGTAAGGCTATTAAATGTATTTTATGGAGTATAGCTTGAAAAGTAAAGGTTACCGTCTCTATCATCCTACTACCACACGGATTCTTGTGAGTAAAGATGTATTTATGGAAGATGCAATTCAATCCTTGCTTTCGTATAAAAAACAGCAAAATGTATGTTTACGGGACATATTCAACATTCTCCTTCCATTGTTCAATGTAGGACACATTGATGTAGAGCATTTGGGTACTCAAATGAATGCCCGAAAATCAGCCCACACAAGTTAAAAATCAGCATGTTTTTCAGCCCATAAATCAGCCTATTGATGAGGCAAATGTAGATGTTGCGGTTGATGGGAGAGAAGGGAAATTAAGGAGTCAAAAAGTATGCCAAAATGGCTCTATGTGACAGCAAATTGGCCACTCCTTTGCCTAGCAGAACACATGCAGGTTCTCATCACGTATCTCATGTTTACACAGGTCATGCTCTTATTGCCAGTTTATGTAATGAATAGAAACCTATCTCCTTTTGATGAAGCAAAGAAATCTGAAAATTGGATAAGTGCTATGCAATCAGAGTATAATTCGACACTCAAAAATAATACATGGGATTTGGTAGACTTGCCTATTGGCAAGAAGGCCATTGGCACGAAATGGGTTTGTAAGCTCAAACGTAGAGCGTACGGCAGTGTTGAGTTATACAAAGCTAGGCTTGTTGCAAAAGGTTATGCGTAAGAGGAAGGCATTGACTATGGTGAAATCTTTGCACCCACTTGTCGTATGACTATCATGTGAAGTATCATTGCATTAGGAGCACATAAAGGTTGGAATGTACATCAGTTGGATATCAAAACTGCTTTCTTGAATGGAGATTTGCATGAGGAAGTCTATGTATCTCAGTCTCGTGGTTTTCTTCAGAAAGATCAAAAATCAAAAGTATGCAGATTGAAGAAAGCTTTATATGGTCTTAAGCATGCTCCCATAGCATGGTACGAAAAGATACATGCATACTTGGTTGCACAGGGCTTTTGCAACAACCCAGCTGACAGTACTCTCTATATTAAGAGAACTAAGGATGTTCTATTGGTCATTGTGTTATACATTGATGACATGCTGCTCACAATTCCTAATGATGATCATATTTTAGCTTTTATAGCTGATTTAGAGAAGTCTTTTGAGATGTCAGATCTTGGACCATTACACGATTATTTGGGCATTAATTTTTGGTAGCGTAATGATGGCATTGTTATGTTGCAAAGGAAATACATAGATGCATTGTTGGAGAGGTTCAATCTTGAAGACTATAAACCTTTGGCTACACCTATGGAGCCGGGTTTACAACTAAGTCTTAAAGATGCAGGTGACAATTTTGGTGCTAGCTTGTATCAAGAAGATGTTGGATGCCTTATCTTTTTGTGTAACACCAGGTTTCACATTCAATGTGGTCTCAATATTGAGCAGATTTATGCATAGCCCAAGCACAAAGCATTGGCAAGCTGTCAAACGAGTGTTCCGTTACCTTAAGGACACCAAGCACTTTGGGTTGTTTTATCCCAAGGAATTCACAGCTGCATGCATTTACAAACTCAGACTGGATTGGATGTTACGACACACGCATGTCCACAAGACCCATCTTGGGATATACTTATCATCTTTGTACACCACACATTCATTATCTATCATCTCATTGTGTGCTCCCTTGAGCTTCTCCACTGTGTATGTGTGTGTGCATTCCTGCAAGTGCTTTCACAAAAAAAAAAAATGTGTGTGCATTCTTGCAACCCTGTTACCAACAAGTCACACGCAAGTATGAGGAAGACCAACGCCATCAAGAAGAAGCCGACCGAAAGTCCCAACAAAGACTCAAGTGCGAGGCTATGCAACTCCAACATCTCCAGACGATGGCACAGATTCTGGCATCCTCCCTAGCATGGCTCCAAATCCTTCGTCCTCCACCACCCCAATCACCACCGTCATCCGAAACTCACCAAACTTTAGTAAGTATGATTGTAAGTGTGATCATGCTACTGTTTCTCAATTTACTTATCAGTTTGAAGCACATTTTCCATTAGCTAAAATCACAGATCCACAAGACAAAGTCCATGTGGCAGCACCCCAACTCATTGTGGAAGCTGTTACTTGGTGGCAGCATTAGTCACAACTTCACACAGACCCCTTAACAGGCCAATATCAGTTTGATTGGGCTGCTTTTGTGACCGACCTCAAGGCCCGTTTTCTTCCACCATAGTACATGACCAATCTTGAGAACGAGTTTTACAAACTCACGCAGAGTGATTCCCCTGTTTCGACCTATTCCAACAAGGTCATTACCATGGCCAAGCAGTTGGGTATATCAGAAGAAGACAAGCTGAAACAATTCACTAGAGATTTAGACACAAACATTAGATACCCAATCAAAAACTTTGAGCCTCAAACTTATGCACAGGCACTGACCCTCGCTTAGAATCAGGAACTGATGCTCAACGGAGGTAAGCCCGAGCAGGTACAGTCTAGTCCTAAACCCCAACAGCAATCATCTACCCAACAATCATCCAACCAGGACAAGGGGCCTCAAAACTGCAAAGACCAAAAGGACCAAAAGAAAAATTCTCAAGGTCAATTGCGCAATAAGAAAGATTCCACGCCCAAGAAAGCGCATAAAGAAAAATCTGAGGAGGGCATCACTGGAGGTTACCTCCAACCGAATGAACATACACGGTTCAAGGCAGAGAACCGTGTTTCTTCTGCCACACTATTGGACACGGGAAGAAGGATTGCACTAAGTGGCAAGCCGAAAAGTCTATCAAGGGACTCACTTCCACAGTGGCGGCCGTAGCATCCAGATCCACTCCTCCACTATCAACCTCTAGTGCCGTTCAACTATTGAGGCTAAGGGATAGAAGAAGGCTCTCATCCGTGCCTATCGCACTGTGAAGGGACAATAGTTCATTGTCCTCTTCGACATGGGCAGCTTTGAGAATGCCATCTCTCCGCAGTTGGCAAACAAAATGAGTCGTACCTTGGTTCTTTTATCATTTAGATGTGGACGGGTTTACACCTGGTCTATGCACACATATCACTCAAAAAGCTTAGCAGTTTGAGTTCCACGTTCAGAAGGCAACATTCTTTAGGGTGTGACATGATTCTCGGGATCCAGTAGTTCAGACAATATGCACCGATTCCTGATTGGAGGCAGGACACTTTCACTTTTGTTGAAGGTTTTCTTGAGCCCATCATGATTCCCGAGGATAGGAGCATTCGTGGAATACCACTCATTTCCCACATTCAGGCCCAACGAGCCATAAGAAAAGGAGAAGAGTGTTCGTTGCTTTATGTCCGCTAGCAATCTAATGTTGTTCAAATAGCACCCACATTGGAGCAGAGGATGATTGGTCTCCTGTCTCAATACAGCTACATTATGTTGCGAGATGACCTCCCACCCAATCTCCCACGCAGTAGACCTGAGGACCGTATAGAGTTGGTTCTTGGTTCAGAGTCTCCTAGCAATTTCCCCTATCGCCTTTCTAAGGCATTGGAGGACGCGCTGGAGCAACAGTTATCCCAGCTACTCCGTACTGGATTTATCTAACCTTCATCCTTCCCATTTGCCGCTCCAATCCTGTTTGTCCAAAAGAAGGATAAGATTGCACGCTTACGTGTGGATTACAGCCATGCCCAAATGGAGTACATTCTAGAGCGACTCAATAAAGCGCCAAGTCCTTCTCCATGATGCCCATGATTCTCTTGTCGGAGGTCATAGAGTATCAACAATACACTAAAGAAATTAAGAGTGGTCATTTTACTGACCCAAATGGCGACGGGATGCCTACCAACACGTACAAACATCTAGATATGTCAAAAAGTGAAATTTCTATATACGAAATAGGTAGGGTTACTTTAGCCTTTTCATAGGCCCATGTCCCGCATCATCTAGATCTCGAAACACACAGTGCATGACTGTGGCCATCCCAAGGGTCGTAGCATCATCGTCTTCAGGATTTCCCTTAGGCTCAACAGGTTTGGCAACGGATTCTACTTCTACTGATATCGAGGCCGTCATGGCATATGAAGAGGGTGGGGGACTTGCCCTTCAGGTCTCTCACCTTCGTATTTCTACAGTCCCAGCCCCATCCACTCGTCATTAGACTCCAAGTTCTAGCCAGAGATCGGAGATTTGCAGCAGTATTGTTGCGTGGCACGTTTGGAGAGCTCGATGCAACGAAGCCATCGAGGGCACCCTCACCCCGCCAGCAGAGTCCATCCAAAGCATATGGCTTGATATCATTCATACCCATGGGTAGTGGGGGAAGCTTCAAGGTTGCCTTGACCGCGTGTGGAAGCACCACGAGGCATTCCAAGGATTTGGCGTCACGATCCCTTTCTCACTGATAGTGGTCGTGAGCCCACTTGGCACTATAGACCACCTGTGTGGTTGTTCCCCCCTAGCCACATTGTATGAGATAGCCTTCTCTTCCTAAAGCAGCCAGCCAGAGGAGAAGAGCATCCTCCATTCTTGCTCCCCTTTGTGGAGCCGAGTTTATACTTAGCCATTATGGCTGTTTTGCATCATCCTCTGAATCAGGGAAGACCCAGTATGGTAGCAGATCCTCTCGTGACTCGTCTGATGCAGGGGAATGTGAGTGGAGAGGCAATATCCTCCTCTATCTGCTCCTCGTGTAAAGGATCATAATGGGGTGCCTGTCCTGAGTACTTTTTAGGAGGGCAGAAGAGGAACGTCTAGTCCCTTAAAAAACTCTTGTGATTGCAGGCATTTCTTCGCGAAGTGTGGTAACAAAAAATGAAGCACTGTGCCTCAAGTGCATGCGCTAAACTCAACGGAATGTCAAGATATGGAGCCATCCAGATATATGGAAACCTGCTGTGAGAGTTTCTCCTGTGGGGAACCCATCACCCTTAAGAGACAGGATCCCAACTGGCCATGCTGGGGTAAACACTAGATCTCACCACCTCAACAAAGACATGGTCAATGGCAGGGAGAAGCTCAAGGCAGTCATTGGGTAAACCATACAAGAAGATGGCCACAGAAAATCTGACCTCTGCCAGATTAGAGTCAGTGTCAAGCGAGAAGCTGTGTTTCCATCAAGTAAAATACACTGTGACATTTCATAGTGCAAGAGGGGTTCTCTGAAGAACACTGCTAGCAAGACCTGTCTCTTGATTGGCAAGGATGCCTCAAGGAACTCCATCATTGTCGGCATCGCTTCACCAAACACCCAATCTGTCAGCAAGCAAAGCATTGATAATGAGAGTCCACACAACTCAATGCATGTCAAAAGGTAGCCATCTGGACCTATGGAAACCTGCTGCGGGGGTTTCTCCAGTGAGGAACCATCAACCTTAGAGAGGGGATATGCCTACAAAGGTGTCTGCTGTGGTCTTGGGAAATCTCACCACCTCACCCATGTAATGGCTGATAGTAGGAAGAAGCTCATGGTATTCCTTGGGTAGACCAGGGAAGAAAACGGTCCCTAAGAACCCAGCCTCTGCAAGGTTAGGTCAGTGTCAAGCGATAAGCCATGTTTCCATCAAGCAAAATATACTGTAACATTGCAAAATGCAAGAGGGCTTCTTCGCTGAAAGACACTGCTAGCCAGAGCCTCACAATCAAACTCTTTCCAGGAAAAACCTAGTTCAAGAAGTTGCATGTAATGCACCCTTGTTCGCTGGAACAAGACGGATTGCAGGTTGTCTCTGGGTGGCCTTGGTCTAGTCTAATTCTTGTGATCCTTCCCAACACCCAAGTAGTGGATTTAAGTGATGCTATTAAATAAGAGCTGAAGATCCCCTTTTGAGGGGATGCAATGGAGGGTAGCCACGGTTTGGAAGCACGAACAGCTCCCCTGGAGTCCTACAGCGGGGAAAATGGAGGTGATCAAATGCTTCAGAAAAAAAGATCCTGACCACCAATGAAGGAAGAGCAGAGCTGAGGGACTAAAAAAGGTGGGCGGAAGAGGAAAGAATCACACCATTCAATTAAAAAATGGCTCGACCACCACTAGGCATTCTGCAATAAAATTCATGGTAGGCTGCGGATTCAACTCTCTGACCTTTCGAACATAGATTTATATGACTCATCAAAAATTGTGCCATATTACATTAACTTATTTTGGATGAAAATAAAACCTGATCAATATCTCCAACCACAAAGAGATTCTGATTTTTTGAGGCAAGAAGGCGAATGAACTCATATTGAACCTACACAGTGTATAAAAAAGCACAGTTAGCTCGATTTATTCAATTGCCAGTATTACCCTATGCCCTAGAGCAGATAAAGCATCATTAACTAAAACATTGTGTTTATTATGACATAGGACTATCAAGATTCCAAACAATTCCCCCCGTCTAGCTTCATTTTAACTGGTTTCTGGATAATGATGGTTTTCCTTGAGCACAGTTAACTCGATTTCTTCAATTGCCAGCATTATCCTATGCCCTAGAGCAGATAAAGCATCATTAACTAAAACATTGTGTTTACTATGACATAGGCCTATCAAGATTCCAAACAATTCCCCCAGTCTAGCTTCATTTTAACTAGTTTCTGGATAATGATGCTTTTCCTAGGTGGCACTAAGCTCTCCAGTAAAGCTTTAATATTTTTTATAGACCATCTAATGCCGATTGCTACTTTTCATTCACCTTGTAAGCCCATCTAATGCCAATTGCTACTTTTCATTCACCTTGTAAGCCCGTACTCACTGCATCCTAAGGTCTCCTCTCACCATTAATACTCTTTTCTTTACTGGGTAGAGATCCTGCCAATTAGTTGACAATGCTGCGCATCTCCAAGCTCAACCCACTAGAAACAGGGAGAGGGCCGAGCTTGCTTGTAGGCGAAGACTGAAGGACTAGGTGTCCATCAGCTGAGGTGACTGGGATTCAAAATGAAGAGACCACCCCCCCCCCCCCTTCTTCAAGAGGTTGAATGCTTACCAACTCACCTACAAAGCCGTGGAACACATCATTAACACTCTTGCCAAGAAAGAGGTCCTTTAAGGAGCAGCCCCAGCACTTGACACTTAAAAAGGTATAGCATGTAGCGAGACATGTGGACAACAATGTTGCACAGGCAGCATCACACAACATTGCACATTTATATACATGGCAAGATATGGTTGGCCATCACTGTGCATAACCAGAATGTTAGTAGCATTGGGCCATCCCGTTTCCAGCTCTAGATGTTACTCATGTTATCTATAGGTAAGTTTGCATATAGTATCTCTTGACCTTAACATTCCAAAAGCAAGGAAGGGCTTAGTTCAAATCTTTAGAACATAACAAAGACATACTTTATCCGTGTCCTGAAATTCATCCACAAGTACATACTTCCACCGCTCTTGGCACACCTGAGCCCTTGATGAAATCACAACATGGCCAGAAAACACAAGTGAGACTACAAGTTTGAGATTCACTCTAGATCCAAACTGAACTTGAAAGGAAAAATTCCTTCTTCTTGATTTGGTTGCATCTTACAAGAGGAGCACACCTGCATCATACAAAACAACCATATTTTGGCTTCAAATATCAAAATGTTTTCAAAACACAAGATTGCTTAAAATTTCAACAAGCATTAATAAGCTGAACTTCAAATCATGTTAGACAATCCCGGACCAAAATAGTGAACTAATTCCTTCAATTAACATAGCAAGCAAGTGATCAAGTCACCTTCGAGCTTATTTCCAAAAGAACCTTTTTTCTATGTATATTTAAAACTATGCAGAATATAAAGAGTGCCTCTTCCTGATTTTTGTATAGAGCGCTGAGCAAGCATAATGGTGATTCCTAGAATAGAGTACATCTGATAATCCGTGCAAGTCATTTAAGACAAAATGGGGGACGAGGATCACTTGATAGATAATCAAGCCCTCTGTGAATCTATAGAACCACCTTATTGTCCACATTAACCAGGAGGAATTAGGATACAAGGACAAGGTGCACTACACATACACCCTACACAATATATTTGGTAAATAAGGTAAGGTCGAATTGGGGGAATGTAAGCAATATGAAGAAATCGCTTCCCAATATTAAAAAATGGACAATTCTTAAACTTTCATGTCCTATACATGGGATCCCATGAGGACAGATACATAGACTTTGAAATCTAGGGAACTAGGCAAATGGTTGAGGTGGCCCCAACATTGAGTTGAAGCTCAATGTGAAAGGTGCAAGCCTAAGGGTAAGCCCCAAGAGATCAATACGGTGTAACACCAACCAAAGGGCCTCATGGCAGCCACTTAATAAGGGGGAATTTGGCATGTTTGCACCTAGCGACGTCTGAACAAAAGAAAGAGAACTGCATGTTTCTCCCTAGCATGTTAGTTCAAGATTTAAGGCTGGGAGGTGAAACAGGAAGCCACCATGCATCTACTCTTTGGGAAGTGTTGAATGCATACAAAGAAAGCTAGCAATATGAGAGGTCTAGATTAGAGCTTGTGAGAAAGAGAACTTACAGGATGTATTACACCCTAACAATGAAGTGAGCCAAAAGCATTGAATTATTACATTTTATAGGGGAGAAAAAGACACTGTCATCCACTCCCAAGCTGTAGTTTTAGCTTACAATGCAAAGGTACTGTTGGACAGCCTGTGAGCTGAACTAGATGGCCAAATGGCTAGAGGACAATATGAGCAGCTCATGTAGATTACACAGCAGTCTTGATGGGCTGTGCAGAAGCCAGTTATGCACAGCAAGTATTGGTGGACATGCAGCAAGTGATTGGGTGCCCAAAAAGGGTGCCCACACCGACCTAAAAACAGGTCTCTTACCTCATCCTCTACTGAGTTAACAGGGTAGTCTTACAAAAGTAGAGAGAAATCTTCATCTGCTCCAGCAACCTGCAGTAAGCCTTGATTTGCTGCAATTGTTCTCCAATGATGCAAGCTGTATATTGTTGTCAGCTCAGACCTCACTGCATTTCAGCAATGCACTCAATAGTGCTGGGTCTCTATTTGTGTATGAAAGACTTGCATGTGGCTCTCTCCATGTTTATGCATGTGTATTTTACCAGCATGTTGCAACTGCAAATGCAGTCAATGAGCAATCAACCATGTGCTAGGACTTGCATGTGACTCTCTCTGTTTGTTCTTACATCTCTCCATGTTTATGCATGTGTATTTTACCAGCACATTGCAACTGCAAATGCAGTCAATGAGCAATCAACCATGTGCTAGGACTAGCACCTCAGCCCAAGTCAACCAATGTCAGATGACCAAAGAATCTCTACTAGAGGCTAAAAAGGGAATTAAGGAGCGTATGCATAAGTTGATTGCTAGTGACGAGTCTGATAATGGACTTGATTAGCATGGTTGTCTTAAGTAGTATAAGCACTAAGAATGATTAACACGGTATTATTATGTAATACAAGAACAAGGGGTGATAAGGTGCAAGCTTCTCAGGCTGAGCTACATGTCATGCTGTTTAGCATGCCCCTTGTTGGGATGAGATGTTTGCAACCAATGCTTAATAGTAGATGCGCACAACCAACAAAAAAATGTGCATTACCTCTCTGAAGTCATGATCAGTGTGAAGCAGCTGCACCACAAGATGAATGAGACCATCAAAGTCAACTGCATTGTTTCTCCTCAGAGCTTTCTGCACAAAAACCAAAAAATTAAGTTTAGAAACCAGCACAGAATCTTTACTGGGATGCAAAGTTGTTGAGATGATGCAGTTCAATGATTAAGCTTCTACAACTCAGAGAACAAGGAAACCAAGAGACAACCACCTAAGTTGGCAATTGCATACCTCGTACAACGTGGCCAATGTAAGGTGTGCCTGTTGCAAACGTATTGGCAGGTTTGGAGAAGCAATCCGTGTCTTCTCGGCTAAAAAGCATGTCATCTTGTGCAGCCTAGCTGTTCTGATAAATTGTAATAAGCTTTTCAAAGTAGCAGAAGGCACAGCTGCTGTTTTACGCTGACCCTTGTCCTCAGCCTTCTCCCTTGAAGCCAGGCAAGTCTTTAATAAAAGATTCTCAGAAGTCCCATTTGTCAAGAAACCCAATTTCTCCAAGTCATGGAAATGGCGAGAAAATTTATCACCCTGAAACTCTGACATTTTCGACTCTTCCGCCACCCGTACTTCATCATTTTCCGGGCTCAAGGCGTTTTGAGCCTGCACAAGGGATTCATAGATTATTAAGCATATCTTATCCACCTTAAACCTTGTCTAGGATGGCTATTTTACCCAGATAAAGGATGTGTTAGGGAAGAATGATTCAAGCTCATGAGCAGACTGTGCTGAGGATCTTTACCGCTTTCAAGATGCTCATCAGAACCTTTTCAGAATCACTCCCATCATAAATCACGAAGTTCTTATCTATACCAAAGCATGGATGCCATCTCAATATTTTTGCACAAATGCCGTGAAACGTACCAACCTTGCAAGTAAGAAAATTCAGACGTCATTTTCAGGAAAGTGAGTACAAATTTGAAAAAACAAAACAAATCATGAGGCCCGCAACTCAAGTATCATACAGAACTTATTTGCCCCATCCATGACTAGACGAGCATATATAGATGATTGAAGTCCAATAATTGGGAAAACAAAAACAATGCCCAAAAAATATCATACCGTCAACTGCTTTGCTACTTGAGACCCAAAAAGTTGCTCTAGTCTTTCTCGTAGTTCTTGAGCTGCTTTATTGGTGAAAGTTACAAACTGCGAGCCCAAAACAAAAGCACTGTCTCAAAAACCAATATAATTTAGCTCCACAAAAATGACACTTTCTACAGGCAACATTGTAAACACTTGTCCTTTCTCCTTGAAATACACGCATGCACACACAGATGTGTGTGTGTGTGTGTGTCTGTGTGTGCGTGTGCGTGTGTGTGTGTGTGCACAGATGTGTGTGTGTGCGGGGTTTCACGATTTCCAGTAGGCCCATTGGCATAGCAGCCGATCATACATACCTGAGTTTCACACTAGTAGGTAGATCCCCGAGAGATGGGCCAGCCACTCATCTATCTAGGTACCCGAGATATCAGTTTACACATGAGACAGTTGGGGTTTATCGGGATGCAGTATCTGATGGCTTGTTCGCTTTAGACCCGCATAGCCCTCTGGACGAGATCACGAGAGGATTGACAGGTGTTCTACATGCATCCGCCTCATGCGTTTCCCTGCACTATGATCCCTTCCACCCACCCCCGCAGCACTGCCCCACAGAACCGTTGGTATGATGATGAGTGTCGTGAGACACGAGCACAGCTACAGCGTGAGATTGCCATTGGGTCTCACACGCATAGACAGGCCAGGATGATATTTCGGTGCCTTGTGCGGAGGAAGAAACGAGCCTATCTAGCTAAGCTAGAGGAGGAGATCTACCAACTCTTCCTGGGGAAGGACAGCAAAAGGGCATGGAAGATGTTTCAGCAGAGACAGCCTGGTACTCTGATTACTGCACCTGAGGCATGGCATACTTATGCTAGAGAGCTATATGATGCACCAGGACAGCCCCCCACCCCCCCTCCACTGGGAGCTAGACCGGCTAGCAGCACCTTTTTTACTATGCGGATGGTGCTAGATGCGATAAACAGGTTACAGAATGGAAAGGCACAGGATCATGATGGGCTAGTTGGAGAGCACTTCTCATATGCACGAGACACTTTGGCTCCGCTCATCGTACATGTGTTTAATCGTGCCATTTGTGAGGGTTTCCCGACAAGCTGGACAGAGCATATCATTGTACCACTCTTTAAGAGTGGGGACCCCATGGTACCAGGCAACTATAGGACGATCATGATTGGTCATTACTTGGTCAAATTATATGGCTCTATATTGGAGTCGGACCTGAGCCGATGGGCAGAGAGGCATGGTCATCGAGCACATGGACAGGCTGGCTTCAGGAGAGGATTTCATACCTTGGATCACATACTGACACTTCGGGCACTTATTGAAGAGGGCAGGGCATAGAAGAGAAGGATATACTGCTGCTTTGTGGACTTCCGCAAAGCCTTCGATACCGTACCACGTGCCAAGCTTATGCACAAATTGCATGACATTGAGGTACCCGAGAATATGCAGTGGGGGATATATGCTTTGTATGAGTCTGTGACAAGCAGAGTCCGAGCTCCAGGCGGACTATCTGATAGGGTGACCAGCACGATAGGGGTGAAGCAGGGATGCCCACTATCGCCCACCCTCTTTGGACTGTACATTGATGCGGTCTCTGATTATGTAGACAGATTGGGAGGCCCAGGGGCATGCCTGGCAGGGGTGTTGATACACATCTTGTTATATGCTGATGATATTGTTCTAATCTCAGACTCTCCGGAGGGATTACAGAGACACCTGGATGCATAGTTTTTCCATAGGCAACCATACGGCAAACATGGAAGTACGAAAAAAGTACAGTTCACACTCCCAAGAAATTCCATACGTTGGATACCATACGGCACCCTAAATTTAAGGAAAAACATGCTACATATGACACAAAAAACCAAAGAAACTTGAAACAACAAAGATTTTGGGATTAGAAAAAACATAAATGATGTAGAACCAAAATCCAAACTCCGGACTTTATATTACTGTAGCTTGTTTACATCATACATGTATGATCAATGATGTATCATGTAACATGTTACATAAGTAGAGACTAGGGAGTGTGGAGTGGGCAAATGCCAAAACCTGTCACTTGTAGACATAGTTTTTTCATACGGCAACCATACGACATACGTGTATGAGTCTGGAACTATGAAATAAGTATGGTTCAAACCTTGGAGAAATTCCATACGTGGGATTTCATACTTGATTCTTAAATTAAAGGGTAGACATGCCATTTTCAAAGAAGTGAACCATGAGAGACTTAAAGTATGTGAAAGCCATGATAGATGGTCTATCATAGTTTTCACAAATTGACCATGTTACATCCGTCACAACTTTCACACATTGACAACTAGAGAAGATGCAAAACATTTGCTTTTTTGGTTGGAGTATGAAAAGTTTTTCCATACGTGACCATACGTGACCATTCGCATATGGGTATGGAAGTATGGAATATTTTCCATACGAGTATGAAAAAAACTATGCCAGGATGCATTACAGGCTTTCTGTGCGGATAGAGATCTGACAGTGAACCTTGGGAAAACCAAGGTTATGGTGTTTAACACCACACAAGCATGGGTGACGAGATAACCGCGTTTCTCCCTGAAGGAGGCAGCAGCAGCTAGATTAGCTCGAGGGCATGCAGCCTTGGGGGGCACTTGAGAGGCAGTGTGCACACATACAGTTTCAGTAGCCACGCACCAAATTGTGGCTATTTGATACGCTTGTCACACCGACCCTCCTGTACGGAGTTCCAATTTGGGGGCCCAGTATACATCACAGATCTCAGAGAGGGACAGATGAGGGATGGAGGCAAATGGAGAGGCCACTGATTATGATGATTGCCCGCATGATTCAGAGCAAATCATCAGTACCACATGAGATTGTTCGAGCTGAGCTAGGTGCCCCACTAGTAGTAACCGAGGCCCTATTCCAAGCAGTTACCTTTTAACAGTGGCTACGGGAGCTCCCTCAGCAGAGGTACTCCCGTTTGGCATTAACCTCATCCATACAGTTGGCAGAGGATGGAGATACTCATTGTTGGTACGCTCAGATGAGATCATGGTTTGACCTACATGGTTTGCGGATAGAGGCACTACCACCCTTTCAGTACAGTCTGGATTGTCCATTTTTGGATCTCACCCGCTCAGAGCAAAACCGTGTGATCAGGATGGATATCATCAGAGTCGACACAGAGAGGACATGGACTAGCCCCCTTGAGCCCTTGGGCACGAAAATGGCTCATTACAAGAGCCATTTTCTACACCTCTCATCGGATGATTTTATCACCCGCCCGGTGTACATAAATGTACACCTATCACATGGGATACGTTGTGCCATTGGACAGATCCAGACCTCATCACACCAGCTGCGGATTGAGACAAGGCGATATGTGCACCAGATCATGGATGACCGCATTTGTCAGCTATGCTACCAGGAGGTAGAGACAGAGGAACACTACATTTGCCGATGTACAGTCAATTATGAGATCCGAGGGAGATATCACTGCCTCTTCCGAGAGGGTTTTGCGCCGTTACGCAGGGTCATGGAGTTTGAGGATCAGAGATGCTTGGGATTGTTTCTACTTGAGCTCAGGAGAACCCTCTTTGTAGACAGGAGGCCGAGCCATAATGTACCTAGACAGAGGACCCTGACAGATTTCTTCGGCACCAGCACCAGCAACCCAGCCCACACACCTCCTGATACGTCCTCCATTGGGCCATCAGGGCACCGACCACGCTCCCAGGGAGTCACCACTGATAGAGCAGTTATCTTATGTCGTGCTCGTCGGCCACGCCCACCAGGATCCCGACCACGGCATCCTCACCACCATCGCCAGATCAGAGCCATTATTGCTCGGCATCGGAGGCGCCTACCTCGCTTCTACGACCTCTGCATTCTAGATAACCCCATGGCGGAGATACTTGATCTAAGGAGAGGGCAACACTTCAACTGATCAGCATACATGGATCTACCTTATATACATTTTTCAGTATTTTCCAGTATTTTCTACTCAGTATCATCTCGGAGTCTTACAGTTTTGTTCTTACAACTGTAGGACAATCAATTTATTGTACTTTTTAGTCTCATTTAGTTGTTCTCTTTGATGAGACACCAACTTCAGATGTACTCTCAGTTTTGGTCTCATAGACCACTATGGCCTCTTAGAGACGTTAATATATCATTTCATTTCATTTCTCTCTCTCTCTCTCTCTCTCTCTCTCTCTCTCTCTCTCTCTCTCAGAGGGCCATCCAGGATATGCAGAATGCAACAGCATATGGTAGACACTTCTTGAAGATGGGCACTATGCATGAGTTGGTTATGTATAATGGGGTGTCCAGATGACCACAATCAGACAGCCTTACATATTTCCCACATAGCGGAGGTACTAGTACAGTGGATTACCTCATGGGTTCTCCTACTCTTATACCACACATCCTAGACTTCACCATCCCTCCTCCCCCCATACTAGCCGACCAAGCATACCTCTCTCTCTCTCTCTCTCTCTCTCTCTCTCTCTCTCTCTCTCTCTCCCACCCACCGCAGACGGCCATCCAGGATATGCAGAATGCAACAGCATATGGTAGACACTTTTTGAAGATGGGGACTATGCATGAGTTGGTTATGTATAATGGGGTGTCCAGATGGCCACAGTCAGACAGCCTTACATATTTCCCACATAGCGGAGGTACTAGTACAGTGGATTACCTCATGGGGTCTCCTGCTCTCATACCACACATCCCAGACTTCATCATCCCTCCTCCCCCCATACTAGCCAACCAAGCATGCCTTTCTTTCACGATCTCATGCCCCACCTTACCGCCCATACCCACACCCCCACCTTCACCCGCATCCATTTCCATCACGATATTGACCACGTCTATGAGGACCACCTCTCCTGCCATATTTCAGTCCTGGACTTATCCCTCCCTATCTCCATCATTACATCCCAACTCTCCTCCCTCGTCCATGACTCCGTCCATGCCAGCTGCCCCTGTTCCTCAGCAAGTTTGCAAGTGGGCTCCCAACCCTAGAATAGGTCGTATGATGATGAGTGCAAAACCATCAGGCTTTGCCTCTTACGCAGAGGGAACATGGGCCCCAGATTCATCGGAAACACCCCCCCCCCCCTTTTCCCCCCTCGCCAGAGCACTCCCGCCGCCCACCAACCAAACCTGACTCGAAGAGGAGGCTGCACGCTAGCTCGGTTCACCGCTTGATCCACCGTTTCTCGGAGCTAGTAGCAATGACCATCACGGCCTCTCCAGTGCATGCTCTCCCACCCGAGTCATCACCCCCCCCCCCCCCCCCCCCCCCCCCCCCCCGCGGGCGGTTTTCGGGGCAACCAATTGATTACGGCTTCTTCCGATGCCTGCCCCCCCCCCCCCCCCCACCCCGGCGGGCGGTTTTCGGGGCAACCAATTGATTACAGCTTCTTCCGATGCCTGCCGTCAAGGGAGCAAGGATTTGTGAGGAGACGGTGGCCCCCATTCGCATCCGTGTGGTTTTGCATCACTCCAGGCCTTCCACCCCAGAGAGTGGCGCGATGATTTTCTCCTGCCCTCTGAGTGCAGCACACGGGGGACAGATTGGAGCACAGAATTGGTGTTTGTCGCTACTCACAGACACGCCATAGAGCTCTCACACCATATGCATGATCTGTGTCTCACTCCAGGCCTCCACCCCAGAGAGTGGCGCAATGATTTTCTCCTACCCTCTAAGTGCAGCATACGCAGACAGATTGGAGAGCAGAGTTGGTGTGTGTCACTACTCACAGACACGCCATAGAGCGCTCACACCATCTGCATGATCTGCGTATCACCGACGTGCTCACTCGCTTTTGGCCATCGGCACAGATGGAGGTGGGTGCATAGTCACAAGGGAAAGGGGACGGTAACGGGGGACGGGGATGGGAACGGGACAAGGGACGGCCCTATGTAGGGAACGGGGACGGGGGTAGGAACGGCACTTAAAAATTACTTTGTCAGTACCACCCACTCGCCTATACGGGCAAAGCTTGCATGCCCATGGCTGTGCACCACCTCCATGAGGGGATGGGGTGCGATTGGCCTCATCCCACCATGTCCATCCCGTCGTCCTCCTACGGGTAGTTGGAACTTGAAGAGCCACTACCACAAGGAGGATGCCGTGGATGATGGATGCCTCCTTGTCACTTGATAGCTTGAGAGAGAGAGAGAGGGAGTGAGGCTTGAAAGTTGAGGGAGAACTTGAGAAGTTGAGTGTGAGGGTGGGTGGGGGTGTGTGTGTGTGAGGGAGAGTGTGTCTTGAGAGGCTACAGCTTGCTTGTGTGAGAGCTTGAAACTTGAGACCTTGGCCCTTGAGGCTTGCCGCTTGAGGGAGAGAGAGTGTGTGTGTTTGTGAAGCTAAAGCTTGAAGTGTGAGAGGGAGTGTGTGTGTGTGTGTCTTCTTATAGGGAGGGAGGCAAGAGAGAGGCCAAGGCCCAAAGCCTCAAAGCCTCAAGGCCTCTGGGCCAAGGCTAAAGGCCCATGAAAAGCCCCTCCCAAACAGCCAAAAAAAAGGTCAAAAATGTGACCATTGCCCAAACAGTAACCTGTGGCGTTCCCATGCAGCCGTCCCCCACAACCGTCCCCTCCTGGATCTGTCCCCGGAATGCCGTCCCTTGTGAGGGACGCCCAACTGGGGACGTCCGTCCGTCCCCGTCCCACAGTGTTCTCAGGACGGGGTCCCCCCGTTTCAAGGGTCCATCCCCTCCGTCCCCTGTGACTATGGGTGGGTGGCTCTAGCCACAAGGATCCAGGAGGAGAGCTAGTGTGTCCTCGAGTCTCGAGGTGCTCCTCTTTGTATTTCTTCATGTTTCCGTAGCACTGCCTCTCCCTCCCTCCTTCAGATACCTTCATTGTGACAGATGGTGTTGGGTTTTATGCTGTGTATGCACCCAGAGGAGTGCTAGTGATCATCAGTAGATTACTGGGGCACTTTTTACTTCAGTTAGTGGAGGTTTTTTCCCCAGTTTAGCTTAGTTTCACTTATATTCAGTTTATAGGTGTTTTGGTCCACCCGGCACATTTTATGGCCGGACATGTGAACACATAGCTTTAGGTCACTATTATGTGGCTATTGTACTTCACTTTTTTCATCAAGCATAATACACTAAAGTCGTGTTCTCTCTCTGTTGGCCTCCACGCCTGTTTGCAGCTTCTCCAAACCCTAACCCTAACACCCCTTCTGCCTTCATTTGGTATCAGAGCATTGAAGGCTTGCCATTGCTGTACACAGTCGCTTTCACTTGTTACAACTGCCCATACATCTGCCCGTACATCTGCCATACCTGTTCGCCGCCGTCAGCAGAAACGTACATTCCATACAGCCCGTACAGTCAGCGCCGACTGCATTTTGTCCAAGCCGACTGCACCTCAGCATCCGTACCTGCTCCGTACAGTCAGCGTCGACTGTATTTGTTAGCGCTGGTCGTCTGTCGACTGTACTCAATCGACTGCTGCAGCCCGTATACTGTACCTGGTCGCCTTGCTCTACACTGTGCAACTTCAGTACTACCTGTCAGGCGTCGCCTTCATTCCGTACCAGTCAGCACACGTCAGCGCCGCCTTGTCACTACCTGCACAGCAACGCTGCCTCATCAGTATCTTCACAGTACCTGCAAAGTATTAGCCTGCAGTCGCCTTCAGTCCTGTAAAGTACAAGTCGACTGTACCTGCACAGTACAGTCAACAGTACGTGTTCTTTTTGGTGGACTGTACCTGCATATGTACCACAACCTGCTCAGAAATCTGTGGTAAGCATTGAATATTCTGTTTTTGGGCAATACTATTTTCTTGGTGAAAAACTACAGGCACAACAGGCAGATTTTCTAGCAAAGAACTATACAGGTTTTTTGCACAGTTTTGCGTGCAGCAAATTTGGGCATTTTTGGGGCATTTTGGCATTGTGTACGCCATTTGCTGCTCTACTCAGTCAATGGTGCATTGAGCTGCACATTCAGAGGATTGAGAGTGCAGGCATATTTGGGTGAACTGTATTCAGTGGAGTACAGTTGTTATCAGGGTTCTTGCTATTGGGTTTTTTGATACACAGGTACAACATTGAGCGTAGGCATAATGGCAAATCAACAGCACAGTGACGTATTCACGTATTTGTCTAAAGAAGACAAATTGGACGGCACGAACTACTCCTTGTGGAGTTTTATGCTGAAAAATGTGCTTGTGGCAAAAGGTCTTTGGGATTTTGTTAGTGGTGATGAACCACGTCCAGGTCCATTGGCTCCAGAGACTCCTCCCCAAGGGGGTGCTCGTGGACGAGGACAACAGGTACAGGCTCCAGGGCAGCCATTGCCTGTTCAAAGATCAAATGCTCAAAAGACATGGGATGCCAGGGATGCACAAGCTTTGTCACTCATTGCATTGTCAGTACAGAGGTCCATTATACCTCATATTCGTTCAGCTGGCTCTTCACAGAATGCATGGGTGACTTTGGAGCAGATGTATGCTGCTCGTAATGAGGCTAGGATCTCATTTTTGAAAAGAGAGCTGGAAAATCAGAAAATGAATGAAGGTGATGATATGTCTAGCCACTTAAACAAGCTGCAGGATTTGAGAGAGCAACTCATCAATGTGGATGAGATTATTCCTGAGACACAGCTTGTGTCCACCATCTTGCACTCTTTGCCAAGATCTTACTTGGCTTTTCATACCTCTTTGAACCTCAGCATGAGGAATGCTGTTGAACCCCTCAAGTATCAGGAACTTGTTGCTCTCTTACTACAAGAGGAGCAAATGAGGAAGAATATGAATATGAACACAAATGCTGAACAAGCATTTACTACAGGTCAAAAGGGGAAAGGAAAAACTCAGCCAAAGAGTTCAAATCAAAATTCAGGTGATGGTGGTTCTTCACAGGATACCAAGAAAGGTGATGGACAGCCCAAGAAGAAGGGCAAATGTCATTACTGTAAGAAGCCAGGTCACTACATCACTGAATGTAGGAAGAGGATTGCCAAAGAGAAGGCAAAGGAAGCTGGGATGTCTGTTAATGATGCTTCTAAAGCTCCTCCAGAGACTGCTTCTTTTGTTGAGGACAGGGATTACTGTTTTTATACATGCAACTATGATGCCTCTTGGTCTTCACAGGCACTCAGTATGACAGAGCATGCATGTACTTGGTATTTTGATAGTGGTGCCTCAAAGCATATCACATCTCGCAGGGATTTGTTTAGTCATGTTGGCCCTGCCCCTGTTGGCAAAACTGTTCAGTGTGCCAACAATGCTTCATATCCAGTTCGTGGCATTGGGGAGATTCAGCTCACAGCCATTGATGGCTCTATTCTCCACCTTACAGATGCCTTATATGTACCAGGGATAAAGAAGAATTTGTTGTCCATTTCTTCTTTAGCACATTGTGGTATGCAAGTCCACTTTGATGATGATAAATGCATGGTCAGAGACAAAGCTAATGCCTTGACCTTGATGCTTACTGGTACATTATGTCATAGACTTTATCAGTTGGATGCATTTCAGCCAGTGGATCAGTCTGCTTATAATGCATTCACTCTTACTCCAGCAATGGTTGATGCGGAGTTATGGCATGCTCGCATGGGGCATGTAAATTTTGGTAGTCTTATGCTTATGCAGCGACATAACATGTTTACAGATCTACCTCTCATGGAGAAGCCTCCAGATCACATTTGTGAAGGATGTATTTTGGGAAAAATGCATAGGTTTTCCTTCCCACGTGATCACGCTCTCAGAGCAACTGCAAAGTTGCAGCTTATACACAGTGATCTTTGTGGTCCCATGCAGACGAAGTCATTAGGTGGTTGCTTTTATTTTGCAACATTTATTGATGACTTCTCTCGTATATGCTGGGTCTATCCTTTGACACAGAAATCACAGGTATATGATGCATTTTTGGCCTTTGTAGCACTTGCTGAGACAGAGTCAGGATGCAAGGTCAAGACTCTCCGTTCTGACCGAGGGGGGGAATATATGTCACCTATGCTGAATTCCTTTCTTGGGAGTAGAGGTATAAAACATCAGTATACTACTCCTTACACTCCACAGCAAAATGGGGTTGCAGAAAGGAAGAATCGGTCACTCATGGAGATGGCCAGATGTATGCTAAAGGCAAAAAGGCTACCACATATCTTTTGGGTGGAAGCTGTCATGTGTGCTTGTCATATTTTGAATCGATGTCCCACAAAGGCATTGGTATCCATTACTCCTTTTGAGGCTTGGCATGGCCGCAAGCCTTTTGTATCGCATTTTCGTATCTTTGGGTGTCTTGCATATGCACACATACCCAAAGAGTTGAGGAGGAAGCTGGATGATAAAGCCACGAAATGCATTTTTGTTGGGTATAGCCGTGAGAGCAAGGGCTACCAGTTATATGACCCACTATCCAGGAAGATATTCACTAGTCGGGATGTGATTTTTGATGAAAAATCAGAAATATACATGGCTGGTTATGAGGCAAATCAGGCTGAAAATGATGTGTTTGAAGGTCTACTACCTATGGAGTTTCATTCCACAGTTGGTGATCCAACTCATGAGGGTATAGGACAGCCAGCAAATGATGTAGGTGGTGCAGAAATTCAGCAGCAAAATGAGCTAGAAGCTGAACCAAATATGGGGCAGCAGGCACCACAGGTCAGACACATACCTAGATGGTATTTGAGGACATTACAGGACAGCCATTTAGAGGGTCCTCTTGCTTGTCGTACTCGTAGGGAGACAAGGACCAATGAGCATGCACACATCATGGATTTGAATCTGGTTATGGCAGCTAGTTTACAGGATGATGATGAGCCTGATTCATTTGTGGATGCACGAGAGAATGTGCATTGGAACAAAGCCATGCAGGATGAGCTTGATTCTATTAAAAGGAATCAAACATGGGATTTGGTTGATCTGCCCAAAGGCAAGAAAGCAATTGGTACTAAATGGGTCTATAAGTTGAAAAGACATGCAGATGGATCCATTGACAGGTACAAAGCCCGTCTAGTTGCAAAGGGCTATGCACAGAAGAAGGGCATTGATTATGAGGAGACATTTGCTCCTACATCCCGTATGTCGACACTTAGGTGTGTCATTGCATTGGCTGCACATCGTGGTTGGGTTGTTCACCAGTTGGACATAAAAACTGCATTCCTACATGGGGACCTCGAGGAGGAAGTTTATGTATTTCAGCCCATGGGCTTTGCAGAACATGGTCATGAGGGGAAAGTATGCAGGCTGAAAAAGGCCTTGTATGGTTTGAAACAAGCTCCACGAGCTTGGTATGCAAAAATAGATGCTTTCCAACTCACTCAGGGATTTGTGAACAGTCCATCAGAAGCCACTCTGTATGTAAAGAAAGAAGAGACAGATCTGCTGGTCATCAGTCTTTATGTGGATGATCTCTTGCTCATGGAATCAAATGATGACAAAATTGCAGCTTTTAAAAAGATACTCCAACAGACATTTGACATGTCTGACTTGGGGCTTGTACATTACTATTTGGGCATACAGTTTGTGCAGGATAACAGAGGCATTGGGTTGTTGCAATCACGGTATGTTGCTAAACTTCTGGAGAAGTTTAAATTTCAGGATTGCAAGCCTATTAGTACTCCTATGGAGCCTAGGATGAAACTGTCACTACAAGATGACAGTACTTCCTTTGATGCCACTACATATGCTCAGGCTGTTGGGTGCCTTATTTACTTGTGTAATACAAGGCCAGATATTCAGTATGCAGTCTCTCAGTTGAGCAGATTTATGCATAGCCCGCGGTTGTCACATTGGCAAGCTATGAAGCGTGTATCCGTTATTTGCAGGGTACCTTGTCTCTTGGATTGCTTTATCCTGAGGGGGGTGACATGCAATTATACGCTTACAGTGATTCAGATTGGGCTGGTGATTTTGATACCAGACATTCCACTAGTAGAAATTGTTTCTTTCTTGGCTCTTCATGCATTTCTTGGCTAAGCAAGAAACAGACCACAGTGGCCACTTCGTCTTGTGAGGCAGAGTACAGAGCAGCCTACACTACTACTATTGAGTGTGTTTGGCTGCGTCGTCTCATGACTGATCTGGATATTTCAATGGAGGAGCCTACACCTATCTATACTGATAGTCAGAGTGCCATTGCTGTGGCCAGGAATCCTGTGTTTCATGCTCGCACGAAACACATTGAGATTCACTATCATTTTGTTCGGGAGAGACTCCAGGCAGGAGATATCAGTCTGATCTACTGTCCTACAGATCAGAATGTGGCAGACATCTTCACCAAGGCATTACCACGTCCGAAATTTGAAGCATTCCGCAGTGCTTTGAATTTGTTTCCTTTTGGTGGATGATGTACAGTGATCACATATCACTCCAGGGGGGTTTGTTGGGTTTTATGCTGTGTATGCACCCAGAGGAGTGCTAGTGATCATCAGTAGATTACTGGGGCACTTTTTACTTCAGTTAGTGGAGGTTTTTTCCCCCAGTTTAGCTTAGTTTCACTTATATTCAGTTTATAGGTGTTTTGGTCCACCCGGCACATTTTATGGCCGGACATGTGAACACATATCTTTAGGTCACTATTATGTGGCTATTGTACTTCACTTTTTTCATCAAGCATAATACACTAAAGTCGTGTTCTCTCTCTGTTGGCCTCCACGCCTGTTTGCAGCTTCTCCAAACCCTAACCCTAACACCCCTTCTGCGTTCAGATGGAGCCCAAAGTATGCATACTCTATGGCACGGAAAGAGTGGTTGCACATGGAGGGTAGGATTCGTGCCCATCTAGCACAGCTTCGCCCTAGGACAGATAGTAATTACTCTCCGTCCAAACCCACGCCGCAGACTCTTCGAGTGGAGGGCAATTCTGATAATTCCACCTTCCACCAATTTTAATTATCCAGATTGTCTCATGGAACATTCAGGGTTTGGGAGGACCACGGTGCTTTCAAAGGTGCGGGGTCCTTAGAGAGGAGCTTCACAGAGCCGTAGTTGGTGGGCCCATTGACATTCTCCTCCTCCACGAGCATCATCTTTCCAACGGGCGTATCCGCTGTTGTGGGAAGATCCTTGGGGGCAAGAGTCGCACCTTTTGGTCCCATGCTTTTGGCCCCTCTAGGACCCAGGGTGGGGTATGCATTTCCGTCAGCAACGAGTAGCTCTTACCTACAGTGGTCGATTCTGGCACCATTGTCCCTGGGAAAGCTCAGTGAGTAATTATCAAGATTGGAGAGGACAGAGTGGAACTTCTCAACATATACGCGCCAAATGCCGCAAGCAGAGCCACTTTCTCGAGTACGGTTCGGCAATCCCTTCCACAAGTCTCTCTTGACTACTGTTTCTCTCTCAATCACTACCATGGCTCTCTATCAACCACCCTAGTTTAGCTCATTTGTCTAACCCCGAACCATCAAATGGTATCAGATCGGGTGTTTTGAGGTTTCTCTTTTTTAAGGTTTCTACATGTCTGGATTAAGAATTTTGCTTTCTACAGTTGCTCTACGACGGTGGCATGTAGCTTTGCGCCAACATTGCTGCTTATGTGTTTGTAGCTCTACACCTCTAATCCAACTACCTCTTTTCACCAGTTGCCCAACCTCAACATGGTGCACTGCCATCTCTATCAAAATCGCCCACTGTCAATTGCACATAGAGACAATCCTTCATCTGGACTGCATCCGTCACTTGGAGCCGCCCCTGTGAGAACGCTACTGCCGCTCCACCATCCACAGTCGTGTTCGCTTGCTATCTCTGCCGCTAGGCGGACTTGCCCCACTCTCGCCACCGGCCGGGCTAGCCTGAGCGAGTGGCTCCATCGATTGGGCGGGACCTTGGGGGGCACCTGGCTAAGTCGCCCGTTGGCCCTCCCTTGCGCCTCTTCAGAATGGCATTTTGCTAGCACTGTCGCCTGTGACTTTGGTTCCGCCAGCCTCCTGTTGCTACTAAAGCACCACTTCACCACCCTACTTCCAATCCACATGCTCTGCTCCGCCTCTACTCCCCAAAGGCGCCTCTTCCATCTACCTCCCTCCACCGGGCTGTGACATCTTTTCTCTCTTACTACAGGGTCCGATGATGCTGCTTCACTAGCAGCTCTTGCCTATAGCATTACTACTACTCAGTACCCCACCTCACTCATCGTTCATGTGGTGTTGTCTTCAACAAAGTCTTGCTCCAGCTCGCAACTAATGAGATCCATACCTCATCACCATTGACGAGCTGAATATCTTCTACATTCAAAACTATCATTTTTTGAGCCTCTACATGCACTATGGATCTACACATGAGCAATGTTGCTTTCAAGAAGTTCTTCGGAGCTAACTTTCCAATTACTTAATGGTACTGAAGCTTCGGGTAGTGCCCTTGGCAAAAGAGCACTATCTCACCAAAGTGGTAGTATTTGAGATGGCACAATTACTAAAATGAGTACAGCCCTCGGCATACTCGGTCCATAGCTTGTGCACACCAATATATCTGAATTAGAGCCACGTGTAAATTCTAACCCTTCTACTGCATGTATGACTTCCCCTTAATATACCATCTTACGAAGCCATACGTAAAATGAAACTGTGCCTCCAATTGACAAATCCAAGACTGCATTACTTCCCATGTTTTCTTCTTTTTTTCATCCAAAAATGAATCAGAGTCAGAAAGGGGTTCCCCAAACCCGACCTTTTGCACTCTTGGAATCTAGGGGTGTTACTATTGCGGGATGAGCCTTGGAATGTCGTGAAAGGAACATAGGAAAAACCTGAAGGTGCCCCTACATCGCCAACCATGCAAACTTGGAATGACAAGAACGACCGAGCCTTGGCACGTACAGGTCTTGGACTGGCAAACAATCTCATACATCACCTCAACTTCGACAAAACTTCAAAGGAGGTATGTGATAAGTTTGAGAATCTATTTGGGAATAAATATAACAATTCTAAAGTCTTTCTCAATCAAAAATACTACAATCTCAAAATGAACGAGCACCATTCTCTTCAAAATGAAAGAGCACCATTCTCTTCAAAATGAAAGAGCACCATAGGTTCTCTCTTGCAACAACTGGGTGCTCTAAAAGCCAACATTGACAAAGATGACAAAAAGACGGTACTCTACTTCAGCCTAGAAGAGATTGAAAGGTTCAAAGAAGTGCTATCCACACTTCCGGTATCTAGGGAGATGTTGTATGAAAACATGGTGGCCATCCTCATTGATGAGGATAGAAGACTTCAAGATCAAGCTGCTACTACCGTTGACTTAGAGAAGGGTTTCTTCACAAAACAAAGGGCAGGAACAAAAGAAAGCTCTCAAGTGCACCTTCTGTCACACAAAAGAAGGGCAAAGGAACAGGATAGGAATCATGCCAACCTGGTGGCTGAAAATGAAGATGAAGAGTTTGAAGATGCACCAAAGAAGCTAAAAACCTCTACTTCAACTCTTGAAAAATGAAGATGAAGAGTTTGAAGATGCACCAAAGATGCACCAAAGAAGCTAAAAACCTCTACTTCAACTCTTGAAAAATGCTTCACTGCCACATTCTTTGATCTATCGTTTTCAAAGATAGATAATGATTGGGCATTCTAAGTGTTAAAGACTGTCTAAGGGTTCTTTGCCCGGGATGTCCCCCGAAACATGATTATATATTTTTGTAATCACCTTGTGTTATAAAAGACTCCTGTACTTCAATTTATCCATGTTTTGAGTCAGGGGGGTAGTTTAGGATGACTGACTTATATCATGTGTGATCAAGCGCCTTATCAGGCTTGGCATGTGAGTCCTGGTGTTGGCCACTATGATCTTTTGAATCATGTGTGCAGTCATGGGCCCAAATCACCATAGATATGAAGGTCAATCTCTATAACACCACCGTAACTCCGAAGGGGGTCGGAGCCTTAGTGTGTCTACCCTGTTGTGTCTATGTGTGAACAATCCCTTAAATGGCTATTGTTCTTTTATGTGTGTGTGAACACTCACTTATGCGAGTAAGCGAGTAAGAGTGTGCGAATCCACTCTTAGAGTGGGATAATATCTAGATAATATATACTTGTTTGACATGAGCTATGATGTCACTCAGAGGAGCCTCTAAGGCTATAAAAGCATTGTACTTGCTGAAGCTTCCATCACATTAGTCGTGCAAACATATTTCTCTCTTGAGTATTGTTTCTTTCTCTCTCTATCACTAGCATGGCTCTACTACCCCTAGTTCAACTCACCTGTCTAACCTTGAACCATCACTAAGCACAACCTTGCCACACACTTTTTTTTTTTTTCCGGGAGAGAGATCCTACTAATAGTTAACATTACAACTCGCTCAACGTCCCAGCCACGCTGGTGTCGTGAGCTACAAGACCATCTACGCGGCCCTCTGAAGAGGGCGACGAGCACACTCGACCACAGAGAGCGGAGGGGCTACACTGGAGTCCTCCTGGGAAAGGCGGCCAGAACACGATCGACGCCGAAAGGGAAGCTTATGGAGAGCGCGGATGAGAGGTGCCGCCGAGGGGTCCAAGCAGGGTTTGAACCCAAGACCTTTCGGTCCTAGGCAAACACTTTACCACTTGGACTATCACCTCTTTGGCAACCTTGCCACACACTTAAACTATTAATACTATTAAACAAGATGAAATGGCACCAAAACAAAACAAGATAGCAATAATGAAACTTACATGACACTGGCAATATGGCCAAAAAGGGCCAACCCCCCTTGTTATATGATTGTATCACCAAGGATTCCTCAAGATACAAGCTTCATGAGCATCACATGCCAGATTTCCAATGACATGAATGCAATGAAAACACTTTGCAAACATGGTTTGTCGGAGTTGAATCCACAACTTTTGTCACAAAGAACCTCACTCCCCAATCCCCAATGTCTTGCCACAAGCAACTATGCTCCACTGGCATCCATACACAAGCATGTGTGTGCCAAGCTGAGCCATAGGAGACCTTAATGGTCAGGCACACGGATGTAGAGTAGGTTGTTAAAAGAACTTGGGGAAACTCTTACTGGTGCATTTGCTTAAACTAGTGGTGGAAATCAGCTTTGGGTCAAATTGTTGGTGACAGAAATGCTCAAAAGCATTTTCAACAGGTAGATATCCAAGAGATAGTAGGTGAAAAGGACATCTTGGGGCTGGACTGCAGCGAGGTAATCATTTGCCGACTGAACCATAGGTTGGAGCAGCACCCAAAAAGCATGTTTATGCACTGGTTTTGCTGAAAATTGATTTTTCAAGAGACATCAGCGGGCATAATGGTGGTCAACGGTGCTCAAGGACGCCTGGTAGTTGGCTAGGGTGTCACCATTTGGTTCACTCTTATGATTTGGACAATTTTACAAAGGATGTGAATGGGGGAGTTTTTCCAAGGTATGATGGGTTGCCAAGCAATCTGCAACTCTATTAATTATGGACTTGTTCATACATGGCTCGATTTGGTGCTTCACAAGAACTTGATGAACGATGGTACAATTGCAAAAATCAAAGCCAAAGTTTTTGAGATCATTAGAAAAAAGATTCCAAATTCACACCATATCGAATTCTCACAGGTCTCATTGTCAATATTAGAATCATTAAGCGTTCGAACGATGGATTACCAATTACTCGATTCTACGATATGGGGTGTGAGTTGCTAAAGTGTCAAACAGCACTTGATCCCAGCTCCTTACATGTTTTCAATGGTTCACCACCACCTATAATGCGCGAAACTCCTATTGGCCTCCGCCGGTTTATGAAGATCATCCCTTCTTTCTCCTACACAGGGTATGTGGATTTCATACAAGACCTGGAAGGACTATGTATGGTCAGAAGTTGAAGCAAGACCTTCATGGTGATTTATGCTGACAAGGATAGGTCTGAAATATGGTTCAAAGTCATGGATTCCAAGGATATAATCATTTATGTATTTATAGGGTTTATAAGCTTATGGTTTCAAACTTTATTAAAGTTTGGGTGGACATATTACATGTTGCGCATGCATTTATGGACAAAAGAGGGCGGCTACCTTCATGAGAAGATAAAAGCACCTTAAATTGGGCAAAACCTGGTTGTGGGCCTAAAAGAGGCATAAAATTTGTAAAAGTGACTTTGATGACATATTTAGAACTTCCAAGCCTCTAGGGGCTCTCTCTCTCTCTCTCTCTCTCTCTCTCTCTCTCTCTCATTCCTCAAGGCTCAAGAGTCAAGCCATCTTCAACCATGACATCCTCCTCACGTGCCGGGGTTTCTCATAGAAGGACAACGGGATGGACATGGTGGGAGGAGGTTAACTACACCACATCCGTTCATGGAGGCGGTTCTCGGCCATGGGTATGCAAGCTTTGCCCGTACCGGCGAACGGGTGGCGCCGACAAAGTGTGAGCCCACCTCTTGCATGAGAGTAGGCATGAGGTGAGGTTTTGCACGAATGTCACGCCCGAGAAGAGACAGGAACTTCTTGACAAGCTTAGCGTCTACGAAGCAGTCGAAGCGACAAGAAGGACACCACGAGTGGCCGTGGATCCCGCGACGATGGGGAGAGGAACTCAAGCCTCTACAATGGAGTCATGTGGTGGATCGGGATCATGCACACCATCACCTTCACCATCAAGTCGGAATGTTACTCCATCCACGACACCGGCACTCTCCGTCTCCACGGCCTCTCAATCCTTACGTGGCCCACGGCGACAATCTACACTTGGGGAGAATTGGAACCCCAAGTTGAAGGAGGAGGTGGATATGGCAGTGGCCCGCTTCTTCTTCCACGACCACATTGCCTTTCAAGCGGCTAGGTAAGTGCAATCGATCATTGCCAATTCATCATTCATGTTTTCATCATCCTAGTGCCCTTCTCATTAGTAAATTACTTTCTTGAATAGGTCGGAATACTTCAAGGTCATGGTTAAGAAGATTGGGGAGTATGGCTCAACCTATACGCCCCCCTCATCCGAGAGCTTGCGCACTACATTGCTCGAGGAGAAGCGCATTGTAGAGCAAGCGGCCGACAACACAAAGCGGCAATGGGAGAGGAACGGAGTCCCCCTCATTGTGGATGGATGGAGTGACACCCGCAAGAGAAGTATTCACGGCATGGTTGCATATTCCCGCGGAGAGATGTACTTCATCTCATCTCATGATGCATCCGGCACTGGGAAGAGCGCGGATGTGCTTGCGGCGGAGTCGGCTACCACCATGGAGATCGTTGGCCCCGAGCATGTAGTGGGCTTTGTTGCGGATTGGGAGCCTTCCAATAGGGCGGCGGGAGCTATTCTCCAAGGTATGTATGGACATGTCACGGTGTCCTTTTGTATGGCTCATTGCCTGAACAACCTCCTCAAGGACATCGGGGCATTACCATGGATCAGCCCGCTCATTGAGGAGGCCAACACCATGGTCTCCTTTGTCCTCAACCACCAAAGACTTCGGCATGAGTTCAACAAGAGGTCCTATCTCTCTCTCCTCAAATATTCCAATACCCGGTTTGCCAACAACTTTCTCATGTTGGGCCGGTTGAAGGATTGTAGCGGTGCTTTGAGGGGGCTTTTCCTTAGCGACGAGTTTGTCGCCATGCAAGAGTCCCATACAAACACTGGCCAAGAGTGTAGGCTACGGGCGGATGACGCCTCTTGGTGGGAGCGTGTGAAGACCACAGATGCTATGGTGAGGCCCATAGTCCACCTATTGAGGATTGTAGATGCTATGCAACCATGGATAGGCAAGGTCGACGAGGCCATGGATCGCATGATAGAGAAGTTGAAAGACTTCGTGCCTGACGAAGACAGATGCGAGGAGATCCATGTCTTGTGTCTAGGAAGGTGGAATTCCTACTACTCTCCATTGCATGCAGCAGCTTATGTGGTGGACCCAGAATTCCAAGGCAACAAGCAAGAGAGCGACCGAGAGGTGAGCGCTGGATGGAGGATCATCTTGGATCGTCTTGTGCCTGATGCATCGGTTAGGTGCAAGATCAGGGACCAGCTTTCGATGTACAGGTCATTTCATGGCTCCTATGGCTGTCATGATGCACAGGTTCACCGCTCCAAAGTTGGTGCTCCTCTATGGTGGGAGGACTTTGGTTCAGATGGACCGGAGCTGCAACAGCTTGCCATCCACATACTTAGCCAGGCCGTCAGCTCCTCTTGCTTGGAGCAACTTTGGAGTACCTACAGCCACATTACCTCTAGGAAGAGGAACCGACTCGGGGTAGAGCGTGCCAATGACCTTGTCTTCGTCAGCGCGAACTTGCGAATGCTTTGCAAGAGCGTGACCAAGAGGGCAGATTCCTTCACCGAGTGGGAGATGAGTCAACAAGAAGAGCAACAAGAGGATGAGGTGCAGGAGCAGCATGCCAGTGAGGATGAGACTGAGGATGAGCTTGATGCTTCTTTGGCACAAGCTACCCATGACCATGAGGCGAGCACTTCACGTGGATGATCATTCATGGATCATGATTCATGGGCCTTACTACTTAGCTCTAGCCTCTAGCCTCTAGTCTTCAGCACTTTTTTGTCATTGACTCATTTGAGTCCGTCCATGTATTCTGCCTCCTTAAAACTTAGTCCTGACTCCTGAGTCATGACTCATTTTGTATCTACTTAATTATTAATATGACTCAAAAGCTTACCATTTTAGTATAAATTTGTGCTCATTTTGATGTACTTCCAAAGTAGAATAAGTGTAGAGTAGAAAAATTTTAAAAAAAAGTATTTTTTGAGTGCCGTTCCCTCCCCGTCCCCGTTCCCTACTCCCCCGTCCCGTCCCCGTCCCCGTCCCCCGTCCCTTGTGACTATGAAGCAAAGGAATCTGCTCAAATCCCTACCGTGTCTTATGCACATACTTTCAACTCACATCTAGTAAAGAATATAATCATGAAGGGAAGGGGAGGAAAAGAAAAGGGGGGCCGGCGGAAAAAGGGGCGAAAGGGGGGGGGGTTGTCCTTGTGAGAAATCTGTATTACTGCTGTAAATATGAAAACAGCAAATAAAACAGAATATATGTGGACAATGGACAGTAGACTGCAAATGATCAAGAGCCTGAATATCAATGAAGGTACAGCACGAGGGAGGCCCATGAGTGCTAGTATATACAAGTCAGGGCTCAAATCAGAGATGAAATGATGTGGGAATGAGGCACCTATTTATATAGGTCCTCATGAGCTGGTCGGCCAGGTCCTACATGCCGACCTGGACAAAAATCTATAAAATGCTGAAAAATGCTAGAAAGGCACCTAAAAATGGTGCAAAATTAGCAAATAAAATTGCAGTGCACGGCCTCATAAATGGGCCAGATACAAGCATGCAGGGAGTCCATCTGGGGATGAACAATATTTCTAACACCTCCTCTTCAGCACCAGATGGGTGGACCAACACCGGCACGCTGAAGCAAGACCTCCAAAGAAACACGAGGGAGCGGTTTGGTGAAGGGGTCTGCAAGGTTGTCCTTGGTAGAACAATACACTGAGAGAAGAAGACCAAGTTCAATCCAGTCTCGAACAAAATGATAATGCACTTCGATATATTTGGATCGACCACGAATCACCAGGTTATGTGCCAAAGCAATAGCACTCCGGGAATCCGAGAAAATTGTAACAAGAGAATCCTGTGCACAACATAAATGTTCCAGAACCTGATGAATCCACAAAGCTTCAATCGTGGAGAGAAGGTAGGACTTACACTCAACCTCAATAGATGATGTAGGATCAGTCCTCTATTTTTGAGACTTCCAAGAAACCATTCTAGATCCAAGCAAAAAACAATATCTAGAAGTAGGTCGCCGAGAATCAACACAACCAGCCCAATTAGCATCCGTGAATCCCACCAAATCAAAACCACTGGAATAAGTGATACCATAACTGGATGTGCCACGAAGATACCGAAGAACCCGCAAAGCAACTTGCCAGTGAGACTGTCGAGCTGCAAAGGAGAACTGACTGAGAATAATCAAGGCATAAGAGATATCCGGACTGAGGTAGAGCAATGAACCAACCAACTCCCAATACTCAATAGAATCAGAATCATCTTCCTTTGAAAGCTTGGAACTAGGATCCATGGGACAAGAGAGTGGAGTACAATCTATTAAACCATAAAGAGAAAGCAATTTGCGCACATACTTCTCTTGAGGAATGAAAATCCAAATATCGCGGAGCCATACTTCAAGACCAAGAAAGTAATGAAGTAATCCAAGATCAGTCATCTCAAACTGCTGTGAAAGCTGAGCCTGAACATGAGTGACCAACTAAGAAGCAGATTCTATATAAGAAAGAGATCATCCACATATAGCACAATGATACAGATATCACCATCAGAGAGAAAGACATAAAGGTTTGAATCTGGACAAGCTCTCTCAAAGCCAAGTGAAATCAAAGAAGGCATCAATCTTCTAATACCAAGCACGGGGTGCCCGTTTGAGACCATATAGAGCCTTCCACTATAAATAAACATGATCCGTGTGTCCCTGAATCTCAAATCCTGGAGGTTGCTCAACATATATCTCCTCCTCTAAATCTCCGTTCAGAAAAGCAAATTTAGCATCCATCTGAAAGACAGGCCATCCAAAATGAGTAACCAAGGCTATAAAAATCTAAATGGTGGTATACCTGGCTGTAGGTGCAAATGTCTCATCAAAGTTCTCGCCAGCTTTCTGAGCATAACCACGAGCAACAAGGCGAGCTTTGTACTTATCCAAACTAGCATCAGAATGAAACTTGACTTTGAAAATCCATTTGACACCCGATGACCTTCCGATGTAATGGGCGTGGAACTAACTGTTAACAATCATCTCTTGTCTATACCATATTACTCAGTGAGAGCCTTTGTTGTGGGTGTGCCCGCCCAAGAGTTCTCCCCATTTTTTCCGTGTTCTTCCTTGTTTTTTGGTCATGGGGCTGTCTAGTTTTGGCCGACTTGTCTCTATGCTAGCCGACTCCAGTTTTTGTCTTGGCCAACTGACATATTGCTAGCCGATTGGGTTTTTCCAAGTCGTGAGCATATCTGGGGGCTGTCGGCCCAATTGCTATTGGCCGACTGCATGCCCTGGATAGTATATAAGCTGGCTGCCCCCCCACACCAGTTTTTGTACCGGATCTTGTGGCTTCTCTCTCTCTACACTTCTGTGTTTTCTTTCTCACAGCAATTGTCTCATTTTCCGTTGTGCATTCCGACATGGTATCAGAGCCCCAAGTAACTTGAAGCTTGGAGACAGTGAAAGCTTGAGGGTTTGTTGTTTTTTGGTGCTGATTGGACATTTCTTGGGCTGTTCGGGACTTGGAGAACCGGTAGAAGGCGTCCATCACCGTTGGACAACCACATTGCATAGTGTTTGCAGCCTCTTCTTCATTTTTTTCCCCACCCACTCTCCCTTCACAAGACCTTGTGAACCCTTGAGATCGCAGATTTGCTTGAGATGGCTGAGAAGCATGTAAAGATCCCCAATCTCCCCACATTCCCGGTGGATCAATAGTTGGACGGGACCAACTATGGCATTTGGAAGGTAATGATGGAGTCTGTCTTGGAGTCTTATGACTTGGCTAATTTCATTGTGGTTGGTGTTCCACGACCAGAGTTAGAGGACGGGGAGCTTTTACCATCTACTAGGAAAGAACGGGAGGTTCAGGCACAGTTATGGGATCATGTCAATGCCCGTGTGCGTTCTTTCATCTTCCTTAATTGCACACCCAAGTGATTAAGCATATCAAACACATGACGCTGGCCAAAGAGATTTGGCAGCACTTGGCTTCTCTGTATAACAGGGTATCACCCATGAAGCGGATTTCCTTGGAAGTGCAGATGCAAGTGATGAATCCTGCAAAGTCTTCGACGATGTGGGAGCACATCAACAAACTCCAGGCTCTTCATCAGGAGGTTCAAGCTGGGAAGGAGATATCTTCAGAGGACATGGCCATCACTTTGCTATCTCATCTGACCTCGCAATATTCAACTTTCTATCTCTTTGATCACCACTGGGAGGCTCGGCACCATCACATGGCTTCCAGACACATGACTCCTCGAGAGTTATTACAAGATCTTCAAAGTCACACAGGTCACATCCTTATTGGTGACAAGTCCACTATCCCTATTCACAGTGAGGACAAGTTGGAGATCGGTCCCGATTGGCAGAGAGGGGAAGTATTCCTCCCAGGTTCTTTATGTCCCATCCCATGGTTTTCATCTTTTGTAAGTGCATGAGGTTTGCAACACTAGCATACGGGTGGAGTTTGATAAGCATTTTGTTGCTCTCTAGGACAAAGCAACACACCAAGTTGTTTGGGAGACAAAGTGGAGAATGGGATCTACAAACTCTCAATACTCTCTCTGACAGGTTCTCAGTTAGGTGATTTGTGACAGTTTCGTTATGACCACTAGAATGTGGATATACTACAGCGGGCTTTCCGGGACCATATTTGCTAGATGTTGGCAGTAGGCAAGGACATTCCAGTTCTTGTTTTGGCACCTAAAAATGGTCCAAAAATAGCAGATAAAATATAAAATGCAAGGCCTCATAAATGGGCCAGATACAAGCATGCAGGGAGTCCATCTGGGGGGATGAATAATATTTCCAACAGTCCTGGCCATTAGGATCCAACACCATGTCGATTGTGAGTGATGAATCATTATGTATACATGTATAAAGTGTAATCTATTCAAAAACCATTTGATTTGTGTATCATTAATTCGCTTCTGTCAAACTCTACCGCCATTCTGTTTCATGCAATGTTCACCTTTTATGTATCATTAATTTGCTTTTGCCAAAGCGGCCCTTCCAAGAAACCACCCTCCATCCTTGCATTTCCTTCACCTAGGTTGGCACCAGCATGCCTGGCTGTGAATGAAAGTGAACGCAAGATGCAATCAGGAATGTACTCCTCGCAGCTTTGCACAACCTTGCACATGATCTTAACTTTGCAGGTGTTGCGTGATCATGAGTTGAGGCCGCATCAACTTGGCGCCTCTCTTGAGTGACAGCTTCCCATGCCTTGGGGGAGGTTTGCAAAAGAAATATGCAACTGAAAAAGCAAGTAGATTGCTGTGGAACCTGATACTAATCATTGAGAGGTTTTGCAAATCCCTTTGAATAAAAACACATGTTAAAGCATGAGCTAACTAAGATATTGTCAGGCAGAACTCTGCCTTGGGCCACAAATTAAGCAGAGTCTGTACATAAACACACGAGGCAAGATGTCAACATAGTGCATTTGTTGCCAAGATGTTATTGGGTGGGCTGCTGCGTAGAACAGCAATGTTTAAAGACATCAAAGCAGTACAAATGCAACATAATCTGCTATTATAGAGAAATTCATGAGAAAGGACATCAACAAAGATCAAATGATGCATGAGCTAACCAAGATATTGTCAGGCGGAACGCCACACCGGGAGATGAGATGGACGACACGATGTGTCAAGACCCGGGTCTTTCCAGAGCCAGGGCCTGCAACCACACGGACGCAGGTGTCTTTAGTTTCCACTGCGTGCAGCTGCTCCTTGCTAAGCGAATCCTTGGAAGAGACAGTGGGAATTTGGACCTCAGAAGGGGCAGCTTTCTCCAACAGGGAGCATACACAACTTGATTGTTGCCTATGGTGCCGCAGCTGCAAGGGTTTTAATCTGTGGATGCGGGGTATGTCAAGAAACCTACGGTATGGCAAGGACGGCCTATTGCAGTTAAATGAAGTGGATACAAGGCCCCATGTCCAACGTTGGTAGAGAGCCTGGCTGGGAGAAAGAATCAACCATGGCTGCAACATCCTTGTCTGCTAGGGTAAGTGCAACCCTCACCATACAGTGTTTGCATTCTCTTCTTGTGCCATCTCTGTTGTTACCGAGCAACTGAAAACCCTAATTTGCTCTGGCCCCTTCTTCTTTAGAACCACTTCGTCCTCGCCAAATCCCCGTGTGTCCACTAGCTCCGTGTGTGCGTGCGTTGGTTTTCTTCGCCACCCTTACACCCTTTCTTAGACTATGATTTCTTTCAACCAAAATGTTCAAGATTCTTTTCATATGTAAAAATTCCTCTACAAAAATTTGATTAATGATCGTTCTTTTAATACAAGATAGATTAGCAATTTCCAACCCAGTCACATTCCTTTGTTCAACTTGGTTTCCGCCCTACTTGATGTAAATTTTTGATGCAATTGACCAAAGCAAAAAGGTCGCATGTGAGTGAACTCCTTGGCATAAGCTTTACACCTTTCTAATAATAACTCCTCTCGTCTCATCAAATGGGCATAGCCCAAGTGGTTACAGTTCTTTGGTAGGTCCTGCATTCAAGCCCCATGAACTGCAACTTGCCATTGTCCTCTTCTCAGATGGCCTTCGCTCAATCAACCCCTTGAGGCTAGAACCATTTTTAAAGTGCAGACATCTATGATGTTTTGTGGACTAGAAAACTACCACCTCAAGTTTGAAACTTTTCCACCACCCTCATCTGAACCTAGCCTAAGACCATGGGAAAAGGCCCTTAGCATTCTTAACTTTCTATCAAGCAAGAAGATTCAAAGTTAGGTCTTGGTTTACCATCACAATATATTTGTGGTTTTTTCCTTTTTAGTTGAGAATGAAAGCTAGCAAAAACATGTGGTAAGGTTGAGGCTTCAATTTGTCTTTATGATAAAGGAACATGGAAAGAATAACACTTAGGGGACAAACCACAAGTGGCTCATGGAGCAGAGTTGAGGATTAGTGTGCAGCAACAAATGTGCAACAAAACAACAACCCAATCTCATTCAAAAGGAGGTTAGACCTTATCACATTCTAAATTTTTGATGTTAAGGAGTGAAGGCATGCTTTGATTGAATAGTGATGCGTAAACCTTATTACATATAATGCAAGTGCTTTGAATGCACTTTAAAACACTTTTCCATGGAAACAAAAAAGATAAGGAATCTCCATCATTGCTTAGTTGTAGCCATGCAATTATAGTCATTCTTTACCCATTTCTAGTGCTTGTCACATTTAAGTGTTGTTATATGCACATTATGTGTGCATATAATAGGAGGCTAACCCACATTAGGCTTGTGAGCATGGGAGCATGGGAACAAGCTCTAGTGGAGCATGGGTTAGGACATCCAAGGGTCACACATGGAAAATGGAGAGTCAAGAGTCACTTGAGGGCCCTCCTATATAATAGGGGCATGGGGCACACTCAAGGGAGGCTTGGGGGCTTGGAGGCCAAGGCTATGTTATCTCTCTTGTGTAGAAGATCATATCTACTCACCTACCATTTCACATTATAGCTACATGCTATCGGATTGGAGTTATACCTCTTGATGGTATGGGACATCAAGGTAGAGGTATGATGTATGTCATTATTATTCATGTGTGCATCCCTTGGGCTCAGGGGTGGTCGGGTGGATGAGTTTATGCCCGATTTATGCATAACAATTATCTAGAGAGATCTGAGGGTTTTAACAGTGGTATCAGAGCAATCTCTAGTTAATTGTTGTTGATTTTTCTTTTTTATTATAATTTTTGGTATTTTTTTGAAGTAAATTTTAATATTTACTAATAAAAATGTTATTTTGTTGATTTGTGTTTATGATTTGCACATGGATCGTCGATATGGCGATTGGAACGCATGTTACTACTATTCAATGAATGAATCAATGTTGTGGGGGAATTCCATGAGTTTAATGCTATTTTTTTCTAATTTTTTGTGGTTTAAAATAAGCATTAATGAAGATTTTTATAAAATTACCACATATTTTACTGTGGATATTTTTGGTAGAATGGATTCCCTAAATTTTTAAAATTTTAAGAAATTTTTTCCTAATTTTTAGAAATTTTTTGAGCATTTTTATAAATAAAAATGTATTTTTAATACATTTTTGCGGGTTTTTCCGCGCGGGTATGCGATCAAATTTCTGCAGATTTTTTGTTGAAATACAGTAGGGGGCAGCTCTATTTTCCTCCCGCTCATGTGAACTCCTTTTAAAAGGGATTTTTTAAAATTGATTAAGCTTTAATCATAATTAATTGATAATTATGATTAGGAGTGGTTTAATTAAATCAAAATATTAATCAAGTTTTAATGCAGGCGAAAAACGATCCCCCCCCCCATAAAAAAAATTTTACATAAGCTTTTAACTAAAGCTTATTGAAGTTGGTTTTATTTTTATTTTTATTTTAAAAAAATGAGTTTTTTATTTACAAAAAAAAAGAGCTTTGGAATTTTTTCAAAAAAGCTTGGAAAAAAAAAGCCTAAAAACTATGAGAAATTATGAGATTTGAGAAAAAAATTTCTCTCAAATTTCTGAAATTTTTCCCTTAAAACCTTTGGCTTTCCGCATTCCTGGGAAACCTTTTGGCTTTCCGAGTTTCGGGAAATATTTTGACCTTCCGTATTCTGGAAACTTTTGACCTTTCACATTCCGATTTTTTTTTTTGTCTTTTCATTTTCCCAAAACTGTTGGCTTTCCGTATTCTGGGAAAACCATTGGAATTTCGAAATTTTTTGACCGTTTGTAATACGTTCGGGGTAATTAAAAAATTTTAAAAATTCTTGAAAATTAGTGGAAAACTAGACAAAGGTTATTTTAAATTTCTGGAAAATGTGGGGTTGGTGTTTGGCATGTGGTGTGTCCATTCGGGCGCCCGTGACCATTCAAATTCCTTTAAAAAAATATTTTTGACCCAAAAAAATAAAAAATCCCTTAAAATTATAAATTTTCATTGGATTTGAGAATTGTCGGGCGGAATTGGAAATTTCATGAACGATGGGATTCTCAGGAAAAATTAGGAATATTCTAGAAATTATTTCTAAAAATCCTAGAAATCGATATTTTTAAAATATCAATGGTATTTTGATAAATTTAATTGCTAAATTTTTTTTGGAAAAATATAGGTTTGGAATGCCATTAGATAGGTTTGGTGGAATTCAAAATTATCGTATTTTGAGACCCTAAAAAATTAGGAAAAAATCATGATAATTCTTTTTCTCAAGAATTTAATATTTTCGAGGGTTATTTAATGTTGAAGTATGTTTTCTCGTGCTGACATTAGATAGATGCGGGTTATTCGCATAGTATTAATACGATTGTACCTCGTATTAGTAGTTATTTTTATATGGATTAATTCTAAACGATGTTTTCATGATTTTTTACCATTGTTTAACCATTCTTTTTGGACATGTTCCTTAATTTCTTTTGATGGCTTTAATTTGTATTCAAAGTGTGTTTCACCTTTGACACTTTTCCATGATATTTTATTTTGCACTTATTTAAGTGTGGTTTGTGCTTAATTTTTTAAGCCTAAGACAAATTCTATCATGGGTTAGTTGATCGGTTTGTTTTGGTGGATTTTATTGGATGTTTTTCAAGTTTTATTTGGACTCATCAGGTTCTGCCTAGATCACTTGTATCTAGGGGTTTTTTAATGAGTGCTACACGCATGTGTTTCACTTTCTTACTTTGGAGTTTTGCTTGAATGACACAATGTTCATATACTCCGAATTGATGAGTTGGCCACCAATTTTAATGCTTCTTTTGGCATGATTAATGACCATTAGATGGCATGCATTGATTTTTATGATCAACTATGGTTTTCATGGATTTGAGGAGTTTCTATACTTTTATCCATGGTTTTATAAGGATGTTTTGATCTTTTGGATAATATCATGTGCTTTGAAGGTAGCATTTGCCTTCGTTTTTTACACGTAATTTTGGACTATGTTCCTTGTACTCTTGTACTACATATTCCAACTTGGATACCTAGTTGCTTATATATCTAGGTGAGTTATTTTTCTACCCTTTCCTAACTTTATTGTGTGTTGGGTAGTTATCATTAGAAAGGCGCCAATAATTTAATTTCTTTTCTAATGATGTACTCGAAAAGAGTTATTCCTTATGTGGTCTCACTAATATAGAGATAGATTTTAGTATGTGAAAGTCTGGGATAAGGCCATCTTATTCCTTTTATATAGGATTTTATTCATATTTCCTAGATGGCATACTAGGAAGTTTCAAATTGTTAAGGTATGTATGGATAGTATCATGGTGGTATGGGACGCTAGTGATCCCTCACATATATTATCTTATGGGATAATTTGGTCTTAAGATTGTTGCTTTGCTTACATCACTTAGCATGTTGACCTCAACATTCAAAGACAATCTCATTTTCTAAATTCACTAGAAGTTATTATGTGGACATTCTCTAGATAAACTTCTTTTATCTATAGCCTACATGTTTTGATGAGTGTAATCTCGTCGGCATTTTCACTTATTGAAATCTCTTTCTTGAGAGTTCAATGCGTTTATCTTGTTGTGTTCGGATAAGGAAATTTGGATTCTTTCTTTGTTGGCATTTCTTTCTCTAGCTCCGTACTTTAGGTGTGATTTATAGAGTCAACCTGATAGTTCACGAATGGACATATGTGACTCATCAAGATGTTGATGACTCTCTATGTTGATATGGGTAACTTGGGACACCGATAATTCCATGAGCAGATGTGGGGTACATCGGGCCGCCGATGGATACCTCGTTCCTGTTGTGTTATAATGCCATGTTTTCCTACTTTATTCCGAATGGTTTACAACGCGGAAACTACTTTGAGTATGAGTTCCTTTGATCATCCGCAGTCTGATGGGTAAACAAAGCGTATGAATTAGATTGTAGAGAATATGCTTCGTGCAGATGTCTTTGGAAAAGCATCAAATTGGAAAAAATATCTTCCAATGATGGAATTTGCCTATAACAGTTTTAAACATACGGCTATTTGTTTTAGTCCGTGCATACTTATGTATGGGTATCAACCCAAGGCATCTATTGATGTCAGTCTTAAGGACATTGAGCTTGATGTATCGAGGGATTTCTTGCGTGATATGTAGGAACTGCTGACCGAAGCTCAGGATTCTATCACTCAGGAGTGCTCAAGATAGAGTACAATTTTATGCTGATAGGTGACGCTCATCTCGGTCTTTTGAACCAGGAGCATTAGTTTATTTTTAATGTTCCTAAAGATTCTCAAACTTTGTCAATAGGAAAATGCTCGAATTTATCTTCTAGATATTGTGGTCTATTTCGATTTATATCGGATTGGCACGGTTGTGTTTGAACTTAAACTACCTCCACATGTTAGAGTTCATCCAGTCTTTCATATTAATAGATTGAAAGGAAAACTGGGAGGTGAGGATAACACAGTTACTCCTCAAGAGCTCGTCGAAGTCGAAGAATTATCCTATGTTCCACATGAACCTGATAAGATACTTGAATTCAGGGAAAGGAAACTTTGTAGTTGGCTAATTCCTAAGGTTAAAATTAGGTGGAAAGATAGGGAAATAGAGGATTCGACTTGGGAGTCAGTTGATTATGTTCAGTGCAGTTCTCCTTCTTTTCATTGCAAGAGTGCAATGTTTTGAGAGAGGGGAAGTATGTTATATGCACATTATGTGTAGATATACTAGGAGGCTAACCCACATTAGGCTTGTGAGCATGGGAGCATGGGAACAAGCTCTAGTGGAGCATGGGTTAGGACTAACCTTAAGGGTTAATGTTAGGGTCAGGCATCCAAGGGTCACACCTGGGAAATGGAGAGTCAAGAGTCACTTGAGGGTCCTCCTATATAATAGAGACATGGGGCACACTCAAGGGAGGCTTGGGGGCTTGGAGACTAAGGCTATGTTATCTCTCTTGTGTAGAGGATCATATCTACTCACCTACCATTTCACACTATAGCTACATGCTATTGGATTGGAGTTATACCTCTTGATGGTATGGGGCATCAAGGTAGAGGTATGATGTATTTCATTATTATTCATGTGTGCATCCCTTGGGCTCGGGGTGGTTGGGTGGATGAGTTTATGCCTGATTTATGCATGTTTATGCATAACAATTATCTAGAGAGATCTTAGGGTTTTAACAAGTGTGTAGATACCTTTTTTGTAACAAACAATAGTAATAAACTCTTAATAACTTAGTTGGCATAGTTATTATACCTTAGCTAACAATGGTGTACTTCATTAAGGTTATATATTATAAACCATAACATTGATGTATCATTTCATGCAACAACTACGAGTCAATCTCACTAATGGAAGAAGTAATCAATTTAACACATGTTAATAAAATATAGAAATTAAAGGGGTTAAAAATTTCCTTAGTCTCATGAGACAAAAGCAAGTCAGCAACATCTGATATTATGCACAGCTGCAATTTCCTTAATCACACCAACAATAATCGCACCACTATTGCAACCTTGAACCATGAATACTTCATTCCATGGAATACTATCAAGTTGCAAGGTATATCAAGTAAGGTATTCCACCTTTAATGCATGGTGTAAATTTGAAGGTAATTCATTCCGGAGAAGAATTAACAGTGTGTAGCTTGTTGGCACAGAGACTCATACTCCTCGAAGATAAGAAGCTCTTGCCACCCATTAACTAGGTTTGAGACTACAAAATCTTTCAAGCATAATAGAATCCTTCTTTTGTATATCATTTCCTTTAATCCCTATTAAAAGATTTGTCAATGGTCATTCTTTTATTACAAGATTGATTAGAAATTATCAACCTAACCACTTTTCCCATGGGGCAACATAGTTGCATTCCTTTGTTAAACTTGGTTGGCAATGTGAGGACCCTACCCCCTATATACTATACACTACATCTTCCCAATGTATGGTAATGATGTACACATGTATCGGGTAGAGAGTCCCACCTAGGAGCATCATACACACTGACACCTAGTGTTTGGCTAACTAGCAACATACATCCAATTATATGTCAGAAAGACTTTACACTAAGAAATGCGTATAAATCCTCCTACGGGGTCCCTTCATGATTCTCACAAGTAGAGGCGATTAGTGGCTTCGTACAATGCATATAGCACTCTTCAATGTATTACTCCTCAATCATGAAGTTGACAATCTCTACTCCTCTGGACTTGCTCTTTTGTTTCCTAAAGTCTAATTTTCTCGATCTTTCTCATTTTTCTAAACTTTTTAAAAAAAAAATGAGTTTCGTTTGAAAAGAACCCATTTATTCGAGTCCACCTTGCCCCCACTTCCCAATGGTGTATCTAATTTCTACTTCGACCAAATTTATAGGCATAGCCTAGACCCATCCAATCCCTTGGGTCTAGCGTGACACCCTACCACTAAGCCTATGAAGCTAGCGTGAACTCACACACCATCCAATCCCTTATCACCCTACCACTAAGCCTATGGAGCTATGAAGCTAACGTGAACTCACACACCATCCAATCCCTTATCACCCTACCCACTAAGCCTATGGAGCAACTCAAGAAATTAAAAGACAATTCATGCACACACTCCATGGCAAACATTTTTTTAAACATTTAAACTCAAAGCTTTGATACACTAAAAAGTACCGAAAACATACATATTAAAAATCATACTATAAACTCTGAAATCCAACCAACAAATAAAAGTAATCACATGAATCCAGAATGTATTTAATTGCATCCCATAGTAAGGATGTAATTTAAAATTTTGATAATTGTGCTTCGAGCCATATCACTTCTTGCAAAGATGTATTTCAGCACTTGGTTTATGCTTCTGGATGACAGCATTGTTTCATATGCAAATCATTCTACATATCGAGGGAAAGGGATAAGCAAGGTCATGCTTGTTGTAGCCAATGGTGCAAATGTATGTAGGATAAATGTATTGTATGTTCTAAGGATAAAGAAAAATTTGCTCTCTGTCTCAACCAACGTTTGTTGGTTGAATTTACAGATAAGAAGTGTTTAGTTGAGGAACCTTCAAGGGGTTATGTTGTAGTCACTTACATTATGTATACATATATATGCATATATATACACATATATATACACAATGGCTTGTATAAGTTGGTGGACTGCTATAACCCTTTGCTCCTCAAACCACGAAGATATGCACCACTCAACCCAAGCACTCCAACTTATGCTACCATCTCGCAAGGAGGACGTTGCCTTTGCCCCATTCTTTTATGTCTTCCCATAGGGTTGGTGAATCGCATAACAGTTGCCCTAATGGAATTTGTACAGGCATGGACAATACATCCGCGAGACTTCCTATGTCTTTGGGTTCCTTGGAGATTGAGGGGTCTCCGAAGGTGTGTGACTCGCATTCATCCATAGAGAAGGAATGGATGGACTCACCCAGCACATTTTCCTCAAACATTCTGGTCATTGTGTTTGCTTGGGATCCCTCTTCTGTTTCTTCTGGAATTGGAGTAGGTACATCCAATTCTCTTTCCCTTGTTGTCTCGTTTCGTGGATACATTGTATCCCTGACCCGATAGCTTGGCTTCATGAAGCCGTTGGCATTCTTTGACTAAGGCCCTAGCGTCTTCGAGCTTTCTTATTTCCTCATCGGAATTAGGATACTCACCGACTCCTTTAGGAGTTGTTGGTTGCTCCCTTTGCTCCTGTAGGTCCGGCACTTTGTGGTTGATCCTTTGATCCCCCTCTTCTCTCGATTGGGTGGATCCCATGTCGATTGTATCTTCTTTGATTCCATCTTGGATTGTGACCCTTGTGTCGCCCTTACCCACTTTTTTCACTGTTCTCCTACTAGTTTTCTAGAAATAGTCGCATCTGCTCGGTTCTTTCCCTTGTCTCCTAATTGAGCTTGGGCTCGTGTGTCAGGACATTGAGCTTGGGCTCGTGTCAGGACATTGAGCGGTGTGATATTTTTAGGTTGCACACTAATGGTTCAGATGGTGGCTTGATTGGCAGTAGAAGTCAAACCACTTGCACGGTATGTACAATCCTTGATCAATACCACATTTAGTACAAGTGAGTACTGGTATTGATCAAATGATCAATACCACATTTAGTACAAGTGAGTACTGGTATGTCATTGGGCGTAGCAGCCACTTATTAGGATTGGTGCGTATGAACCTTGGGCACTCAGGGACTCAATATGCGGCCCTCCACAGCCAACAAAACATTGTAGTGGTCCTCTTCTCAGGCTCGAGTTCATGTCCTTGCCCTTCCACTGTACCATGGTTTGAAACATAGGTACTGGCATGTTATTCTGTAGGATGTAGAATTTAGGTGTGACCTCCATAGTTTCCTCATAGTACTCTCCGCTAAGTTCTTCACATACCACATCAACATCTTCTAACAGCTCTTCAATCAATACTTGGTTGATTTTAGCCGGGGTTGTGGTGGTAGAACTAGTGGTGGCAAAGGTGAAGTGTATTGTACTCGGAACATCCCCCTAGGTAAGTAGGAAGAGTTGGGTTGTCCTGCAGTAGTAGTGATTTGTCATCCAGGTGGTGCAAGTAAAGCCAATGGAGCTCTAAGGTAGTTGTGCATCATTTTGGAATCTTGGATATTTGCACATTGAAGTGTTATGATTCCCTAATTTTACACAGTGTGCACAATAGAGTAATGGCCTTGCTCCTAATTGTGGACATTTGGTGGTAATGTGATTCAATTTGCACATAGAGCACCACATCAATTCCCTACGGGGGGTAAAGATGATTATGCCCATGCCCAGATGTTTTTCCCTTCTTTACTTTCAATTTCTCTAGTGTAGTGTTACTAAGCTTGTCCCCAAGCTTGTCCCTAGTCATGTTTGACTTGCTTGCTCTGAGTTCCAATTTCTTGGTGACTCGAGACACGAGAAGTTGTAGTTGCTGAAGATGTTCTGACATCTTCCTGCTGTGCGACAATTCCAACATATTATCTTCATATTCAATTGCTAGTTTGCAACATGCATCAAGAGTAGCTAGTCAGGCTAGTACCAGATAATCATGCATCTTGTGGTCTCTAACCCTTCTCTGGAAGCAAGGTAATAACCGATGTCAGTTAACCTCTCCCTTAGTTTGCACCTTGAATTTAAGTGCTTAAGTCAAGACACATAGTCTCTCATTGACTCAACTTCCTTTTGTTTGATATTATGCAACTGTGCCATAGGGCTCCATCTATCACCACTTCTGGCAAAGCTTGGCACAAACATATTCTTGAGCTGTGTGAAGTTAACCTTATCCTCTGGCTTGAGGGTTCGGAACCACTGATGTGCTTTCCCTTCCAGGGTGAGAAAGCATGAATCATTGTCACGTCACTGACAAGCCCACAGGTTTCACATGTGGATTCAAAAATCTCTACATGTTGGATAGGATCTTTGTCCCCAGAGAATTTTTGAATGAGTTTGGAAATGATATGTGGCTTCATCTAGGAAGGCGAGATTCTAGAGCAATGCCGAGTTCTCTAACCATTCCTTGGTCCATCTCTGCTGCCATATTTAGTAGATCTATCCTCGTGGCTGCATTAAGATCAATGGTTGGATCCATCCTCGGTCTTTGATGAATTACTCCCTCCCTTCCTAGACCTCGTCCTCTTCCTGTATTGGCTCTTCTAGGTACCTCCGGTCCATGGGATGGTCCTGCCCACTGTACCTTGGAGTGGCTCATCATTAGTTGCCTCTATACACCTTTGTAGAATTAAAAGTTCCATGTCTTGTAGGAACGTAGGATGATTGATCATTTGCTCAATATCTTTTTTGGTGTACAAATGGTCCTCCACTTTGCCCACCACTCTTACTAGAGGTTATCCTCTTCTTCTATGGTTGTAAACCCTTCCTCAGCTCTGGTCTCCTCATTTATGGGTTCCAAGTTTGGAATCTCTCCCTTACTTCTTTTCATGACCAATTCCGACTCCTTACCCCATCATTGGATTAGTTTTAAACTTTCCATTTCCTTTTGCTCAGCTCTCTCCCTTTGAGTATTGAGCTCTTGTTTCCTTAAGCTCAACTCTCATAAGCTATCGTTCCACCTCGCTCCTTCTGAGATCTAACTCTACTTCCTCTAAGGTGGGGAAGAATACTTGATCTGTCTCGGTCGCACTTTCCAAGTCACATCTCATTCAGGGGGTGCCGGTATTCGACAACCTTGAATTTGACGTTTAGATGGGCACTTCTTGTCTTAGACCGAGTCCAGCGCTGGTTGACGGACCCAAGATTGCGCTTCTTTTTCATGAGACTGGTTTGGAGACTAGTTGACGGACCCATGCCCATAGACTGCGCTTCTTTTCATGAGACTGGTTTAGAGACCAAAAAATCCCCGGGCGATATCAATGATACCACTGGACCTGGTTGGGGAGGGTGGTTTCTCCTCTTCCCCAAACCCAAAGTACCTCAGCCCTTCTTCCACCACACGGATTCTTCACTACTAGTTTCAATAGTGGTTAGGTTCCTTAAGACACTCACATGTGTGCTTGTTGCTGAATGACCTGAACCCACACTTTTTTGATAGAAAAATCCTGGGTGATTCGATGCACTATCGTCAGGTGTAAGATCATCTCTAATGAGCTTTCCAGATCTTAAGTGCATGTATGTATGATTTGATAAGCTACTTTGTTGACCCAATTTAATTTTGATCCAATTTTGTCACTCTATTTCTGAGGCCGTGAGATTGCAGGCATGAAGTGTCAGAAAACGGTTCACGTTCATGAACGTTTTTCTGCACTTTCACGTGATCAAAAATTTTGCTCTTAGAGGGTAAGAACCCCTCATCCTTGTTTTGTAGGTATCCCTCCTTTACTGACCTTCGTGGCCCTGACTGTGTGTTGGATTGGACTGAACCGTGAGTTTGTAGGAAAAGTTCACGTCGTGAAAAAAAAGGATGAGGGTAAGAACCCCTCATCCTTGTTTTGTAGGTATCCCTCCTTTACTGACCTTCGTGGCCCTGACTGTGTGTTGGATTGGACTGAACCGTGAGTTTGTAGGAAAAGTTCACGTCGTGAAAAAAAAGGGTTCATGCCGTGAAGGTCTTCTAATTGGCTCACATTGTGAACGAATTGGTTCACGCCATGAAGAGTTTTGAAAAAGTTCACGACGTGAATGAATTTCTGAACTTTCACGATTCTAAATCTTGTCAGACCTCATGGCGTTAGAGGTGTCAGGATAAGGTTACCTATTTTTGTTGGTAAGGCAACCCCGTGATTTGTGGCATTAATTACGACGCTGATGTCGGGAGCGATTCATGGCATGAAGTTGAAGAAAATGGTTCATGGTGTGAACGTTTTTCTACATTTTCACGTGGAAAAAACTTCCCGCGTTGAATATTATGATTTCGGGTGCAAAATACTTATCCGATGGTTCCCAAAATGATTGTGCCACGTCTAAGGACTGGAATACAAGTTCACAACACAGTCAATGGCTCCTTATGTTTTTTTATTTTTGTGAATTTTTGGAAAAGAGAAGAAAACAGAACACAAACCTGCTCATTCACGTTGGTGCTTCCAATGATACAAATATCAAAATTAACTAGAAAAAACAGTGGAGCTCTATTTTAAGACCACTCCACCACACACATACACAACAACCAGAACCAATTTCACACAATTTCTTATTTTCACACAAATCTTATCCATTCATTTTCTACACAATGCACTACCAGAATGCAGGCAATGGGAGCTGAAACTTCAAGAGGAAGGAAAAAACAAAGGTGTTTCCTCTCCGTATAGCGGTGCCAAAAATGTTATGGGCTACTACACCTCCAAGAGGGAAATCAATGCATTGACCTAAAGCATGAGCAATAGATCACAACTGTCGTAGGGCACTTACCAATGCTTCGAACTTGAGTCCCTTGAGGCCTCCAAGATCACTTGTGAAGCTCCAAACCTCCAAGCTCCACCTCCACGCTGTCACCGTAGAGTCACTCGCACCGTCGCATGAGACAATCACTCTCTCTCACTCTCCCACACAAGCATGAATCATACAAGCATAGAAGAGGAACAATGCTAGAATGCTCTCTCTCTCAATCTCTCTCAAGATACAAAGAAGAGCTCTCTATAGCACAAAAGGGGATTGTGTCTTTTTATTATGAGAAAATGGCTTATATACATTTGGCTCTTATTCACACTTGGGCGCCCAGAACTTACTTAACTAGGCCTTTGGTGGCCAATATCTCATAATGTACAACTTTTATAGTGTCGTTTCATGACACTTATTAATGTCCTCAATTGGAGGATCATGTTTGTTAATCCAAAATGGGATTAACAATCACATTGTGTAAAAGTGTTTTTCTTCAATCCCATAAGGAAACATCTCTTGATTTGAGCATCATTAAGTTTCTTTGAGAAACATTTTAATATATGAGTGAAAATTCATAGGAGTGAGATACTCAAAGCATTTGACATAGCTAAAGGCAAGGCAGTTGGTACCACAATGGAGGACTCAATGGAGGTTGATCTCAAGCTATCTATTGAAGACACTTCAGACCTTATTAGACCCCACATAGGAAAATTCATAGGTGTGAGATACTCAAAGCATTTGACATAGCTAAAGGCAAGGCAGTTGGTACCACAATGGAAGACTCAATGGAGGTTGATCTCAAGCTATCTATTGAAGACACTTCAGACCTTATGAGACCCCACATAGGAAGCTAGTTTGGTAGTCTAACTTATGTAATACTACACTAGAAATGAGTTTTTCTGTTTTGTTTTGAGCGGGTTCTCTAACAAGCCTCAAGAAAATCATTGGAAAGAAGGTATTCATGTGTTGAGATACACTCAAGAGTACGACATCACCAATGCTTTAGGAAAGACCCTAAATGGATTTTGTGACTCACATTGTGCTCTGTAACATGGTATTATATTTTTCTTAGTTTAACCCCCATTCCCAGAGACTTTTCGATATAGCTAAAGTTTGAGCATCTAGGAATTGTAATAATTGTTGTGTGTTGAGTCCCAACATTAGCAAGAGATTGGGACTTGTTGAGTGAACCAAGGGCGTGAACCCATGGTGGCACACTAAGAGGCACAAAGTGGGTCTAACACATGGCAAAAGTGATTGGGATTTGCAATTAAGTTAAGGACCTAGAGGGTTCATTAAATCTGCTAGATTCATATCCATTAGAGGAACGTTTAATACCCTTGGGTTAGCCATGGGTTGATTGTGTTGTTACTCCTGGATACTCTTTGATGAGTTGGTGTACAATTCTCATTTGAGTGCTATTTTTGGATTTTGTATCTTTCACTTTCTTTGGATTTTTATGATTTTTTAAACTTTTTCTAGGACCACGTATAAGTTGATATTATCCACTTATAAGTTGATGTTGTCTACGTCACTTCTAATGGTACATACATTGTTTGAAATGTCTAACATACAATTTGGAAATGTATGCGTAGTACTGTTTGAAATTTACAATTTGGAAATGTACGCATACAATTTGGAAATGTATGCATAGTACTGTTTGAAATTTACAACATACAATTTTAAAATGTACACGTATAGTTTTAAAATGTAAATGTACTATTTTCAAAATGTACAACATACAAATTTGAAATTTATGCGTATAGTTTTGAAATGTATGACATACAGTTGGAAATGAATGCATAGCACTGTTTGAAATGTATGGCATAGAGAATTAAAATATACACGTATTACTTTTGAAATGTACAACATACAATGTTGAAATGTATGCATACATATTGAAATAAACGGTGTACAATTTAAAAATGAATGCATAGTACAATTTGAAATGTATGATGGACAGTTTTAAATATACACATACTTCTCTTGAAATGTACAACATATAAATTTGAAATGCATGCGTACATTTTGAAAAACAAACAGCATACAATTTGAAAATGAATCAAGTTGTCTACACATAATGAGAAATGTAAGGATAAGATTCAGATAACATGTGCATAAGTTACCATGTGTCACATAGTGATTAATCTGCTTGATACGTGTCAAACTTTGGTTCATGTGTTTCAAACTATATGTGTACTCTACTCAAAACCTACACTTCTACATCTCAAACATACAACCATATGCATATTGCTGAAAACCGGCACTTGAACCTACTATTCACATACTATTGCACCATATAAGTGCATGTTTTGATTTTTTTCATATTTGAAAGCAAGTCTAAGTTTTTGTGTGTGTACTCTACTCAAAACCTACACTTCTACATCTCAAACATACAACCATATGCATATTGCTGAAAACCGGCACTTGAACCTATTCACATACTATTGCACCATATAAGTGCATGTTTTGATTTTTTTCATATTTGAAAGCAAGTCTAAGTTTTTGTGTGTGTACTTTGGGTTTATAAGAATAAGTAAACATGTGTGGATCCAATAGATAGACCAAAAATAGTGTTCAATACCAGATATGGATATTACAAATCCGAATCACGGAACAAGATAGACTAAAAATGGCATTCAATGCCAAATATGGGCATTATGAGTTCACAGTTATGCCTTTTGGGTTGACCAATACAGATGTAACTTTCAAGCAGCTTGTGTAAGAGATCTTTAGAGATCGTTTGGATGATTTTGTTCTTGTATTCTTTGATGATATCTTGGTTTACTCCAAGAATGCAATTGATCATGAGATACATGTTGAAAAAGTTCTAGACATCTTAAGGTGACACAAACTCTTTGCTAAGGAGAGTAAATGCACCTTTTTCATAGATCGTATAGAATACTCGGGGGTTATTTTGTCTACAGATGGTATCTCAGCTGAACCTACCAAGGTACAAGTTGTTTAGACTGGCTGAAACCACAGACTGTAAAAGAAGTTTGAGGCTTTCTTGAGTTGACAAGATGGTGTCACATATTCATCCAAAGATATGTTAAGATTGCTTTTCCTTTGACGGAATTTCTAAAGAAGAATGTACCCTTTCAACTTGACGACTATCTTTTTATCGGGTGATCGCTACCCGATAACCTACTGAGTTTCTCTAGTTAGGCACACAACAATACACCAGCTTGATACAAAAAACATACACAGAAAGACACGAAAGATAGTGTAATCAACTTACAAGAGTTGAAAAAACAGAACAATTGCACGACAGATTGACCCGCATGTACTACTCGATTGAAAATTTAAAAAAAGACTTAAGAGATGGATACAAAATGGTAGATTTTGATTAACACAACTGGTTAATGTACAGATTTCCATTACAACTTTATATTGCTTAATGTGAAACCAGTGTATAGATTTCCATTACAAGTTTGTACTACTTAATGCGGAGTTATGAAATACAAGAGATGGCATCGTGCTTTGAGCATGGCTAAGTTACATCCATGATGGCCTATTAACTGGCTGGTCTGTTTTACTGTTACCCGACTGAGCCATGGTTGTGGTGTTAAATACGCCTGACTGGGCCACGGCTATGGTGTTAAATACGCCTGAATGGGCCACGACTCTTAACATTCTGGCTTGTTGGTTGTCCGACCCCAACACTTGGAAAGCCTGGTGGGTCGAATTCCCAATCTGACAACCCAAAACTTCAGTCTTCCTAGATAATGGTACAGTGGAGCAAACCACCCAGAGATAGGGACCCCTATTGGATGCTCCTTGGCATCCTCCTCAACATGGACACATTCCTAATCCCAAACTCCACAGGTGCTTGTTCGGCTACGCATATCTACGGTTCCCATTGTCTTTTAAGAAAACTACTTAACCCTGACCTACTTAGGCACATTCCTAATCCTGAAGGTCCGAAGGCTCTAGTCTTCAACTTTGCCTATCTTGTCATCATCATTGGCAAGCAGTGCAGGTGGGTTCAGATTGTTCAGGCCGGCCAGAGCCAGCAAGGCGAGGTTGGGGAGGGGTTAATGGTGCAGAGAATGCTACAGAAAGGTGTCCATCCTCTGCCAAGCTCGGGGTTTGGGTAGGTTGGTCACCAACAATGGCACCAGAATCTACATGTAGTAACAACCATGGCGGATTGTTTGTGTGAGGTTGCCTTATTGCCTGATTGCTGCTTGGTGCATGTCAATGAGGTCCATTTGTAGACAGATGCGAGTTTGGCGTGGAGGTTCACATTCTTGGCTTCTTCAATGCTAGCAATGGCTAACTGGATGTCCTTGTGTGTCTCCTAGGGCTTCATCCACCAAGCCATGGGCCTCTTCCTTGCTACTTTGGATTTCAGCTCAGCTATGTGAGCTTGCATTTTGCCCCTACCCTCCGTGGCCTACTCGTCGATGTCGGCCATCTTCATGGCTGCCATCTTGTCTTGTAGCTCGTCATAGTTTTTCTAGAGGGCCGCCACATGTTCTTTCAGTAGGGCCATGGCTAAGTCTTCCCTTGTTGATGTGGCTACCCCGAAGACTGGCATCATTTTTGCCAATTATAGATTCTACATGGTTGGCTTCTCCGGTTCTTGGGGGAGAGGACTCTTAACCAGGGCGATCAGTTTGGCATTTTGCTCTTTGTACCCGATGAGCTCCTACTCCAGCTACTCCATCTTCAGTAAGAGATCGTCATGGGCCGTGGACAAAGTCAACCCCTTTGGTGGTGGGGACTAGATCACAGCTATTGGGGCTTGCAGCATAATCGACTGCTGCTGTGCAAGCGTTCGGCTCAGTACTCTGGATTGAGTATCCTCGTCATCATCCAAGTCAATGCCCTCCCTTGGTTGGATTGCAAGTTGTTTGCATTGGCTTGTGAGGATCATGCAAAGCTCATCCCTAAGGTTCTCCCATAGATGACTCAGGTCATCCTATAGGGTGTCGGAGAGCTTAGCTAAGACTTTCGTGTCAATTTGGATGGTAATGGAGGAGGGGCTGGTGTGCATCTTTAGCTGGGCTTTGAGAAAGCTGATTTGCATTTTGTCTTTGAGGACTTGGTCTTTGATCGAGTCTAGAAAGCCTGTGAAGTGGGCGGTGGCTCGGCTTTCTGCTTCCTTGGCAACATTCACCTCCCTCTGCACATCTGCCACCTTGTTTCTCAGGTTGTCATTCTCTTACTGGAGTCATTGGTGTTTTTTGTAGGATGAGTATCTGGGCCTCAGCTTGGCGTGTGCCGAATGGATCCTCCCCCTCGAAGCGCTGGTCCAGGTACTCGACATACCATCTGGCCATTGGGGATGTCAATAAAGGTGGATGTTGGGTTTTGGCTGGAGACCACCACTGACTGTGCAGGGGCACTTGCGCCTGTTGGAGGTTGGTCAGCCCGCTTTGTGGTCGACAGCTCCATCAATACTCGTTGCTTCTTTTTCTCGGACACTTGGGAGGCCAGTACCAGCTTGTTCTTGAACTACAATACCATGGTTGTTGATCTGGTTTTTCCCATTTGGGAGGTCTGGCTGACCGTCCTCTTCGAACCGACCACCTTGATGATCTGGTTTTTCCCATTTGGGAGGTCTGGCTGACCGTCCTCTTCGAACCGACCACCTTGATGATCGGGTTTTGCACTGTCTATGGCTCCGACCATGGGTCTAGAGCGTTTTGCACTTCTGCTTATTATTGGGGTGGATTCTGTAGTGGCCCGACGTCGAATGGAAACAACACCGTCAACAACTATTCCATCTTGGTATGGGTGTTTCTCTTCCCTAGGCAGGTGGCCTCATTTTAAAGTTTTGTGAAGCAGAGGGTGGCCCATCTGATGTCCTTGCCTTTCTCCACCTTCCGGATCCAACCCCCCATGGCCGCTTTGCTGAGATGTGTGGTGTTTTGTTTTATAGCCACAACATCTTCAGAAACATTCTGTAAACAGAGGATAGTTGTGGCACTTTTGTGATAAGAAATCCATAGTCTATTACCCACCATAGGCCAATGGTCAGGCGGAGTCCACCAACAAGATATTGTAGTGGATTCTCAAGAAGCTAGTAAACGAGAATTTCTCAAATTGGGATGAGAAATTGTATTTGGCACTATGGGCATTCTGCACTGCTTATAAGGTCTCCACAGGGATGCTTCGTTTTCAAGCTAGTATATGGCACTGAAGCAGTGGTGCTAATGAAGTTCATGGTGCCAAGCCTTCGGATCGCCATAGTTGAAAAACTAAGTCCTACGCCACAAGGAATCGCCATAGCGTCGCCTGGATTGGCTCATACAACTGGATGAAGATAGATTCAACAACTTCTTCGTGACCACAATGATCCAGAAGCAGAGAAAGAAGTGGGTGGATTGCCATTCTCGGTTTTGGCTATTCGAAGAAAAAGATATGGTCCTACTGTTCTAATCACGGATGGGCTCGCATCTGGGGAAACTAAAGCTAAGGTGGAGTGGACCCTTTTGGATTGTGGAAAAGATCTATGATCGAACATTCCTACTCAGGATGCTCAGAGGGGAACGCTTCCAGAAGCCGATGACCGCCTTCGACGGTACAAAGCGCCAATGCTACCTAATCCTTTCATTTATGGGGTGGTGCTAGTAATCCACTTCCTGGAAATCAATCATAATAATATGGGCAGCACGCTTCTAGGGACAATCATCACAGATTCGCTTGAAAAGTCGAATGTTTTAATACTGTAGTCATGATTACTCAAGGGCTGCATGGCAATCATACACAGAATAAGGCACAATAACTTTTTTTATATTCTCACTTAATGCCGTTACTTTCACACTATTGTTTATCTTTCTGCAGAGCATCTTCTTGCATGAAGCTTTCTAACTTGCACCTGCACTAAGCCTCGTGTAAACCACAACTCTTCATAGCTACACTTCCTTCTTGCGCAGCTCCTTCTTCTCCTACACCAACCATGGTAATCTTCGATCCCTTCACTAGCATCACCATAGATAACACAATGTGCAGGCTAGGCCTCATTCGGCTCACAGATTTTCTCAATATGCTATGGCACACAATCTCGGTGCACTCTAGAGATGAAGATCTTGTTAGGCAATTGCACGGGGCACAACAATCAACCTATGGAGCATCGAGACGAAGCTTACAGAAGCGTTGGTGGGGCAGAACAACTAAAGTTGCCCCTCAAAGACCTCATAGAGATCGCCCCGACAAAGCAAGAATATATGATTTGGCGTTTTGGGGACCGAGTCAGTGGAGAGAATAGGCTGATTTATCGAATGAAGTCATTTAAAAAGTGTTTACCTTGGTCACTTATCAGCTCTATCGTGGGCAACTGAATTGGCTGATGATCATCTCATAGAGGAAGTTTGGGGTGGACTTGGCCATATTATCCTTAAGGGCTCTTGCTTCCACCCATTTGGTACTATAATATGTTGCCACCAGAATGTATTTATTATACTTGCAAATAGGGCTAGCGGCTTGAATGGACCCATGAAGTCAAGGTCCCATTTTTGGAATGGTTCTAGCAAGAGGATCAGATTGTGAGGCATCCAATCTCTATCAGTCAAGTGGATGAGTCGCTAGCACACATCACATTGTTTGGCCCATTTGTAGGCATCTCCAAGCACATACGACCACCAGAGACCCACTTGGAGGATCTTCCTTCCTATTACCTCTCCTATAAAGCACCGGCGGGGCCGGCTGTGGGCTGATCCCCTAGTGGGCTTCTCAGAGGACAGCTTGTTGCTTATGAGGTGGAATGCACCTCTAGAGGATTTGATCAATGCCCCTCTTGTATGGCTGTCCAACTATTACTTTGGAAATATCAGTTTCAGACAGCTATTCGCTTTCTTTGATCGTGAGAAAGGATATCCTCAATTAGATTGTGGCCACCACAAATGCCAATATTTCATCATACTAGGTTTGAGGTATCGACATGACTGCTTCTGCTGGAGATATTCCTCTTCTTCATCCATGTCTAGCCCCTCCAACATGTTTACTCTTTCATCTACTTTCGGCCAAGATACGTTCTCCACTTTCCTACGGCTACCCCACATTGAAAGCATGATTTTCTTCTTGCCTCTCCGGATGGTAATCCTATCCGCATCCCAATCTTGCTTAATCTGTGTGCGTGCCTTAGCCATGGTCTTCCCAATAACATCGAGTAGGCACCTTTTATATCCTTCATGCGGAGCACCATCATTGCAATCTGGAAGGTGAATCCAGAGACTTCCATTGTGAGCCTTTGGATTAATCCAAGCGGATGGACTCGGTTGATCTGCCATTTTTACCGCACGGGACTGGATCCTAGTTGCTCAATCCGAGCTTTTGGCATGTCATATCCGACAAAATGTTGACTCCCGATTTTCCATCCAGCAATACTTCTGCTATGTCCACTCCAAATAACTTGACTTGCATTACACCGCATCTCCCGTGAGGTTTGTCACACCGCCGCGTTGCACTATGGTTACTCGTTCCTCCTCTCACCTCACATCACATCACTCACACATGGGTTACAAAGTGTTAGTGACTATGGACATGGAAGTATGCAAAAAATGTGCAATCTGCTACTTTGTGAGGTCCACGATAATAAAAACACTGAAGTGTTCAATTAACTGCTTCGTGAGCAGTTTCTACCCTTTCGACTGTTTGTGTTTGGTGTACATGAGATGGAGGTTTTCAGTCAATTGTTGATGAATTGGGATACTTTGTAGTATCATGACCAAAGGATTTACAATATATGCAGTACACAAAAGATAGGTGCCTTGTATGCATAATGGGGATTGGGACGGTCGTAGTGATTGCATTGAACACAAGGCATTTCGCTCCTCACTTGTAGAGGCATTAAGGATATTTGGCTTTGAAGGATTTTATCCTCTTTTAGAGATGTCGATTAAAAGCTTTTAAGCAGGGCTGCATAGAATTCGGGGAATGACAATTCTGAGATCGATCGTTCTTTAGCCATTGCTTTACTTGGTTTAGATGAGGAACATATCATAGCATGATCGTCATCTTCTATCATGTTGTCATCTAAACGTATTGCTTCTTTACAACATTGATCAAATGTTTCTGGATTGGATACAATGATGAAGTTGTGTAAGTTGTTTTTCTTCAAGCCCATCATGAAACATCTTTTCAATTGAAAATCGTTTAATTTTTCCCATGACCCACATCGTGAGTCCAAGAGTTTTATCCATAGGATAAAGTCTCTAATGGTTTCATTTGGTTTATGCTCAATTGAATAGAGTTCTTTTACTGTACTCCACTGATCACCTTGTCTTGAAAAACCATGGATGTTTAAAGGCTGTTTTCAAGGTTCTAAAAGGTCTTGATCACCGACATTAATGTGATGAACCATCGACTAGCCTTTCCCTCTAAGCATAAGTTTAATGCATGTACCTTGATGGGGCAGTTGGGATTTTCTCAGACCTCACATCGATGTTCAAACGTTTATATGAATTGAACAGGATCAATTGTTGTTGTTGTTATTGTTGTTGTTATTATTATTATTATTATGCTTTATATATTTTCTCACAACCCGTTAGCCTCAAGAGGCCTAGCGTACTCTTCGTTGGGTCAAACGAGTGTCCTTTTTCCCTAATTAGCTTAGATGCTATACGCACGTGAACGACCTCTTAAAGATATTTTTCCAGAAAAAGTGCATGCTAGTAACTTCTGAGATGGAAGAGGAGGTCCTAAAACCCATTTTTCATCACTATCTCAAGACGAATTTTTTTTCTGAAAATTTTGTCCCTATTTCGCAGTAGCACGTTTCTTAGGGTGTTCCAAAACGAATTTGGAAAAACTCTGTATATGAGAGAGTTGTAGTATTTTTGTAGTACTACAACTTTGTCTCCTTGAGTCGTTCATGATTTTGTCGTTTAGATCCTCAGAAAGTAGCCTGCATATGGTTCGAAGTCGTTTTTGCGATGTTTAGTGCTTTTCAGGCTATTTTTGCGTCGATTTCGAGGTCAAATTTTGAGACTGCTGGCCGGAGGCTAGAACGATCGATTTTGACTTCGGACAGCCAAGACCATATTTGAAGAGCTCGATGTCGGCTTTTCGATGAGCACTAGAGAGTCTTCATCGGATTCACGATTTCGGAGATATGAACCTCCAAACAGGGATATTTTCCAGAGTCTTTTTTTTTGGGTCGATGGACTCTCTTTCACATCGTGAACTAGTAAGGTACAGTTCACGGTATGAAGCGGACTTCACGGATTTTATCAAATAATTTTTTAAAAAATGCGTGAGGTCTTAAAGTGTGAGACCCTTAATCCGTGAGACGCTTGGCCGTGAAATACGGGCTCACGTGTTTTTTTTTTTAGTCTAGTGGGAAATACGAATTTCCTTGTTTGGGAGGGATATTTTTTTGAATTTTAAAATGGGGAGATATGGGCATTTCCCCAAAAAGGTAAGTGGGAATCAAAAAAGTTGACCTTTTTATGACACCCCTTACACCTTTCATAAATGACTCCCAAAATGGACAATTTGACAACTCATGGGCATCTACTCATTGAATGCTCATTAGCCTTAATGAGTAATGTAAAAAAGATGATTAAAAACTTAATCCTTTCACTAATCTTTTCCTCTTTTACACTAATCAAGGACTCTAATTAACCACTAATCCCTAATTAATTCATGCAATTGAGCACATCATTGGATACATCAAGAGAATGCTAAGCTATGTGCATCAACAAATGTGTAAATTAATCTAAAATAGGAGATTAAGTAGACTCTTAATTTTGGTCTCTTCTTTTAAGATAAAATTAAGCAAAGAGAGTCAAATTCCTCCAATTGATGTAATTAGGTGTTTTGATGCATCTAGATGCTCTCAAAACACTCAAAAACACTAATTTTGACTACTCACATGATCAATTTAGACCCCAAATAATACATTTTCTAAATCTTTGTCCCTTGAAGTGGATTAATTACTCTTAATGATAAAAACCAGTCCATTAAGAGAAATTAATCGAATTTAAGGATTTTTTTATGGTTTTGAGATTTTTTTAAAAGGATTAAGCTACTCCTAATACTTACTAACACTCTAATGTAAACTAACACTCTAAATTTTTTAAAGGATTAAGCTACTCCTAATGCTTACTAACACTCTAATGCAAACAATTTCAACAAAAAACATACCAATTAAGCTAAAATTATTGATTCTAGTTATATGTTTAACACTATAAAGAGAGATAACATTCACTAAAAATTGCATTCTAATGCATTGTTTGATGCAATGGATGCAAACTAAGCCTAATACAAACTATGTACAAGCCCTAAGAACATTAAAAACCACATTAACAATAAAAATAATAAAAAATTAAGCAAAAAACAATCTTTACAAAAACAAAAAAGAGAGCTATTCTACACAAAATCACACACAAATCACCATCAAATCCACATCTTTTTCATGGAAAACCATTAATCAAGACAATGGGAAATGGGTAATGCGTAGATTAGAGAAAAAATGATGGAAAAAGCCAAGGGATGGCTCCCCAACAGCGGCGCCAAAAATGTTAATGCTCACCCTAAACCCTCTTGGTGAACCGCAATTGTCATGAGGATCTTTCCAATGGCCGAGCTCATAACCTTGAGGTCTCCAAGCTCTACAACTCCTTGAGAAGCAATTCCACCATGCCTCCCATCTCGCAAGTGTTGTCACACCGCCGTGTTGCACTATGGTTACTCCTCGGTTACTCGTCCCTCCTCTCACCTCACATCACTCACACACACTCACTAGCATGCATTAGGGGGAGAGATTAGCAAGAGGATTAGCAAGAGCAAGACTCTATTGCACAATGGGAGAGTATGTTGTATTATGAGAGAAATTTACTTATATACATGGCCATAAGTGTTCACACTCACTTAAACTATGGCCGCCCAGGCACTTTAGGCTCATCAAAGACCTAATGCTATTACAATGACTACTCTCATAATATATCCATGAAGTACATCACTTGGGACTTCATCCTAACTTGCTACCACATGCTCTTGAAGCGGGAATCGCTATAAATACTCCGTCACACCATTACAGGTGCCCGTCCAAGTTGTAGCTTTGGACACCATTGCTTCATATCTTGAATGTATGACCCTTTAGTGTATCTACCTTGACTCCTTTATGTAAGATAGTGGTGGTAGTTCTTGTTAGTCCTAAGAATGGGTTAATAATTGGTGATGGGATGAGTGGAGGAATGTGGTGGTGAACGTGTGGAGATGAGGTCCCCACGTCCCTTTGTTTCTCCTGTTGAGCATAATCACTGATGTCTCCCTTGAAATACTATTGCCCTAAATCATCGAGAACGTGTAAAAGAGGTCATATACAAGAACTAAAGCACACCTCTTTCCTCTCCTCCACGCTCATACAATGTCGCTATAGTCCCTTATATGCCCTAGCAAGGATTCTAGTTCTGGCAAAGTAACTTAGACCTACATCCCCTCGATCGGTGAATACGCTTCTTTCATTTACATATATATATATATATGAACGAACAAAAATACAAAAGAAAATGAATATAGAACGATTATACTACTTGAAACAATTTGTAAGGAACGCAATGCCAGAGATAATGCTCTAGTCTTACCTTGCAAAAACCTCACTATGCTCAACAACATATCAAATGGGATTCCCATCCACATCCAACATGTATGGGTGGGTTTCCTCTCGTGGTTTAGGTTCTATGAAGACATGGTCATCCACCTCAAAACCTGGATGATGAGCAGAAGCTAGCTCACCTCCTTGCCTGTCATACTTTGGTCGACTAAATGTAGTGTGATGGGGGTGTGTAAAGATGGCGATGACAAAAAAAAAAGACCTACATGGACACACATGTAACTACATTAGGGAATTCATGGTGGTTCACTTAAAATATAAAATGAGTATAATCCACTCTTTCACTCACCTCTTCTCATCCATCTTTTGACATGAGATACATGTATTACGGGAGGCACATGAACAAAGTCCTGTGCAATATTAAATTACAACTTTATGCCTCTCGCACTGCATTCCCCAAGTGCTCTATACGTAGACTACAAACCATAGCATCATTGGCATGTAGAAACTCTGTTGTAAGTACAAAGGTTGACTCCACAAGCACCTCCCTAAATACATTCCATCGAGGAATTACATGCTCCGACTTGGAGAGAGCAAGATTTGTAGGAAAATCTACCCACCACACCAAGTGTAGGCCTCCAAGGCTATCATAAGCATCCATGGTTTCCATCCTCGTCAACGATCCCATGAATCATTGTAATAGTGCAAGATTCCTGGAACACCACAACAAAAAGTTTTTTGCAAAGTATTTAACTGGATGAATGGGTTGAGCAACTGGCACGGGGGAGAGATCATACCTGTGTTTCCTCTTTCCCAAAAGCACGAGATGGAGGTGATCAATGTTGGAGTTGAGACCCAAGTGGAGAGGGTCCACCACTTCTAAATTGAAGTCTACATTTGACAAGAAAAATTAAATGCTATTTCCAATGTTCAAATAATAAACTTGTGTGCTAAAACAAAAAGATGTTTACATTTACTGAATCCCAAAAGGTCTATGTCGTCTTCCTTTGGACTCTCCACCTCTTGCTCTTTGCTCTCACCTTTTGGGATCATATGTTCATTATCCCTTGCATGGGAGTCCTGCCGATCAATGCTCTCATCATCCTCATCATCCTCATCATTGTCTTTCCCTTTCCACTCTAGTCGTGTCCTCTTTTTGGGCATTTTTGGCGGATGATGGAGACGTATCTATGGCCGGATTCTTACGCTTATCCTTGGGTTGTTGCTCGCTAGCTAGCTTCTTGCCATTCTTTGATCCTGCATCCAACCTATATAGCAACTATAAACTCCCACTACGAACTTCAAAGTTCATACATAAATGCTACCATACACAATGTTACTTATTTTGAAACTCCTCAGCCTCGCTAAGAGGAAACTCTGGGGTAGTCTAGCCACCATGGGCAAGATGTCCATGTCTCCTTTCCTCATAACTTGTCGATTCAATCCTCAGGGTATAATCTTGTCTCCTCTCTCTTGGACTGCACCCATGTATTTGATGAGTGCACGAAAATACATACCCGATGACACACACAATTTCTCCACCACCAAATATAAAAACATTCAAATGCTCTTTCAATACGATATACTAACAATAAAATGGGACACACATTATCGATTATGCTACTACAAACCTATACAATAGGTGCCATGCCGTGCCCGGTAAGTGTGGTTGCTCGTTAGGGTCAAGGGTGGCACGCATTAGCTCTTTCCACCTTAGGAACGCCTTTTCAAAGTGCATTTTCCTAAAAGCTTTCAGGGCATCCACAATGCCCACCCTAGAGTCATGTGTCACTCTCTCATGCATGCCTGCTATGGTGGGTGAGTTCTCCTCCAACTTCGTATAGAGCGCTGTAGTGTTTACTCTGTTAATTCGAACCAATACACATGGTAATGTATCCATGTGAAGAATGCTCTGTTCGAAGAAGGATTATGGACGTCTCTGCATCTCTCATTGGGAACTCACCACTCGCAAATATGTCCACGAGCCTACGTTTTCGTGCATTATGAACCCACTTTATGTGTCTTGCTACATATTAAAAAAGTTTAATGCGTTGAGAGAAAATGTGTGATCTTACTTTGCTTTTGGAATATGCACACAAGCGATCTTTGTCGGCTTAGGAGTAGTGAATCAACTTGCCTTTTCACCCCAACCTTGGTAAGAGATCACCTTCTTGAAGAACTCTTTACTGCAACAGTCGGGGTTGGCTATTTGTGCTAGCTCATGTCCCCTCTTTGTAATAAATAGTGCCTCCATCTCCTTGAGGGTGCCTTTGTAATTCTTATCGAACATGTCTACATTCTCATTGTACTTTCTACTCCTCGCTTAAGCAAGACACTAACCTTCTTTTGGTATGTGGCATCAAAATCAGACTATAATGCATTTTTGTTTTAGAAACAACATCTATGGAAGTCAAAATATAACTTTATTGGCAGGGTGTTTTTGAGGTGTACACATACCTTAAACACCAATTTAGAGAGGAGTGTCATGGGAAGATTCAACCATTTAGATTTGTTAGGCCCTTGACGCATAAGACCTTTCTCTGCCCATGCACAATCCTTGTCGCTAAAATTAGACAACAACGATTGTGGATCGGCTAGCCCTACATGTTGTATCATGAATATATCATGTGCCATTGTGTTTGGCATATGAATGCTAATCACCATAGCAATTTTTCATGTATAACAAATTAAAATTAGTAGAATGATCACATATAAGATGTTTGTTCATTTTAATCACATGAATAATAAGATACAAGTATGCTTACTTGTTTATCATATGCAGAACCATCAACAACTCCACCACCTCCTCGTGCACGAATCAAACCACCCTATTATTCATCCTTGGAACCTTGTCTTTGGTAGCTCATGTGGTTCTTGCCCATTCTTGCCAATATTTAAGATGATGGTTGCCATCCTAGATAACAAACATCATCCTGACCATGTGTTGCCATCCTTCCATCTGCTCTAGTACCATATCAAACTCCTCGGACAATGATAGGTCGGGGCCAATTACACTTTAACGATAAAATGGAATGGGCTCTTAGCCTTGAAAACTCTCCGAGATAATGAGCATTGCCATTGTCATCCAGTGGGTGCTAACCCTTCGATGCAATTACATAGATGGTGCACATCTCACATCCTTATCACTTCTTGGTAGTGATGATGATATTTCTCAAGTGAAGACCAAAGTGGTGGGCATAATTGCGATATGGCGAGCCCATGGTTTTATTGATGATGCATCCATGCATCTCTTGCTTGAGGAAGAACGAAACTCATTTGCTTACTTTGTGCATTCACCCTAGAGGACAAGATAAGCCCATAGAACTAAACAAGATTGTGTACTTCTTATTAGTATCTTGCATAATAATATTGAACAATAGTTATGCGTGAAGAGTTGTATTTGGAAGTTGTATGTGAATGAACTTGTTTTTATTTTCACTTGGTAGAAACAACCTCAATTTAGAGGATGTATGTTTCTCTCTCTCTCTCTCTCTCTCTCTCTCTCTCTCTCTCTCTCTCTCTCAATGTTGACATCTCTCTCTCAATGGAGGGAATCCTTGAGGAACCCGCTCATGCGATTCCAAAAAAGCGCTTGCTGGAAAATGCTCACGAAAAAAGCCCCCCCTTCTCTCCCCTTAATCAAATAGTCACTTAATGTCTGCCCTTGGCACCACACTCCTATCAAATAGTCACTTAATGTCTGCCCTTGGCACCACACTCCTATCAAATGAAAGTATACACTAAATATTAATGATTTAATTTAGAATAATGACTTGGCTAGTGTTAAAGGTAGTGGGCATAACTGAGAAGTAGACAAAACAATGCATGAGCTCTCAAAAGTAGAGCTAGAATAACCTTTTTCAAAGGTGGCACAATGTTCAAAGTAATGCAGATTCTGTAAGTTATTATGCAAGATCTCGTCTCCTAGCTAAATGTCAAGAACTCATGTGTGTCTTATGCCAGCCCCCTCCTAAGACAAGCTTAAGAGTTGATCATCTATCTTTCATACTTTTTTTACATGTGGGATTAATTGACATCCCTTTGCCTGTCCTATAAGCCCCATTACCAATGCAAGATTTGCACCTTCAATAGTGTGATCCCACACTAGTCGGAATATTAATATGCACTCATGTCTTGAAAAGGCCACCCTTGTTTGAATTTCATAAAGATGAGGCACCACCCAAGTCAAGTACATGTATAATGGCAACATGGTGGAAAGGTTTGAAACAAAGGAGGATACTGAGGTGCTAATAATAAGGCATAAAGAATTGTACTTTGGTATGGTAATGCTAAAGGTGTGTCTACACAAGTTACACAAAGGATGTGGAGGGAGCAACAACTCTAGATGCAAGTAGAATTGAATGAACTACAAAATTCTATATTGACGAGGTGCTTAATTTTAAAGAGAGGTTAAGGGGAGTTCTATACACGCATTGGCTAGACCTTCAATCGGGCAAGCAAAAACTTATGGACATGACTATTTAAATAGATTAATCATGTGAGCACGGGAAGTTTAAAAAGGCGGTGGGATGGGGGGGTTAAATTAAAGCGGGAGTGAGTTTTAGGGGTGAGAGAGTAAACATTTGTGTATTTGTGTGTGTGGAAGGGGTTAAATTAGAGCGGGGGAGTGGGTTTTTAGGGGTGAGAGAGTGAGCATTTGTGTCTTTGTGTGTGCGGAAGGGGTTAAATTAAAGCAAGGGAGCGGGGATGGGGTTTTAGGGAATGGGGGTTTAATTAAAGCATGGGAGTGGGGTTTTAGGGATGGGGGGGTTTAATTAAAGCGAGGGAGTGGGGTTTTAGGGATGGGGGGGTTTAAATTAAAGCGAGGAGTGGGTTTTTTAGGGGTGAGAGAGTGAGCATTTGTGTGTTTGTGTGTGCGGAAGGGGGGGTATTATTTATTATTCTTATTTTTATTATATTTTTAACTTATAGATTATTCCCAAGTATATGTATATATACAAATTGACTAGGCATTGCTATGTTACATATGTACAATGAGGCTAAGGCTTTCGAGCTTATTTGTGAGCAAAGGCAAAAAGTCTCTTACTCATTCATGATGACAAAAGTTTGGCTTTACTAGTGTGCTTGAATGAGCTTTGGCCTTCTAGCTGGTGGGTTAGTATTGTGACATGACAAAAGTTTGGCTTTACTGGTGTGCTTGAATGAGCTTTGGCCTTCTAGTTTGTGGGTTGGTATTGTGACATAACACACAAGGGCATTGTGAAACCTTAGTGAACTCTCTTTTAGATCACTTGTGGTGGTGCCCTGGGAGTTGGTGTTGTGTGGTGCCCTTGGAGCTTTGGGCACCATTTGGTATCTCTTCTTTAATGAGAATGGGAATAATAAGGTTCACTAATATTACCTCTTGTTACTACTCGATGTCCAAAATATCTTCCGACCTTTCATGAGGTAGTGTCAATTCTTGAATAGAGGTAATAGTCACTACTTTCCATATATGTGTTAGATTTGGTGGTGGCATAAGCTTCGAGGGCGGCATCGGAGGCATAGCTTTAGGCCTCTACTCCATATTTGGTTTGGCATTTGGTGCCTGCTAATTGCATAGGTTTGAGGTGCGGGTTCCTTTGACCGTGGAATCCAGATATGGGGATTCTTTTGTCCTTGAGTTTCTAGTAGCTTTGTTGGGATCATGTGGGTGCTGGAAAGGAATTGAGGTTCAGGGCCATATCTTGACTTTCTTTAGGTTGGGAGATGGACATAATGAGGTTTTTGGACCCAAACGGAGGGTTCCCTTCATAGAAGTCTTGAGCTTCTAACATCTTGGTGGGGATCCAGTGGGGCTTGGGTTATAGGTAAAGCTCTATTGCTTAAGGCCCAACTTAGCATACTTCTGCTCATGGGATGGGCAAGCTTCTAGCTAAACGGTTGTGCTATAATATCTTTGCTTTGGCATCTTACATTACTTGGCTAGCCAAGGTACTCTTGGGTATCCACTCTTGGTTGGTGGCCTCCTTGAGGGATTGTTGAGGTTGAGGCTTGGGAAGCTTGGGTATCCACTCCTATTTGGTGACCTCCTTGAGGGATTGTTGAGGTTGAGTCTTGGGAGGTGCTCCATCTTTACCGGCTAGGTTTTGGATCTCCAAAATGGTTTGAGAGGGTGATCTCAAGGTGACAAGGAGAGGAGTGTTGAGTTATTGGGTTTATCTAAGGTGATGGCATATATTACAAGACTTAGCATGTTGAAAGTTTTAAGGTGTCCTTGCCTACCAAAAGAATGGTAACCATGCCAAGGGAAAGCTCAAGTATAGTGGCTCACTTTCCATAATCCATCCCCTTTTGAGGATGATTCTTTCTTTTAGTGTTCCTGCAAGGGTCACATAAAGATATAGGTTTTGTTTTAGTATAAAATTTTGCTTTAAAGAAATCGATCGATGCTAGCTATAAATTGATAGTTGTTTATTGTGGTAAGGGTAGCTATGGATGGTGTTAAGACTGAGTGGCCTAATGAGCTCTGCGTCTCCCAAGACATTACATTGTGACTAGCCTAGGTGTTAGGGGGGGGGCGAGTGGCCTAATGAGGTCCATGCCTCACAAGACATTACATTGTGACTAGCCTAGGTGTTAGGGGGGGGCAAGTGGCCTAATGAGGTCCATGCCTCACAAGACATTACATTGTGACTAGCCTAGGTATCAACTAAGGCATTAAATAAACCATGCAACCACGTGGTATTTCTCAGGGAAGTCTAGCTCGAGGTGAGCATTCCACCATCGTTCACACCATAAAGGTCGATTTTGTGTATAAAGATATTTACACTTGTGTAGGCTCTTTTGTTCTTTTTTTTGTGTATAAAGATATTTACACTTTTGTAGTCTCTTTTGTTCTTTTTTTTTGTTGGGCTACAACCACTTCCTTTATAAAATGTGTACCATGGTCACTACTTCTAGTGGTGGGCAAGCAACGAGTAACACTTTTTTTTTTGCTGGGCTACAACCACTTCCTTTATAAAATGTGAACCATGGTCACTCAATATTTCTAGTGGTGGGTAAGCAAAGTGAGTAACACCTTTATAAAATGTGTACCATGGTCACTCACTATTTCTAGTGGTGGGCAAGCAAAGTGAGTTTCATTTTCATAACGGAACTTGGAAGTAGATCTTGCATTAGCTTTCTTTGTAGCGTTGGCCTTAGCCCACTTGGTGAAGTAGTTAATGGCGTCTATGATAAAGCATGCTTGGTTTTTCTTAGCCTAGTTGATGATTTAATGGGGACCCACAAAATCTAAGCCCCATTTTACAAATGGTTATTGCAAGATTACGGGGGTTAATGGTATACAATCCTTCTCTTGGACCATGGTGAATCTTTGGCATTCATTGTAGCACTTGACAAATTCAACTACATCTCTAAAGGGTGTAGGCTTGGAGAACCTTGAGGGTTATCATGTCTATAGTGTTGCTAGAATGGTTGCAAAGTCATCCTTGGGAACACACTTCCTCATGATGCCATCTTTGACCCTCCTTGTAAAGCCAACGGATTGCTAGATGCCTCATCATGAAGAAGGATACAGTCCCTTGTAGTAGTTGGCTAGTGGCAATTTCAAGATCATGTAGATCTTATTCTCATTTGTGGGGAGATGCAAGTTGGTATTTTAGTGGGTTCACTTAAATGCAACAGAGTCTACATCTCTCAAAAACTTCCCCTAGGCAAGCGAAATGCTCTTTCCACTTTGAGTGTATGGAAAGGTCATTTATGAATATCTCAATCTAAAGGAGATCCTGGACTCGGGTACACACATCAAGAAAAAACTTGCCCTAGGTAAGTGAAATGCTCTTTCCACTTTGAGTGTATGGAAAGGTCATTTATGAATATCTCAATGATCTGAAGGAGATCGTGGAGGTTGCACACATCAAGTGTGTAGGCCTGGAGAACCTTGTGGGCTATCATGTATCTAATGTTGCTAGAATGGCTACAAAGTCATCCTTGTGAACACACTTCCTCAGGATGCCATCTTGACCCTCCTTGTAAAGCTAATGGATTGCAGAAGACGCCTCATCAAGAAGGTTGCAGTTCCTTGTAGTCGGCTAGAGACAATTCCAAGATCCTGTAGATCTTATTCTCATTTGTGGGGAGATGCAACCTAGCATTTTTAAATGGGTTCACTTAGATGCAATAGAGTCTACATCTCTCAAAAACTTGCCCCAGGCAACAAGCAAAATGCTCTTTTCACTTTGAGTGTATGGAAATGTCATTTTAGTGGGTTCACTTGGATGCAACAGAGTCTATATCTCTCAAAAACTTGCCCCCAGGCAACAAGTGAAATGCTCTTTCCACTTTGAGTGTATGGAAAGGTCAGTTATGAATATCTCAACGATTTGAAGGAGATCCTAGAGACTATACACATCAAGTGTTAGAAAGTGACAGGGGAATTGGTTAAGTCAAATTGCATGATGCTATATGCATATGTTTTTCATTATGTAGCAAATGCTATCCTATGCATTGATTTGTTGGATCGATCATAGGTTTCCCATTTTGTAGCAAATGCCATCATTTATATTTATTTGCTAGATAGCTCATCACTTTGGTAGCCTAAGAAGCCATCTAAGAAGCTATAAGCATCTTCTCTGGTGACTCTCTATAACACATGGTCAGTGTAAGGCAGGCAATAGTGATCGCAAACTGTGGTGACATTATTGCACTTTTTAGGGATACCACACACCCTAAGTTTTCTATTCTTTTTGGAAAACGATCAGGTGAGAGTCATTTGGTGTACTTTATCTCAGACACAAATCTTCTCTGGTGACTCTCTATAACACGTGGTCAGTGTAAGAAGGCAGGCAATAGTGATCGCAAACTATGGTGCCATTGCACTTTTTAGGGATACCACACACCCTAAGTTTTCTATTCTTTTTGGAAAACAATCACTATTGGTGAGAGTCATTTGGTGTACTTTATCTCAGACACAAATCTTGCATCAAGAGCTTGTCCAGCTCTTCTTTGACCATTTTTAAGGATGACACGCACCCTAAGTTATTTATTATTTTTGGGAAAATGATCATCACTATCGGTGGGAGCCATTTAGTGTACCCTATCTCATACACAATTCTTGCATCGATGAGCTTGTCCAAATCGTCTTTGACCATTTTTATGTACTTGGGATTCATGTGGTAGGCTCTCTATTTTGATGGTTTTGTGCCTTCAGTGAGGGATGGTGTATTTCACCACTTTTGAAGAAGTTACTTTCATGTCTGTGTACTTCCATGCAAAAACATCTTGGAACTCATTGAGCAAGGCTATCAACTCTCCTTCTTTTGTAGGGGTGATGGAAGTGAATACTGGCTTAGGCCAACAAGATTTATTTCCTTGACCTCAATGGGGTTTCCATAAGAGGTATGAGGCTCTCCACACATGCTTCTTTGGACTCTTTCTCCATGTGTTACTACCTTGTCCCTGATGCTATAGGACATAAAGTACTCAGGAACATCCTCTTGAGGCTCAATGTGAGCTTGGCTTTCTTCTCTAACTTTGCCTTGATTTTTGTTAAGTTTGCATGGGTAGAGCTCAGTTTGATTGGAGCTAGTGGGCTCCTTGTCACCTTTTGTGGCCACTATCTTGGTCGAGAGAGGCTTGTTTAGATTGATTTGCCATGGTCTGGTATAGGTCTCATGTGAATCAATTTGTGAATACATGGCCTCAACATAGTGAAGCCAATGATGGTCTATCTCCATGGGGAGAACATACGTCTTAACCTTCATGCGTGGCTTCCTCTTTCTTGCATGAGTGCATGTGGGCAATGTGAATGTAGCTTCTTCTATAAAGGAGCCATTATTAGATGAGTCACTAACTACCCCTAGTTCAAAATCATTGTTGGCTCCCAAAAGGATATTGCACGGACATGGAAGTTATCTCCATCCCATCCACTCTTGCAAACCTTGTTCCAAGCTTTTATGGGAGAGTGTCCATGGTTAGTAAGGATCTGAATATAGTCCTCATAGTCCAAGACAACTTGTAGTCGGGGTTCTCATCTTCACTATCCAATTAAGAAGAACTTGTTATCTATCTTTGCCATTACTAAGGCTGGCTTAGTGGTTCAGTTTGTGGATACTACTTTGAAACACTTGCTATTTTTAGTCAATACAGTCTAAAGTAAGCCAAAACTGGAAAATAGGAAACACAACGAAGTGAGCCTGTGAGATTGTTTCATTGAAAACTTAAAGTCAAGAGCCTTAACTAATGAACAATGCGATCGCAGATCCATTGTTTGCACGCATTAGTGACTTGCATGTTGTCAGTATAGAATACTACAATCTGTTTTAGGATCATATGCAATAGAGTTAAGAGGCACTACTTTGATCATAGATTACTATCAGCAAACTACTTGGGATCAAGATTGGGAAGAAAACCTTGTATATATTCAACTATGTTGTATACTGGGGTTTGCTGTGAACAAGTTGAATTTGTCACCTCCATTTCTGGATATTATAGGGATTTGTATACTAGAGAATATTTTGAGGAATTGAGAACAACTCCTTTCTAGGACTTTAGACCCTTCCTAAATTTAATCAACATGTTACAATTCTTGTTTGACAAAATTGATAGAAATCAAATAGAAGGGGGAATTGAGGACGAGGTAAGAGAAGAGTAATCTTCAAATTTCCTCTTACCAAATCTAGTGTATCTCGTTATTGGCCCCTCAGAGTTCTAGACTCAATTGGGCATCTATCCTATGAACTTGAGAAGTGGAAGGGTCTTAAATAGCTCTTGGTTCAGAGGATCTAACAGGGCCTCTCATGCACCCACAGCCGGCAGCAGTGGAACTGAACCTGTTAAATCTAAGGAAGTTAGATTGAGAACAAGATTGCCTAAAGAATAAAGTAGTGAGTCAGGCCACGTATCGATTGAGAGTAGAGACTCTTGTTTCAAGGAATTCCTCTTAAAGGAGAAAAGGAAAGAGCCATGTCAAGCGGCCATACTAATCCTTTTCTTAGAGCATCCTTAGGTGAAGAGCCTGTCAGACAAACGCTAAGTGAACCATCTCCTAGAGATTGGGAGAAGTTATCATCAGGAGATTTAAATCTGAGAAGTTTCATTGTATCATCTTTGGCAAAGTACGTATACATAGACTCTGAAAAATAAAGTTTTCAATATCATTCCATTGAGGGAACAAGTTCTAGTCCATGTCTAGAGAACCCTAATGCATTTTGAATAAATAGACCTGACTAGGGATTATGCATGTTGAGATATTGAGCTCGTCTAGTGAGGCAGTGGACACTGATGATCCACCTGGGGGATAGGCCCCACACTTACACCACTGGCATGGTTGGTGAGATCTTCGGTGATATGCGGCCAGTGGGATGACAGGCTGTGTGACAGCCATTCTAGAGACTGGCATAGTTATAGCGCCAGCTCATTTAGTTGGGTTCACACTATAGAGAACCCGTGTATGTATTGGTTGAGTACCTTTCATATTATGTGTACTCTTATCTTGTATATGGTGTGTTGAGTGTTGAGTAGAGAAGAAGAAGATTTTCAGCCTCTCACCTTGTGTGTTCTCTATTAGGGTTTTGTGAGCGTGTGTGTGCTTGCAAGAGCTCAAGCTCTCTTCCCCCCTGCATCTTTTCATGGTATCAAAGCCTGGTTTATGCTAAGGGCTAAGCTGCAAGCAAGAGAACCACAGGAAGCGGTACGAGGGTAAGATCTTCAACTACTCTTCCCTATTTGTGTTGGTGACTACACCCTTGTTGGGAGCTCTACGGGAGGCACTGGCAAACGATCTCTGATTGAGGAGCTTTCTTCGCGGGAGTAAAGCTATAGGGCAACTATATTGTCCTATCGGACTTCATTTTCTGGGCCGAAATCGCATTTCGGGCGCGTCTGGACCTCCGTTTTTCAGAAAGCAGGCGATTTCGAGCACTGCGGGTAAGTCATCGATTCTCTGCAGAACTCTGTTTTAAGAACTGCAGGAAGATAGATTGACTGTGCAGACACTGTGGGTGCTGCAAAAAGAGGTCAACAGTTGCCATTGGGTGTATATATGCACATTGAAGTCACTAGTTGTGACATTTGAGAGTACTACAGTATCGCTGCAGGAAATACAGCAGTTTGTGTAGGACAAACCAGAGTGCTGTTTTTGGTAAAATTGTGTGTTTGGCAAGATGTCAAATGATGGGATAACCCAGATTGTGGATGAGAAGCTAGATAAGAATAACTTCCATGCTTGGAGGTTCAGGCTGACGAATTTCCTAATGGGGGAAAGGGCTATTGGGACTACATAGAAGGTGAGCATGAAGAGGCACTGGAGATACCGGACATAAATCTGACTGCTGCAGATGTGAAAGAGTTTAAAGACTGGAACTAAGGAGCTAGGAAAGTTATGTATTGGCTCTCCATTAGTATACAGGACACCATGATTGGACACATTCAGGATGCCAAGTCCCCCAAGGAGGCGTGGGACACCTTGGTAAAGCTCTATGAAACAAATACCGAGGCACGTAAGATACAGTTGAAGAATGAACATACTGTGGAGAAAAAGAGCATGTCTGTGAATGACTATACGTTGAAGATAAAGGGTATTGTGGAATCCCTTGCATCTATATTGGTGTATCAGTAGATGATGATGATAAGGTGGAGGTCTGTCTACGTGGTCTCGGGCCACAATACAAGGCGTTCAAGACGTCTATTCAGACTCGGGAAAACATTCCCAACTTTACAGATTTGGTGTCTATGCTGATTATAGAAGAGAAGAGCTTGGGTGAAGACCAACAGTCTTCACAAAACAAAAACAGTTCAGAGCAACAGGCCTTCTACACAAGTTCAGGAAGAGGACGAGGTAGAGGAGGCCGTGGATGCGGTCAAGGAGGTGGCCGAACAGGTAATTAGAATTATGGCCAGCAGCAGCAACAACAACAGTCCAAGAATACACAACAACAACAACAACAACATGCAGGTGGAAGAGGCAAATTCAGAGGCCGGGGGAGTCAAAGAGGCCGTGGAAATTGGCAAAGGCAGTATAATGATGCACGTGAATGCTATTATTGTGGTAAGCCTGGAAATGTGCAGGCAGAATGTTATAAGAAGTAGGCTGACATGCAAAATGGGAAAGTGCAGCAAAACAACTATGCATCCTCAAGCAGAAATAATGAGGATAATGAAAGGTTGTTTGTTATGCAGCATGTCGTGAATGCCATGTCTGAAAATGTTGATGCAGCACAAAAAGATAATGTATGGTATGTGGATTCAGGTGCTTCGAACCACATGAGAAGTCATGGGGAGTGGTTCAAGGAGATGAAAAACTCGAAAAGACCAGGTTTTGTGGAAACAGGGGATGACACTGCTCATCCAATTGCCCATGTTGGAGATGTGCCATTGTCTATGCAGGATGGCAAAGTGAAGTACCTTGCAGATGTACTTCACGTTCCGAACATAACAAAGAATCTGGTTTCAGTTCACCAGATGATTGAGCAGGGTTTGTAGGTTTGGTTTAACCCTGATGGTTGTTATGTTGAAGACTTTAAAGACAAGTGCAGGTTGGTTGCAAAAGGCAACAGAGTGGGCAGAATGTTTATGTTAAATGTAGACATGCCTAAAATGAGTGCTGCGATGTTTGCAAATGGTTCAGGAATTGTTGCAGACACAGACATTTGGCATAAAAGAATTGGACATGTGAATGTGCAGCAAATGAAGTCTATGCAGACTAAAGGAATTGTGATAGGGCTGCCAAAGTTTAAAGTGGAAGGTATGGAGAGAATATGTGAAGCATGCCAATTTAGAAAACAAACAAAGCATGTATTTCCACGTAATAGATATGTGAGCAGAAATGCACTAGATGTTGTGCATTCAGATGTATGGGGTCCTACGAAGACCATGTCTATGGGAGGCTGCAGGTATTATGTGACTTTCATTGATGACCACGCAAGGAAAGTGTGGGTATATTTCATGAAGGAGAAGAGTGAGGTGTTCACTCACTTTCAGAATTTCAGAGTTTTGGTTGAAAAGCAAACAGGGAAATATGTAAAGTGCCTAAGGTCAGATGGAGGGGGAGAGTACTTCTCCAATGAGTTCTCTGAATTTTTGAAGAAGAATGGTATTCGGAGACAGTTTACATGCAGATACACTCCGCAGCAAAATGGAGTTGCTGAGCGAAAGAACAGGCACATTGCTGAGATTGCGCGGGCATTGATGGAAGAGAAAAATATGCCGCATAGCTATTGGGTTGAGGCTGTTTCTACAGCAGTATATATCATGAACAGGACTCTGACTGCAACCATACATGATATAACTCTAGAGGAGAGGTTTACTAGCAGAAAACCTGATTTGTGAAAGTTTTTGGATGCATTGCATATGTGCATGTGCCAGATGAGCTGAGAACTAAGCTGGATCCGAAAGCTGAAAAATGTGTGTTTATTGGATATTCCCTTGAGCAAAAGGGATACAGGTGTTATAACCCTGCTACACGTGAGTTGAGGGTAAGCAGGGATGTTGTCTTTGATGAGATGAGCAGCTGGTATGCTATTGAAAAAGAAGCTGTTGGGGGGCTGATGTGAGTGTAAGTGTGGTTGCAAAGAATGCAGGTCAGCAATCACAGTCTTTAAGTGGACCAGGAGAGTCCTCATCTAGTGGGTCTGTTGATAGACCATGGAGTGGCAGGCTGCATCATAATACCGGTCCTGTAAATGTGATTAGTACATCACGTAAAGGAAAAGAGAAAGTGGTTGAGCCCCTTGGTATGCCTGACATTTCTGTAGGGGGCATTCTCATGTTGATGGAGAGTCTAGTGGCTCAGATATGAGCCTTAATGAGGAGCTTGGGATCCCAGCTATGAGAACACCTGGTGTAAAGAAGGCTATGGAAGCCATGAATGAAAAGCTATGAAGATCTGGGAGAGTGAAAAATCGTGTGCAGAGATTTACCTATGATGGTTATGTGGCATATCACTATGCATATATGGCAAAGTTTGTGCAGATTGTTGAGCCCACATACATTGATGAGGCTGTTGGAAATGTGTGTTGGGAGAAAGCTATGGATGAGGAGATGGATGCACTATATGGAAATGAGACTTGGGATTTAGTGCAATTGCCTGAAGGCAAGAAAGCCATTGGATGCAAGTGGGTGTACAAAGTTAAACATAACAGTGATGGAAGCATAAACAGGTACAAGGCTAGATTGGTAGCCAAAGGGTATGCGCACACATATGGCATTGATTATGAGGAAACTTTCAGCCCAGTTGCCAAGATGGCAACAGTGAGAGTTGTGATAGCAGTGGCTGCGTCAAAGCAATGGTCTTTACATCAGATGGATGTAAAGAATGCATTCTTGCATGGGGATTTGCAAGAAGAGGTGTATATGTTGCAGCCACCTGGTTATGAGGATGTGGGTCACCCCGAGCATGTTTGCAGGTTGAAGAAAGCCTTGTTTGGCTTAAAACAAGTACCAAGAGCATGGTCTGACAAGATTTCTGAATATCTTGTCACTATTGGCTTTCATGTAGCCAATGCAGATTTCTTGCTGTATGTGAGACATGGTGATAGAGGGGTTGTGCTTGTTGTCATCTATGTAGATGACTTGATCATTACGGGGGACCATGATGTAGAGATCTTTGATGTAAAGATCTTGCTTAGACAGAAGTTTGAGATGAAGGATCTGGGGGAGCTCAGATATTTCTTGGGCATTGAGGTGATTAGGTCACCACATGGTATTGGATTACATGGCTTGGACATGTTGTCCAAGTATGGTATGACAGGCTGTAAGCCTATTTCCGTGCCATTGGATCAGAATGGCAAGTTGAGTGCAGATTCAGGAGAGATCTTGGAGGATCCTACTATGTATAGGCGCATAGTAGGAAGCTTGATCTACATGACGATCATCAGACCAGACTTGAGCTATGTTGTTGGGTTGGTGAGTTAGTTTATGCAGGTTCCACGAAAACTGCATTTGGATGCAGTGAGATGCATACTGAGGTATTTGAGGTCTACTTTGCATTGTGGAGTATTCTATGAGACTGGGACAGAGATATGTGTACATGGGTACACAGATGCTGATTGGGCTGGTAGTATCTCAGATAGAAGATCTACTAGTGGCTTCATGTTTTCTTTGGGGAGTGCTGCCGTGACTTGGAGCAGCAAGAAGCAGCCTACGGTTGCTCTATCCAGTATAGAGGCCAAGTACAGAGGAGCTGCTATGGCAGCATGTGAGGTAGCTTGGTTGAGAAAGCTACTTTTTGCAGATTTGGGTCTATCAGATAGACAAGTTGTCATTTTCTGTGACAACATTAGCAGTATACAGTTGGCTAGGAACCCAGTTTTCCATGCTCGCACGAAGCATATAGAGGTCCACTACCATTTCGTCAGAGAGAAGGTCTTGGCAGGAGACCTTGACCTTGTTTATGTCAGCACACAGAGGATCAGGTGGCTGACATCTTCACCAAAGCATTGGGTACAGAGAAGCTCCACAGATTCAGGGCTTCGCTTGGTGTACATGAGATGGAGTTGAGCTCGAGGTAGAGTGTTGAGATATCGAGTTCATCTAGTGAGGCGGTGGACACTGATGATCCGCCTGGGGGATAGGCCCCACACTTACACCACTGGCATGGTTGGTGAGATCTTCGGTGATATGCGGCCAGTGGGATGATAGGCTGTGTGACAGCCATTCTAGAGACTGGCATAGTTATAGCGCCAGCTCATTTAGTTGGGTTCACACTATAGAGAACCCGTGTATGTATTGGTTGAGTACCTTTCATATTATGTGTACTCTTATCTTGTATATGGTGTGTTGAGTGTTGAGTAGAGAAGAAGAAGATTTTTAGCCTCTCACCTTGTGTGTTCTCTATTAGGGTTTTGTGAGTGTGTGTGTGTGCTTGCAAGAGCTCAAGCTCTCTTCCCCCCTGCATCTTTTCAGTGCATTCCTTGTGTAATGAGCTAGAGGTGGAAGTACTCATGGAAGAGCTTAGGCAGGGGGAGAGGGAGGAAACCTCTCTTGTTCCTCTCATCATGAGCCATGCCCATCAAGTGTTGACTCAACTTCCAATGAGGCAAATGGAAGGATGAAGTGCTCTCAAGAGGAGCCTAGGAAATTGGAGCTTCAAGTGGATTCCCTGAGTTCACTTCCCATAGCACCCATGATGAAAGAATCCTACCCAATTCTCCTCTACCACCCTATGAATTTGTAGTTCTAAATTTTTTAGCGAAAACTTGTGGGGCAAAACCTACTGGCTCTATGCCTTGACTATATCAATACAATGGTTCTACCTATTTCTTTTAGTGAGCACTCGTTTCCTCATTCATTTGGCAAGACGTATGCCTATAGGTCTAGATCTAAGCTGCAGGATTACATCATCTTGTTCCCACCTACACTCACCATGAGACAAGTGCACACAATGCCAGCTAGGAGTGGTGTAGCAGTGAGGACTCATGTTCCTCCACCCCACTCGATAGACCAATTCTAGTAGAATCTGTAGTTAATCCTACACCACCGCAGAATGGTATCAGTTGAGGATGCCATAAGAATGGTAGAAGCTATTTGCAAGAACCTCAAGCTCCTATGCCAGCTTTGCCACATGGACCTCAAGAAAGGGAATGTGATAGATGAAACTCTAGAGTCTGGAGTGTATACAAGGCTATGCATAAATTTAGTGGGACAGGAGATGGTCATGGCCATTTAGAAATCTTTGAGTAACTCTATGAAGATCTGGATGTTAATGACGATCCCACAAGGATTAGATCATTTGGATTCACCCTAGAGCATAAGGCTGGCAAATGGTTTAAAACTTTGGAACCAGAGGAAAAAACAACTTATGAAGATTTGAAGCAATCCTTTTTTATTACTTATGCCAAGATTGGTGCCAAGTAGAGCTCAGTGAACCAACTCAATACTCTTAAACAGAAACAAGAAGAGACTATTCGAGAATATATTGATAGAGCTAAGCATCTTCATAAGAGGTGTGAACCTGATGAGAAACCTAGCCAAACACGATTGATCTCACTCTTCTTAGAAGGTTTACAAAATGAAAGATTGCATGATATGTTGCATGCACAAAGGCATAGAACCTTCATTGGATGCCATTGGTTATAATGATAACTTTATGGGACTACCCAAAGAAATTCATGGTGGCTAAGAAGTATTATTCAAAACTGGATCAGGAAGAGATATATCAGGTGGACGCAAAAATGATGAAAGAAAAGAGGACACTAATTTGATTGGAACACTGCTAAAGTAGTTAAAGACAAATTTAAGATTATTCCAAAAGAGGTGGGCAATCCCCACCTCTATAATAAGAGGGACATGGTTTAGTGTGCGTATTGAAAATCCAATCATACAAAAATAGAATGTCCTCACTTAAAACCAAGGCCAAATCTATGGTGTGGCTATTGTGCTTGTATGGGTAATCATGATACTAGCTGATGTTATAGATTTAATCCACACTCAAAGCTAACCCAGCAATGGGAACCCTGGCATTGCTTGCTCCTCACATGCCACTTGCTTTACCAGCACTACTGGTAGTTAACCATAACACAAATGTTATGGGGAGTAATATTAGACGTGTTGAAATGCCTCCACCTATATTGCCTCCTCAACCAGCTCCACCAATAACAGTGACTCCTATTCACCAACTAGAGATGAAGATGAAATTATCTCAAAGACTTTAGTGCCTGAAATCACTTATGAAATACCTAGGGAAAATGCTGAGAACCCTGAGTATTTGTAACCCCTCTGGGTTTCATTATGGTTGCATCTAATGAATATACATCTTTGATGAATATAACAGCATCATCACTTATGAAATACCTAGGGAAAATGCTGAGAACCCTGAGTATTTGTAACCCCTCTGGGTTTCATTATGGTTGCATCTAATGAATATACATCTTTGATGAATATAACAGCATCATCACGAGGAAGAGACATAAATTCTATGACTAGACAAGCCCTGATCTCTTGTTATGCATGTGGTGGACCTCACATAAAGTGAAGTGTCTGAATAAAGTCTACAAGGATAGCCTAGTTGCAACAAATCCTATTCCTTTGGGGATAGATGGTGCAGTGGTTGTGGTATAGAGCATTTACTCAAAGATTTCCCTTACTATACCACCCAACCTTCTAGTGGTGGTCCTCTTGGACTGACAACAGCTTTAAATATGCTAGGAGTTATTTGGGGAAGTAAAGAAAACCCAATCTTGACTCTGGTCAATGTGACAAGAGCTCAAGCCAAGCAAGCCCTAGAAAAGGAAGCAACTAAAATTGATATAACTTCCAATAAAACTGCAAACACAACAAGAAGAAGAGTATCATGGTTGGTAACGACAAGGATAAAGTTGAAATCCAAGATGGATCTGAAACATCTTCTTCAAAATCATCTCCTTCTATCCCTGTTCATGAAACGTTAAACTATACCAAAAAAGCCATCGATAGTAGTCTAGAACAAAATTTGCAAAAGCTACCTAAAAAGTTGATGCAATATTCAATCCACTGGAAGAAAAGGAATGCCTTAAGATAACTAAAATTTGGTTAAACAAATCAATTGGAGCTAGAGAGTGTGTATGGGCCAGTGAAGACACCCCAATCTTGTCCTCCTACACCACTCTCGGTAATATCAGAGATGGATGATGAAGTCTTGATGGTGCCTGACTCCGAGTCTGAATCAATCAAGACTAGGAAGGAAGAGATGGATGATGAAGTCTTGATGGTGCCTGACTCCGAGTCTGAATCAATCAAGACTAGGAAGGAAGAGAGAACGATGAATGAACATCTAACAAAGGACAATGAAGTACAAAGGAATCTTCCATGTGAACCTAGAAGAATCACTCTTCATCAAGAGGAGCAAGAATCCCTTCCTTTAGATTTCATTGAACAACAACATGAACAAGATCTTAAGGATCTTTGGCAACATACAATTCCTAGATGTCCTCAAAGATCTAAGGTACCTTCAATCGTTGATGCAAACTCTCTTCCAGAATCTTGGAAATATGGATTTTACCTTGATTCCCTTGTGGGATCTTTGGGAACTCTTCCTTAGTATCTTGGAAGTGAGGGTCAGGAAATAGAAAAGAAGTCTAATAATGGCCTCTTTACTCCAAGCCTTGTCCAAGGACAAAATCATCATCCTAGGAATGTAGAATTGTTGCAGACAATCTTGTCTACTCTAGTCTCTATTCCTTTAGGCCAACTCTTACAAGGTAAGCCTGCCATGTGGAATGATGTACAAAAATAGCTAAGCGGACGCCTTAGGGCTAAGACAAGATTGATATAACGAGGACAATGAAAATTCAAATTCGAATCGAGAAGGAAATCTTTCAAAAATTCCTATTAATAAATTGGGAGAATACCAATATTATGAAAGCAAAGACATGAATGCTACACTTTCGATCTCATATAAGGGATACAAAATTCCATCCATACTGGATCGCAGAGCTGGGGTGAGCATAGCCACTAAGATATGCTAGGAGAAGTGGGGAAAGCCAAAACTTGAGCCCACTAGTGTGTCAGTTAGAATGGTGGATGGTTCTCTTGAACAGCCATTTGGCAAGGTCAGTCGAATGCACCGGGAAACATGTGGCATAACTTTTGAGCATACTTTTGTTATCATGGATTTCCCAAGGCTAGCTAACTATGATGGTATTTTAAGGCCATTCATGAGACAGTGGTTGATGATTCACAACTAGGGAACTAATAACATTTATCTTTGTAAGAAAGAACAATTGATCAAAGTCAATTCGGCTAATCACAATGTCACTAGATCCCCAATAGATCTAGATTATGATACTACTTCTCATTCAAGAGAATCCACTGTAACTAGTGTATGTCTTATGTGTAAAGAAAAGATTAATTATCTTGAGAAGAAGATTTATGCTCAAAAAGCACATGTTATAAATGGAGACCTAGACATCAATCTTAACCAAATTGCAACAGAAATCAATAAACATAACCATGAGATAGCTTCTATTCTAGATCCAACTTACTGTGAAAATTGGATGCAAATATTGGCAACTATGGATGTAGTACCCTAGAAAATTGGAACCAAATTATGGAAGGATGAAAACATGGAAGCTAATTTGTTTATGATGAATCACATATCAATAAAGGAAATGTCTAGTCATGAAGCTTCGAGTGGAAGTGATTGTGCGAAGATATCCTTTATAAGAAAATAAGGAAAGCAAAAAAGAAACTAGTTAAAATTAGGAACAAACTTTTGAGGATTAGGCCAAGCCCCCACCCTGATCTTGAAAGTGAGAATCACATTTCTTACAATATGTGGGTGCTGTGCAATCCTATGACAAGTTAATTTACACTCTTAGAGTAGATTTGAATTGAATCACTCCCATTCAAACCCTCGAGTCAATGATCAAACTGAAACATCTTTAGAAGAGATCCCCACAGAAAAGATGCTCAAAGTGCCAAAAAGAAGAAGAATAAGCTTCTAAAAGAAGCTAAAAAAGAAGCAAAATGGAACACTCAAGAAGAGGAATAGCTTCAAGAAGATGTGTCCAAAATCCCTAAGTATTTTAGAAACTATAGCATTGAAGAACACATCGTTCATGGTGAAAAGGCCATGAGAACCAAGGAAGAAAGTGTAGGACCCTCATATGAAGGACCTGTTGAGGTCAAGCAAGTTAATCTTGTGCCAAACTTGGTGAAGAGCCTAAACCGGTTTACATTACCGACCTAACAAAAGAGGAGAAGGAGGATATTATTAATCTTTTAAAGGAATTCAAAGATGTGTTTGCCTGGAAATACACGGATATGAAAGGAGTGTCACCTGAAGTTTGCAAGCATACTATTTCTATTATGGATGATACCCGACCAGCAAGGCAATAGTCTCATCCTATGAATCCTAATTATGCAAAATTAGTTCGAGAGGAACCTGACAAGCTCATCGAAGCTGAGCTTATTTATGAAATTGAGCACACTAAATGGGTTTCACCATGTCAAAGAAGAATGGAAAACTCAGAGTGTGTGTTGACTTGAAGAAAGTCAATGTAGCCATAGTTAAGGATCATTATCCTTTGCCATTTCTAAACATGTATTAGAGAGGGTGGCTAGAAAAGAGGCTTATAGCTTTTTGGATGGTTTCTCGAGCTACAATCAAGTTTAAATTAATCCTGCTTATCAACATAAAACAGGTTTCATTACTGAATGGAACACTTTTGCTTACAAGGTTATGCCTTTTGATTTGACCAATGCTCCTTTAACCTTCCAAAGGCCAATATGTATAGCTTTCCAAGACTAAGAGAATTTCTTGAAATCTTTATGGATGATCTGGCTGTAGCATCACTTTGGAAGAAACATTTAAGATATTTAAGGAAGGTCTTTCTAAGATGTAGACTCTATAGAATCTCTCTGAATCCGAAGAAATGCCAATTCATGGTAAAGCATATAGTAATCTTGGGACACATTATCTCTAAAAATGGTATTTCCATAGATGATGGTAAAATCAGAGTGATCCTAGAATTACCTCTAGCAACAAACCCCAAGAGAGTGCAAAGGTTCATGGGTCATGTCGTCTATTATGTAAGATTTATCTTCATGTATGCAAAAATTGCAAGACCTTTGTACAAACTTTTGATTATATTTGTATGGATAGAGGAATTTCAGTCTCATCGTTGCATGCAAGCCTTCATGGCATTCATTTATTTATACTTTTTTATGTCTCTTTTTCCATCTTTTTTATCAAGGTGGTTGGGGATTTGTTTATCTATAGAAGAAAGGTCAACACTAGGTCAATATCATGGAGTGCTTCTCTAGAAAAGAACTACATAAGCTTCTTAGAAGAGTGTTGAAGATCCTCGGGTCCTCTTCTAACATAGGCATCTTCCTCTTGCCCCTATTACCATACACCCATAGGCACATCCACCTTTGCCCTCCCTTTACCACTATCCATGGCATTAATAGACATTATACCTTTATGCTCCTTGCATGTGCACTCATATCCCTTTGATAGGGATATTTTGTCATAATCTGACTAGTAGATTAGCTCAATGATGGCGCACACTCGTACATGCATGCAGCATAGATAGAACATGCGCAACATCAACGAGGCCCCCTATCCTATTGGAACCCACAAAAGATTGTGGGGAGATAATGGGCCTTTGCCTTAGTCATTTTTTGTATATGGGATTAATTATTCAAGGGTCGTGAGTTGATGACAACCTTATTGCCAACACCCTCCCTTGACATCAACTCTCTCAACTCCTACACTTACACAATGGAACCACAAAAGCTAGCCCTCTAGTCTAGCTAGCCATGGTTCTTCTCTCAAACTACTAAAAGCACTGCCCAGCCATGGCTTCCATTCACAATAAGAACCAGCATCATTCAACTACCTGCAATGCGATAACAGGGTAGATGTCCACTAGCCCAAATGCCCAAGGAGCCCTCCCTCGGCTCTGATACCATGTCGTAATTCGAGTAGTAGATTGGCTTAGGGATGGCACACACTCGTACATGCACATAGCACAGCTAGAGCATTCACAACATCAATGAGGTCCCCCATGCCTAGATCCGATTGGAACATTGGAGAAATCAGAGGGGGATGATGGGCCTTTGTTTTGTGAACCTTAGTGTGTATATACCCTTTAGGACCTTAGTCATTTTTGTATATGGGATTAATCATTCAAGGGTCATGATGAGCTAAGATGACAACTTTATTGCCAACATCTTTTTATGAAGGACTTATATTGTCCCTCATTTGTGGTATTTATGGAAACACTGTGACTATAAATAAGGGTTTCTGTGGGGGGGGAGGAGGGTGAGGGAGAAGGAGAATGCATTAACACCCAAGTTCTTGGACTTACATGGATTGTTTGGGATTAAGATGGGGTGTGGCTTCACAAGAGTGAGGTCACCCACCTCATTTTCCATCACATCAAAAACCATTTTGATGAGATAATCTAAAGTAGCTCATGAGGCTTGTTCATATTCATCCCCTTGGCCAAATTTGAAAATGTAGTGAAATCTTGATCAACTTGATATTGAGAATCAACTTGTTTTTACCTTTCAATTGTACATTTGTGTGATCCTTAAGTTGATGGCCTCTTGCTCTTCAAGCTAATTTTAGAGTCTCTTCATCTCTCACTCCTTATTCACCATAGCTTGTTGTGGGTTCACCTCTAAAAATGGAGAAGCACTCACTGAGATTCACTTCGATGGCAAGGACAAAGGGACTCTCTTCTCCTGCACAAGTTCTTGCTTATTTAATATTTTTCCTCCATCCCTTTTACTTTCTTTGACTCTTACAATTCATTCCCAAAGCATATATTATTTGTACACTTGGTGGTTATGTTACACGTACAAGTGAAGCAAGAGCTTCCATGGTGGTTGCCTTGCGAGGTTAATGGTTGATAGTGGAAAACTAACTGCTCATCCATGATGATAACTTGGATGCAACTACCACTGACTTTACTAGTAGACTTGATTGAGATTTACCCTTCTAGCATTTTGGTGTTGCAATGTGGTACATGAGGGTGTTGTGGGAACTTGGTGGTTCGTATGAGACTTAAGGTTGCTTAGTGGTGCCAAAGAAGGTGGTGTGAAACCCTCTTAGGGATTTGGCACCATGGGTGCCTCTCGGGTGGCTTTATTCAGACAGGAGTGAAAATGGGTAAGGCCACCATAAAATAACTTTGGAATGCCTTTGATTCTTGTGCTCAAGGGACCTTCTAACTTTTTCAAGGGTGGCGTGGGCTCTTGAATGAAAGTGGTATAACCACAGCTCTCCATTCCTACTTAACCTTTGGGGGTGGCATCAGAGGCACAACTTTAGGCCTTCATTGATGGAGTCTTTAGCTTGGTTGTAGAGGCTTGTGGTGCGGGTTCCTTTAACCTTGGGACCCACATGTAGGGGTTTCCTTCATATTAGCATTGAGATACTAGTAGCTTGGTGAGAATCTAGTGGAGCATTAGTTTCTAGTATATGGAATTGAGGTTCCAGGATTTTGCTTGACTTTCTTTGGCTTCTCAGAAGGTGGGGCACTGGTAGCTTGGTTTCAGAGACCGAGACGGAAGTGTTCCCTTCAAAGTAACCTTGAGCTACTAAGAGATTGGTGGGGATCCAATGCAACTCAGGTTATGGATGAAAGATGCAGAGAGACTTTTGGTTGGATGGTGGACAAGTTTTTCTTAGGCATCATAGATTCCCATATTTTCTTGGGTGTCATAGATTCCTTAGAGGTACTTTTGGTTGGATGGTGATTGTTGCCAAGTTTTTTCTTGGGGATCATAGATTCCTCGGGCTAGCTAGGGCATCCACCCTTGCTTGGGGATTTCCATGAGGTGTAGTAGGCTAGAGCATTGAACAATCTACAAGGGAATCATCACATGCACAAAAGAGCCAAATTGTGTGACAAAGGTAGTTTTGAGTTGGTTAGATTATAGCGGCTATGAGAAAGAATATAAAAGATGACTAGCTAAATCCTCCAAGAACCTCTAATTGAAGAAACCATCCTTTATGGTGGTACTTTGGTTGAGGGGTCAAAAATCCACATAGAGTGTTGGTTTTCTTCTTTGGAAGGAGGGAGAGCCATTTAGAGTGCTTGATAGGAGAGCCATTTAGAGTGCTTGATAGGAACAATGACCTTTGCTTCCTCCATCTTGTTGAGCTATTTCATGAACATCTCCTTGAAATAGCACAAGTTCATTTCTATAGATGCCCTTGTAGTAAGATGGTTCCCTTTCTTGAGTGGAATTTTGTGGGTCTCTATGGAGAAGCGAATCTTGGGGAAATCCTTGTGTAACCATAGAAGGCGGCATAAATACAATCCAAAGTAGCAAGGTTTCCCATTCCCTTGGGGCAAGGCCCTTTTTTGGACTTCATCTTGGTAAGCATAAGAGCAAAGAGGTGCTTCTCCCATGATGGTTTGGTGGAGGGGGCTACAAGATCAAGTGTGGGGTTGGCCTCCGAGAGGAAGTCACTTGTGTGCTTCTCAAGCCAGGTCTAAGCTAGCTCCTCTAGTTAACTTTTTCAATAGCTTGATCTTTTCCATCTTCCTTAATTTTTTTGTGAGTAGCTTGACTCTCCTTCTTACTATTGAAATAGGAAAACCCGAGACCTTAGGAATCATGCGCACATAAAAATGCATAAATGAGAGAGAACACCAGATTGGGTCCCAACTACCCCCCAAGCGTGTGCCAAATGCATCCCCACTTGAGTATTTTTATAGTATTTTATTTCATCAAAAATAGATTACATGTCTATTTTTAGCCCAAGCTTGCTCTACAAGCTTTCTTTTTACCAAAAATTGGATAGTAAAATATTTCAAAAATCTCATTCCCGTGTGACAGTCCTCCCGGTTTAGGAGATAACCTTCCTCGATTAGCTATCAGTACACACGAGTGATCAACACATTAATCGTTTCCACATTGGATTCACTCATAATGTCATTACATATTTAAGTGGACTCACTCCCACATTGGATTCACCCACAATAATCAATTGGATTTAATCTCAATAATTAATTAGATTCACAACCAAAGTCCTCACACGTGTTGCACGTCTTAGAGTTGATCGTATATTCACTCACAATCAAACTCCTACATTGGATTCACTCACAATGTTTTCATACGCATCACATGTATTTACATGGTATACCACACGTCTCACATGTGTCACAACTAGTTGGATTCACTCACAACCAACTAGGGTCACCCTCTAAAGAATCAGACTCACTCTCGATTCTTATACCACACTGGGTTACCCTCATCAAGAATTAATTCAGAAGAGTTGATCGGATTATCAAACCCACACATCCCCTACATGCATCACACATGTCATAGTAGTTGATTGGATTCACTCACAACCAACACTAAATTTGTGATAAGTTATCCGTTCACAGATAAATATCACTAAGTATTCATCATAGACATGTAAAAGAGACATATCAAGGACTTCTATGTGTAATAAATTCTAGTGTCCCATACCACTAGAAATTATCCCATACAAATCTAGAGATAAGTATGCACATAATACTTCACACATGATTAATCTCATGTCCCATACCACAAGACTAATTCATAGGTGAAAATTTCATAAAGTATAGTTCAAGATGGAAGGACCAGTTCCTCCGAGAAGTTTTACTTTTGATGCATAAAAGCTCTGCTTCAAATTTGCAAAAAGTCTTAAATAAATTTATTATAAGATAAACAAATGAATATATTACCCTAAGAGTCGGAGTAGTCATCATGGTAGTCTTGTTCTTAATCATCATCGAGTCCAAGTGAAATAACAAATATTAAATAAAACTTGATAAAATCCAAAAGTAAGAGAGTCTTACCTTGATGTATTGTTGGCTAAAAATGAAAAGGTTAAGAGAAATAGAGAAATTAATTTTAATTTGTGAATAACTGAAAACGTAATTATTCGTTACAGATGAGGAGTTATCGTGTGTAAGTCGAGATGAAAATTGTTGGAAGCTCCATGGTAGAGATCATTAGTATAACCGCAACTAGCAGAATAACCAGCTCATCATGCAAATGCTGGTCACTCATCCCTGACTCAAGACTAGCACGAGCTAAAGAAAATCTTCTTTCTCTGATCATCTCATAAAAAACACTATCCTTGCAATATTGTATTCAAAATTCTTAGGTGTTGGAATCCATTCCGGAATGATAAACATAGAGGTGGCACATTTTGTGAATATCTTGAAAGCACTAGTGATTGCTTGCCCAATCTCATCAAAAGTGCCTGTTCTTGAGAATCCTCCAAATAGAGTTGTTGCAACAACTTGCATGGTTAAGTTGTTAAAGTCAGCATATACGTCTCACGTGCATCTCTGCCATCACCACTTTTCCTCAAAATTAGTTGTTAGGTCCACCATTACACTTGGACATAAGTATCCACCACAAACTTGCGGAAAGCAGAATTTGAGAGGCACCTTTGTCTCAACCAAACGTCTCCATCACTAACTAAAAGACCATTGCCTATAAGGCTACTACTTGGAAAGAATGCAGTGCTTGTCTTTACAAATGTTTTGCTTTTAGTGACCAATACCTCCTTGCGGAAAGCAGAATTTGAGAGGCACCTTTGTCTCAACCAAACGTCTCCATCACTAACTAAAAGACCATTGCCTATAAGGCTACTACTTGGAAAGAATGCAGTGCTTGTCTTTACAAATGTTTTGCTTTTAGTGACCAATACCTCCTTAGTGAGTTTTGGCCTAAAACCCCTTAGGCTTGAACCTTGGCCTTCACTTTTGTGAGGATGAGGAGAAATGACAGTTTTCCCAAAATTCTATTGCGTGGGTCCCATACATCTGAATGTATAACATCTAATGGCCTTTCACTGATATGCTTTTCATATGAGAAAGCATGTTTTCCCGGCTTACCAAGCTAGCATGCTTCACATAATTTATGTATACCATCAACCTTAAACTCTGGCAAACCTACAAAATAACATTTTGGGCCTGCATAGACTTTAGCCATTGTATATTCACATGACTAATGTGTTTGTGCTATGTAAATATCTACAATGACACCTATTTCATGCGCAAACATGGTTGGCTTTATCTCAAGCATGTTCACATCCAAAGTAAATATCCAACCATTTATGTTACCCTTTACAACCAAGCGACATTGATTTTGGAAGTCTTCTACAAAACATCCTTGAGGATTAAACCTCACTTGTAGACCCTGCTCAACCATCTGTCCAAAAAAAACCAAGTTCTTTGTAATATTTGGAACATGGAGTACATCTACCAAGTACTTCATTTTGCCATCTTGCATAGACAATGGCACTTTACCAACATGTGCAATGGGATGTGTAGTATCATCACATGTTTCTACATAACTTAGTTTTTCCATTTTCTACATGTCTCTAAACCACTCACCATAACTAGTCATAGCATTTTTTTGCCATGTGACCTAGTTTGCCACAATAATAGCACTCTATGCTATTTGCAATTTGATTTCTTTAACAACCACCTCGGCCTCTTTGGCTCCCCTTACCTCTAGACTAGCCTTTTCTACCTGTGTATGATTGTTGCTGCCTGCTACAAATCATTGGATTGTAGTTGTCTAGAATTCTAGTTTCCTTTTCGGCCACCGCCTTGGCCTTGACCACGACCTCTATCTCTATTAGAGTAAAAGGCCTGTTGTGATTTGTTCTTACTTTGTGAAGAAGATTTCTCACCCAAAGTCTTTTCTTCTATGATCAACATCGACACCAAGTCTCAAAAGTTGGGAACATTCTCTCTGACTGCAATGGAGGTCTTGAATGGCTTGCACTCTTTGCTAAGCCCATTCAAACAGACACTCACTAAATCATCATCTTCCACTGATACATTGATAGACCCAAGGGATTCAACAATGCCCTTTTTAAAGCATATCATTGATAGACATGCTTTTCTTTTCCATAGTATGGAGCTCTTGTTTTAGTTTCAGTTTCCTTGCCTTTATATTAGTTTGGAACATTTGCACAAGGTTTTGGCATGTAACTGTGTTGGAGTGTTGGTATCTTGTATGTGTCCTATCATTGTATCTGTGACACTAATCGAAAGCCAATACATGAATTTCCTTGTACCGTGATTCCAGTCCTTGAATGCCTTTATATTTGCTCAAGTGGCATTCTCTTTAGACAACTCTAGAGGCTCCTTATTATCTCCTTTGATATTATCAAAAACCTATAAATAGACAATTTTGTATGCAACTTGTAACACATCAATATCTTATGTGTTGCTACAGTACTTTAGTAAACCTGTATGTCACCAGATCTGACTATTGGCTGTATGTACATGTATAGGTAACACGCAAACACACACGCACACATATGTACATGTATAGGTAACAAACAAACACACACACAAGAGAGTGCAAGACACCAGAGAGATGGCTGGCTAAGTTTTCTTCTATCATCTTCTCTTATCTATATCTAAAAGATAAGAATACATACATAAAGAGAGAGTACTCTTCTACAATACAATAATATACAGTGATCGGTCCATAGTGTGAATCAAACTATATGAGCTGGCGCTATAACTATGCCATAACTCTAGTACTCCAAAGTGGCTGTCACACAGCATGTCATTCATTGGCAGCATATCAACCATAATCTCACCAATCATGCCAGTGGTATAAGTACAAAAGCTATCACCTAGGTGGTTTATCAATGTCTATAGCACTAGTTGAGCTCGATATCTCAACATCTATGACACTAAGACAATGTCTATCTCCAACTTTACAACCTCCTAGCAACCACTCTTGACAATCCTTCAAAACTTGTGGACATAAGCAACAACAGTAGAATCTTACTCTTACAAAGGTGACTCCATAGAATAACCAACCTCGACATGTCAATAGAATACACCATCTTTTCCCAACAATGAACCCTCTATTCCTTTAGCACCATGTTCTTATTTTTCATGCATTATTGAAATTGGTAGGTTAAAGCACTAAAAATCATTTAAAAAATGATTGATCGCTTATATAATCTTGAATTAGGATTAGGAATCTTAATCACTCCCCACCATCAAGTCCAAAAAATCTAAAACAAAACAAAAACTAGGCCAAAGCATCTCTAGGGTTGCAAGACATGAACCCAAGTCTTACAAAAAAGAAAGACATGAGTCAACACATGTGAGCCTCAAGACGTGTGCTGTGATCTTGCTCCTATCTCTAACTCCACAACCTCCCAGTTGACACAGCCACTCTTGTGACGATGTCCAAAACACCAATAATAATGACGTAATCTTATTCTTTCAAAAGTAGTTCCATATAATCAATCAATGATGGCAATAGATTCTTGTATAGCATCTTAAACAACTACCATTGATGATCAAGATACATCCTTTATGTTGGCAACCACCATGTTATCACTATCCCATGATCAATTCTCTACTCTCCAAGAGGTCCACTTCGACCAGCAAGGCTTTTATAATCAAAACTTCATCTCATAACAACTTGTCTTGAAAATATCTCTAAGAAATTGATAACAACGCCAAAGGTCATCACTATAGTTGATACAAGTATATCCACTAATGTGTTACCATATTATAGTAGTGATGTGTGTGAACACACTTAGGACCGCCGGGGCACTTTTTCCCTCACTAGGAGGTTTTTTCCCCCGTGCATTGTATATACGCCCATTATCTTCTAGGGCTTGTTATCTTTCATTTTTGGCACTCATAATACACTACTGTGTTGTGCTCAAGCTTCCTCATCTTCTTGAAGTTGTGTGTGCATTCCTGCAACCCTAATTCCAACAATTGGTATCAGAGCAGGCTTCCTCCTCCCGGGCAGCATCACCAGCACCTGCCGCTTCATCTCCTCCGATTGTGACGAGGTTTCACGAGCGTCTACAGGTTAGTATATGCCGTGGGAGAGCCCATAGGCCTCGGTTGTTTCAGAATTTTGATCTGAAGTCATTTCGCCCTCCGTTTTTGCATTCCAAGTACTGCGCAGGCAAAATCGTCCTACTGTGCAGATTTTCTGTCAAGATTAAAATCTGCAGGACAGGTGCCCATTCGTCTGTTTTGGGCTGTGCTACATAGCACAGGTCGATTTTATACAGGTTTACCTCTTACAGACAGCATTTACATCTAGTAGTACAGTCATTGGCCATGGCTGACAACAATGATGTATTCCGCATGTTGGCTGCTGAGGATAAGTTGGATGGCACCAACTATCCATTGTGGGCATATATGATGCGACATGTATTGGTAGCAAAGGGGTTATGGAACATTGTGCAGGGTATTGATGCACGTCCTATTGTGGCTGGGAATGCTGCAAACACATCAGAAACAGGTACTGTAGATGATGGTGCAGGCACAAGTGTTGTAGCAGCTGTTCGAGAACCACCACTTTCAGCAGAGCAGATTCGTTGGGATGGTAGAGATGCGCAGGCTCATGCCTTGATTGCGCTGTCTGTCAAACGTACCATTATCCCACATATTCGCTCCTGCAGGACTTCTAAGGATGCTTGGGATGTACTTGCCACATTGTATCAGGCAAGAAATGAGGCTCGTGTTGCTTACCTCCGAAAACAGTTGGAGAGTGAGCATATGAACGAAGGTGATTCTATGGATAGCTTTTTGACAAAGATCAAGGATTTCAAAGAGCAGCTCATTTCTGCAGATGAAATCCTATCAGACAGTTCACTTGTGCAGACTGTTTTGAATGGTCTACCAGATTCTTATCAGGGTTTTGCTTCCACTCTTCGCTTGATGATGAAAGGCAATCCCAATGCCTTATCATTTGAGGAGTTAGTTTCTGTTTTGCTGCAAGAAGACCAGTCAAGGCAAAACAGGAATATTATGCGTGTCGCAGATCAAGCTTTCGTTGCTAGTCAGAGAAGCGGGAAAGGTAAAGCTGGCTTTTCTTCTAGTAAGCAGAAATCTGCAAATGCTGCGCAACCAAAGAAGGAAGACAAAGATGAGAAGAAGGGTGACAAACAGAAGACATTTTGCAAGTACTGTAAGGGAAATGATCATGTCATCAAAGCTTGTCCTAAGCTGGCTGCGAAAGAGGCTAAGAAGAAAGAGGCTGGTATGGCTGTTGCAGATGCCTCTCCTTCTAACAATGAATCTGCTAATGTTGTGCAAGATACAGAATGGGCATTCAATGCGCAGTGCAGTTATGACCCATCTTTGCATGACACATGTATGTCTGCAGTAGATTCAGATGTATGGTACTTTGACAGTGGTGCCACTAAGCATATCACCTCGCAGCGCAGTTTATTCACTTTCCTTGAGTCTGCTCCCACAGGGAATACTGTCACTTGTGCCAATAACTCCTCTTATCCCGTTAAAGGAGTTGGACAGATTGTGCTGAATGTTGCAAATTGCAACACCTTTACACTTTTTGATGCATTGTATGTGCCAGGGATCAAAAAGAATCTGCTGTCAGTCTCCGCATTTGCCAAAACAGGTTTGGTTGTAAAATTTGTGGATGACAGATGTACTGTTCATGATGGATGGCAAATGTGTAGAGGATTCAGCATGTGCTATTATGGATACGCAGGCTATTTCAAATGCAAAACTGTGGCATGCACGTTTTGGTCATCTGAATTTTGCAAGTTTGCTGCGCCTGCAGAAATCTGAAATGGTGTCTTCTTTGCCTAAGCTTGAGGCACCTGTCAAGCATGTTTGTGAGGGCTGCATATTGGGTAAAATGCAGCGTGCTTCCTTTCCCAAAGATGGATCAGTGAGAGCTGAACGCAGATTGCAGCTTGTTCACAGTGATGTTTGTGGTCCCATGCAAACTCCATCATTTGGAAACTACCTTTACTTCGTGACTTTCATTGATGATTTTACCAGGCATGCATATCCTTTGAAGGCAAAGTCCGAAGTGTTTTTGTGCTTCAAACAGTTTTTGGTTATGGCTGAAAATGTGTCAGAAAGTAAGATGGGCACCCTCCGTTCAGATCGAGGGGGGGAGTATATGTCTTCAGAATTTAATGCATTTCTGGCTGAGCGTGGGATAAAACACCAATGTACAGTGCCGTATACACCACAGCAAAATGGTGTGGCTGAGAGAAAAAACAGGTCTCTCATGGAAATGGCAAGATGTATGGTTAAGAGTCAAAGTCTACCACATGGTTTTTGGCTTGAGGCTGTCATGTGTGCCACTTATGTACTAAATAGGTGTCCCACCAAAGCATTACAGGTTGTCACTCCATATGAGGCTTGGCATAGCCGCAAGCCATCTGTTGGCCATTTACGTGTTTTTGGTTACCTGGCATATGCATTAGTGCCTGTGCAACATCGCAGAAAATTGGATGACAAAGCTGTCAAATGTATTTTTGTTGGATATAGTGCTGAGAGCAAAGGCTATCGTTTGTATCATCCACAGACAAAGCGCATTTTGGTTAGCCGTGATGTTGTATTTGTGGAAGATGCAGTTCAGCCCTTGGTTTCATGTACTAAGGAGACAGATATCAGCTCACGTGATGTCTATGATACATTGTTGCCTCTTTTCAGTGGTGCACAGTCAAGTGCAATACCTCATGAGGCAGTTTTTCAGCCTATGCACGTTTTAAATAATGGCACAGATCAGCCTATATCTGATGCAGATGTGCATGATGCACTTGAGGATGAGAGACAAGAGATTGAGGGCTCTAGGAATATGCCTAGATGGCTGGTGCAGACTTTGCGTGACAGCAAGTTGGATGCCCCTTTGTCTAGTCGCACTCGTTCTGGCTCTCATGGTGCCTCTTATGCGTCAGATTGTTATGCATTGGCTGTTTCTAGTATGTGCGATGAAAGTGAGCCTGTTTCATTTGATGACGCACAAAGTTCAGAAAATTGGATGGCTGCTATGCAAGCAGAATACGATGCTATTATGAAGAATGGTACATGGTCTTTATGTGACTTGCCCCCTGGCAAGAAGGCCATTGGCACTAAGTGGGTATACAAATTGAAGCGTAAGCCTGATGGCACAGTGGATCGCCATAAGGCTAGGCTTGTTGCAAAAGGTTATGCTCAAGAGAAGGGCATTGATTTTGATGAGACTTTTGCTCCCACATGTCGTATGACCACTGTTCGTAGCATCTGTGCATTAGCAGCTCATAATGGTTGGAATGTACATCAACTGGACATAAAGACTGCGTTCTTAAATGGAGATTTGCATGAGGAGGTGTATGTATCGCAGCCTCGTGGTTTTGTTCAAAGAGGGCAGGAAAACAAAGTGTGCAGGTTAAAAAAGGCTTTATATGGTTTAAAGCAAGCTCCACGAGCTTGGTATGAAAAAATACATGCATATTTGACTGCACATGGGTTTCAGAATAGTCCAACAGAAAGCACTTTGTATGTTAAACGTGTGGATGGTGTACATCTAATCATTGCTCTCTATGTCGATGACATGCTGCTCACAGGACCAAATGAGAGTCATATTGCTGATTTTAAGGCTGATTTGAATGCCTCTTTTGAGATGTCAGATTTGGGGCATTTGCATCATTATTTGGGGATACAATTTAAGCAGTGTGATGGAGGTATTGCTTTGTGTCAGACAAAGTATATTGAAACATTGTTGCGGAGATTTGGCCTTGAAGACTGCAAGCCTATTGCTACTCCAATGGAGACAGGTTTGAAGTTGAGTCTTCATGATGCTGGAGATCACTTTGATGTCACACTCTATCAGACAGCTGTTGGTTGCCTCATTTATGTATGCATTACGAGGCCAGACATTCAGTTTGCAGTCTCACAGGTGAGCAGATTTATGCATAGCCCAGGCATTAAGCATTGGCAGGCAGTGAAGCGTATCTTTCGCTATTTGAGTGGTACTCGGCATCTTGGGTTGTTTTATCCCAAGGGGGGATCATTGCCGCCAGATTTACATGCTTTTTCAGATTCTAACTGGGCTGGTTGTTATGACACACGCGTGTCCACGAGTGGTTTTTGCTTCATGCTTGGAAGCTCATGCATATCATGGTTGAGCAAGAAGCAGCCTACTGTGGCCACTTCTAGTTGTGAAGCTGAGTACAGGGCAGCTTTCACAGCTACGGTTGAGTGTGTGTGGCTCAGACGCCTTATGGCTGATTTGGGTGTTGGGCAGCCATCTGCCACCACCATCTTCACTGACAGTTAGAGCGCATTGGCAGTTGCGCGGAACCCAGTGTTCCATGCTCGTACGAAGCACATTGAGGTGCACTACCATTATGTCAGGGAGAGACTCTCTGCAGGAGAGATCAGTTTGGCTTATGTGCCAACACAGGATAACCTTGCAGACCTTTTCACAAAGGCTCTGCCTCGTGAGAAGTTTGAAGCTTTTCGCAAAGCTTTGGGCTTACTCCCTTTTGTGGATTCGTCCACATAGCTAGACACTTCCCTATACATGAGTGCTAGCTCTTGTTCACCGCATCACTCCAGGGGGGATTTGTTACCATATTATAGTAGTGATGTGTGTGAACACACTTAGGACCGCCGGGGCACTTTTTCCCTCACTAGGAGGTTTTTTCCCCCGTGCATTGTATATACGCCCATTATCTTCTAGGGCTTGTTATCTTTCATTTTTGGCACTCATAATACACTACTGTGTTGTGCTCAAGCTTCCTCATCTTCTTGAAGTTGTGTGTGCATTCCTGCAACCCTAATTCCAACATAATGTGACCTATAATGTGACCTGGACATCATCAACAACCCTGGGCAACCCCGCTATTGAAGACCTAAGCTACCCAAATCCACAAAAATTGCTACTTCCTTTTAAGATAATGCCAAGAAGGGTACCAAACCTTTAGCTCCATCAAAAAGGTATATCCACCACGTAAATCATTTTCAAGTTATCAAAAGATGTGTGGAAAAATAATTGCTTCTAGCTTAAGTCTACTATAAGGGTAGAAATCCAATTTGGCTACCTTGCCAACCCATGCAATGTAAATCTCAGAAATATAGAAAAAAGGGTACCCTATTACCTCTTCTAGAGAAACTAGCACAAGCCAAACAAAAACCTTTGCCAACTTAAAATTTATGGGTTCCAAAGAAGCTCATGTATATTAAGGTAGTGTGGATTACAAAGAAACCCATTTTAAGAAGACATGTGGCAAAACTCTATTAGATAGTTTTTGTTAAATGGGGTCTTAATTTAGAATGCAATATGTCTAAATGTAATTTTAATATCCTTAATTGGTAGTGTACCATCATACTAACATACTAATATGGTACGTGAGGGTAGGTCTTCATGTCTATTTTAACAAGCTAAATTAAAACTTACGTGTGGAGTTTTACGAAACAAAATTAGGGTTTTTGGCAAGCTAAGCTAAAACTTACATGTGGAGTTTTACGAAACAAAATTAGGGTTTTGGGCAAGCGAAGTTAAAACTTACGTGTGGAGTTTCACGAAACAAAATTAGGGTTTTTGGCATGGTTTTTGGGTTTCTTGAGATTCTAGATTAATGAAAGTTTGTAATGGTATGATTTTCCTAACTGAATACCTAAATTAAGGAAAGTCTAAACTAATGAAAGTTTGGAATGATATGATTTTCCTAACTGACTACCTAAATTTAGGAAAGACTAGACTAATATACCAATGTTTATTAATTTTTGCAGGTCTTTGAAGAAAATGAACACAATCAAAAATAAAAAAAATAAAAAGGAAAAATCCCACCTAATATAAGTAATTGCATTTCCCAAGCACTATTCCCTACTTATCTAGATAGAAAACGCATCGACACTAAGACAAAGTTTCAAAACCACATAAGTTTCATGGCAAGCCACTAATTTGCATTGGTATTTGGGTAATCTCCAAGAAGTTGAAATAGCCACTCTATAGAAAGACTAAGGCCTAAGAATAATTTCTAGCAATGGCACTAAAGATGTTAAGCCCAATATGTAAGCACCCACCATTACCTTGCTTTAACTTATGTCATGCGAAATTTGTCAAAAGACCTAAGACTAATTTCTAGGAATGGTAATAAAGTTATTAAGCCCAATATTTAAGCACCCACACCATTACCTTGCTTTAACATGTGTCATGGGAAATTTGTCAAAGGGCTACATTGATCATAACAATACATTCATGGGAGCTAATCTTCTAATGTTACATCCTCTTTGTGTGGTAACTCAATCTAGTCCCATACTCTATCAAGCTATGCAAGCATTGGTTCTTAGCTTGGCCTTCTTAATTCTTGCAATTGAGAGTATTTAAAATCAATTTAAAAAAGAGATTAAAGCTATAAAAGGTATTAATTTTTTTGACATTTATACTTATATATTGCATCTGTATGTGATGGGGACGTTTGGCATGCATACATAAACAAGATCACATTCAAAAGTTCTTACTGCTAGCACTATTCACCACAATACCATTGATCTTGATGTAGATCCTTGCATTGTATTCAATGGTGTCAACTCACTTTTATGTGCACTTACTAGCAAGGGTGGCATTGGAAAGGGGATTTGTGGTTGAAGCACTACCAAACCAAGGAGGGGTAATAGCATGCACAATAGTAGTTATAGAAGTGGAATGAGTAGCATTTAAAGCTCAAGAGTGGTAGAAGTGCCTCCTAAAAGTCTTCTAGGTGCCTCAATTCAAGGAGGGGAATTAGCATGTGCAGGAGTAGTGAGATAGAATTGGAATGATTAGCAATTAAATCTCAAGTGATAGAAGTGCCTGCTAAAAGTCTTTCGTGCCTTACCATACGTGTAAAAGTAATACATTACCAAGCACCACTACATGGCCACTTATAATTATATTTCTCATATGAATGTTTTGTTCCACTATAGCTAATTTGATGCATCTTTTTCTATGATATAGTTACTTCATGATTGATTTTATTTATGTAACATGTGGAAGAAATGCCTGTCTTAAGAACTATGCAAAATGTAAAGGTGAACAAAGAGAAGAGAGAGAGATGTTGCTGAAAACAATGTTCTCCATATATATGTATCAAGATGTACATAGATCCTAGCTAATGGCTTCCAAATCCTATGCCTATGACCTATCCCACAAACCTAGGATCATAGATGACTCCTCTAGCCTATCTATAGGCTCATGGAATTTCCCATACAACCACTTGACTGCTATCAGCCAATTCCTTGGACAATAAACCCATAAATAGAATGGTTAATGCCTAAAAAGGCTCCTAAAACCTAGCCAAAATAGAGGGTTAAGTATGTTCACATCTGTGCATGTGACATCCCCTCACACGTTAAGCTTGATGATGATGGGAATTGATCTTAGATTGACTAACATCATCCCTTTATTCCATGTGAACTCCATGCTTGGCATCCTACTTCCAAAACTTGAGGCTCTCTTGATCACTTGGATTGTGTCCTGGAGACCTTCTACTATAAACTTGGATTGCTCCAAGATCTAATTCTCTATTCTACATCAAGAAATGTAAACCTATCCTTCTTGTCCCCTCCTTGGGCTGAAAACTTGTACCTTTCTTGGGCTGAGAGCTGGATCCCTTCTTGGAAACATGCAACCCCTTGTTCCTCCCTTCATCTTTGTACCATGGTTTCCGGGCCGAGCATTTGGTTTTTTATACACCATGGCTATCCTCATTCTGGCACCATCAAAATACCTAATATTGAAGAACCACTTAGTTGCACTTTCTTGTCTAGACAAAAAACAACCAGCTTTATAGTGTGTTGCACCAATTTAACGTGTCTAGGACTTTCACCAAGCTCTTGATACCAATGTAACATCTTAAGAACTATGTAAAAATGCAAAGATGAATAGAGAGAAGAGAGAGAGAGAGATGTTGCTGGAAAATAGTGTTTTCCATATATATGTATCAAGATGTACATAGATCCTGGCCAATCCTGGCCTCCAAAAAGGAAACTCCTATGTCTATGCCCTATCCCACAAACTTGGGATATTGAATGACTACACTATAAACTGATCTAATCTATTTATAGGCTCATGGAATTGCCCCCCAAAACAACCCGACTGATGTCAGCCAGGTCCTTGGATATAACAAACCCATAAATATGATGGTTAATACTTAAAAAGGCTCTTAACACCTAGCCAAAATAGAGGGTTAAGTATGTCCACATATGTGCATGGGAAAATTTCATAGAATCTTTGCTCTCTCTCTCTCTCTCTCTCTCTCTCTCTCTCTCTCTCTCTCTCTCTCTCTCTCTCTCTCTCTCTCTCTCTCTATATATATATATATATATATATATATATATATATATATAAACTACTCTAGTGTATTTATAGGCTCATGGAATCGGCCCTAAAACCACTTGATTAATGTCTGCTAGGTTCTTGGATAGAAACCCATAAATAGGATAGTTAATGCTTAAAAAAGGCTCTAAAAACCTAGCCAAAACAGAGGGTTAATATGTCCACATCTATGCATGGGATAATTTCATAGACTCTTTTTTGTAGCTCTCTCTCTCTCTCTCTCTCTCTCTCTCTCTCTCTCTCTCTCTCTCTATATATATATATATATATATATATATATATATATATATATACATACATACATACATACATACATACATACATACATACATATAGAATCTTTGTTGTAGCTCTCTCTCTCTCTCTCTCTCACACACACACACACACTTACTTACTTCATGCCATGTGTGGGGAGGGAGAGACATCGAAAAGGAAGGATCATTGTAGTGAAAATTGGTATTTATGTTTTTATGACAATGTATTGATTATAGTGGACGTAGTCTGAAATATAGGCTTTACATACATGTGTTGTTTTATCTATGCTCTTAAGGTGACACAATCTCTTTGATTATTGGGAAGTTGTAGGGATTCGAGAATCATTATTATTAATTGGGTAACAAGTGGCAAATAGAAATGGACTCCAGCATGAGTAATACCATCAATAAACCTAGGCTTTACATATTTGTGGTTGTTTCAATGATGCTCTTAAGGTGACACAACCTCTTTTATTATTGAAGCTAGAGGGGTTGAGAATCGTTATTCTTAATTGGATAACAAGTGGCCAATAAAAATGGACTCTAGCATGAGTAATACCATTAGTAAACCTAGGCTAAACCCAATCACATATAGTCACTAAGAAGTCTGTTCACCTTAAGTCATCACACATGCACACGTGCACACACTCACAAATAAATAAACAAACATAGGCACATATAAAACAGCTATGTGCTATCAAGTTGAGCAAGATTTAATAGTAATAAGAAATAATAATACACATTTTTCTTTTTTTCCTTGATGCTCCACCATTCTCTTACCCTCATCCCAAGAGTTATCCTAGCAATAATGTCCTTTCCTCCCAAAAGGAAGGTACAAAGTTTGAATCTACCCGCTTCCATACTATATAGTGATTGCAAAAAAAAGTATATATAGTAACACCTCACCTTTGTAGTAACCTGAATGTAATTGTTAAAATTTTCATTACTTTATAATGTTTCTCCAATGATAGTAAAGGTGAGAATGCTCCTATAAGCTATCTACTAACCCACCCATTGTTAATTTGTGTGCCATGATTTCTAATATGCCAAAGATCTTATGATTGATTTGGCTCAAAGACTATGAAGAGCCAATGGAAGACACTCATGTGGGAGAACTAAAGACGTGGTTCATAACCTTGAGTAAATCATCCTAAAGAGGCATCTTAATAAAAGAAAATGAAGATTGTTGGATGCCTACATGTATTTGTTAATCTATTTATTCCAACTTTTATTCCAAAGATTATATACAAGCTAATAGCCGGCATTTTTAAATTAGTTGACAAAATTTAGCCACATATAGCCTTTAAAAATTTCCTTTAAATCTCCCATGTTTTGTTTTCATTTATGTTTTTCTTTTGGGGCAAGGATTTGGCACTAAAATTAAGCCTTTTTGGTAGACATCTTGCAGTTGTAGAGTGCAACAAGGTTCAAATTTGTGCCCTTGGGTAGTTTTCATTTATGTTTCTTACCTTCATCTGTTCATAGGAGCTTAGCTTTTATAGTATTAACCTAATTTTGTACATACTCTCTCTCTCTCTCTCTCTCTCTCTCTCTCTCTCTCTCTCTCTCTCTCTCTCTCTCTCTCTCTCTCTCTCTCTCTCTCTCTCTCTCTCTCTCTCTCTCTCTCTCTCTCTCTCTCACACACACACACACACACACACACACTTGGGGCATCGACATTATTAGCTTCATAGCAGTTTATAATCATAATTCACACACCAAAATAGGGGACCAACATCCTTGAGCATTTTAGAATCCAAAGGTGCAAAACCCATAAGATCTCACATGAAAATAGGGGACAAACATCCTTAAGAAATCTAGAATCCATTAGTGCACAACCATAAAATCTCACACCAAAATAATCCAAACAAAGGGGAGAGTCAAACTTGAGGAGGTCAGGGCGATAAGATAAGCACAAACTTGGGCACTACTTTGAGAGGAGCAAGTCTTTATTAGAGAGTGCATCAGCAAATCAAAAGCTACTCTTTAAGTGATAAAGGTAGAGCTTTAGGTCTTTGTTCTTTCCTTTTCTTGGAATTTTATGATGAGGTCTAGCTTTTGAGAGAGAGAGAGAGAGAGAGAGAGAGAGAGAGAGAGAGAGAGAGAGAGAGAGAGAGAGAGAGAGAGAGAGAGACAACCCTCTCTCACACTCTCTCTTTTCTCACACTTGTCTCGCACACACATAGGAGGTAGAGACGAGGCCCTTGCTTGCCTCCATGTGTGAACCTAAGAGAGAGAGGTGGTACCCTGCCTAGCTTGCAAAGAGAGAGACGGAGTCACTTTACGTCGATTTTTTTTAATCTAGAGAGACCAATCGACGGAGAGACTTGAACCCAGGTGGGTTCATGCCCAAGGGCAATTCCACTAGCCATTTCTACCCCACGATGGGTGGCAGAAAGGTAGTGAGAATGTCCTCTTTTACACACACACACACACACACACACACACACACACACACACACACACACCCGAAGACGGAGTCGCTTTACGTCGACTTTTTTGAGAGAGAGAGAGAGAGAGAGAGAGAGAGAGAGAGAGAGAGAGAGAGAGAGAGAGAGAGAGAGCTCTTGATGCTCATCATGGCTTAAAAGACCAAGCATGTTTCAATAGATTCTAATTTAAAACTACAAGTAGGTGACTCGCAAGTTGCTACGGCATGAAGTTTTTACTTGTATGTATATGTGCATATACAAGTGTGCATGTGTGTATGTAGCTATGCATGTGTATGTGTCTATAAGCATGTGTGAGTAAGTGTGTATGAACCACTTTAAAACAGCCCCAATGGTTTTGGACTGAATTAGTGTTTTGGACTGAATTAGTGTTTTGTGCTACTGTAGTAGAAACTATCAAAATTGTCAAAAATTTGGCATAACCTCCTTTGTATTTGTTGCCAAATCTCAATGAATCAAAGCATCAAATAATATAGCCAAAATCATAGCATCATAGACTATCCAATGCCTATGGTAAATGCATCCGACCACTATCACAAATTTTCCCAATCTTAGCAAATTCTCATCGCAAAACCATGTATATGCCCATTCCCAATCCTTTCGATGTAGCGCATCGATGCTTGCCGATCTCTTCGCCAAGCACTTCTCACCCCCTTACCGAGTTTCAATCCGAGGCAAGGGTTGAGGCCATGTCTTCATCACCACCTTGTACATAGATCCCTTTCCGTACGACTTTCCCATGGCACTCATGGCACAGAAATTTCATGACACACTCCCCCTTGGCCTCTCCTCCGATGCCAAGGGTACTCACGCACATCTAGATTCTACAAATGAATGTGTAGGAACAATGTGTGTGAGATGTGTAAGATTCAATTGAAAGATTGTTAAGCTTGCTTACATGTGGCACTTATAATTCATGCCCAATTGAAAATCCAATACAAGAGTTTAATGTTGTTGATGAGGTTCAATAGGTTTTCACATCCATCTTGCATGTCTTCAACTCCATTGCTTTGTTCATCTCTTCAATTGTCTTCTTCAAGGACACTTGATGCACATTTGAAATAAAACTCCCATGCAACTATGCATAAAGATGCCCAAAATCAATAGAAATTGGCCTCAATGATCATAGCTTCATGTATGATATTCTCAAGACATGAAGCAATATATGGAAAGATTAAGGAGATCGAGAGGAATGAGATTATGCATTGGCTTCAATGAAACCCCCAAAAGAAACCCTAATCTTAAAGATTTCCCAAAAATCCCATTCTTGTCAAAAAATACTAATTTCTTTCCCATTATTGTGCAATAAGTGTATGGATGAGTCTAATGCCATGGATCCCCAAAAGTATGAGTGAAAATCCTAATTTTCTAAGAAACCCTAATTTGCAAGAAGAGGCCAAAATTCATGTAATACCATGCTTTTGCATCACTAATCACATGTATGAGTGTAGCAAAGTATTGAGAAGAAGAATCTTGAAGCAATTGTTCCAAAATATGAAGTGAAACCCTAATTTTCATGAGAAACCCTAATGCCAAGAAACTTGAAATATTGAAGGTATGTATGCAAACCTTACACATTGGAGAGTCATTGCCAAACATTGGAGTACCCAAATTTGATCACCATGCTCTTCAAAACCCAAATAAATGGCACACATCCATGGCAGACTAACGCTGCAAATCGTGAGCAAAACGGCCTCCATGTGAGCTGAAAATGAAGCCCTTACTTGCCCCATTCATAACCCTAAGCTTTGGCAAGCTTAAAGCTTAATATTGGAGCACCACAACCCACACAAGACCAAGAAAGAAGAGGGAGAAGAGCAACAACGTGAGCCTGTGAAAATTTCCCTAATTCTTCCTCCAATTTTGGTCTTGGGTATCCCAAATTTGGTCCAAATTTTGTGCATAGCCCAAATTTTAGCCAAGATCTACCAAAAGTTGACTAAAATCTACCAAAATAGACTCAATCCAAGGTCTCCATCACCCTCCCATGCCAAGAAAATTTCCAACCATGAAATAGTGAGAAATTTTAAAAAATGCTGAAAATGGATCAAAGGCATGGCTTTGATACCAATGAAAGATTAGGGGGAAGAGAGAGACTCATTAACATGGAGTCGGGAATACGAGACATCGTTTACATGGAGTCTATACATGGGTGAAGGTCACCAACCATGAAAGCCTTCATGAGCAAGGCCTGGTTGATATTGAATAAAAGTGATAAAAGTGATTATTTACAACTTCACCTTATAATTGTCTTATATACCTTTGGCCCCTTTTCACAACTATTAATACCTTGGCCTCCATATTGGGCCATGCCCAACGCCCATAGTCCTTTGGCAGTTTATTACATTTTATTTATATTATCTTCTAAGATTAATGTGTTTAGTCAAGTTGTGTGTGTTGGTATGATGTCTACCAGGTTTAATATGTTTAATCAATTGTGTGCGCTGGTATGATATGGTCAAGATTAATGTGTTTAATCAGCTGTGTGCATTGACTAATATTATTTTGGATGAAGGCAATGATTGAGTGGTAGGTTATGTCGCGGGTGGAACATGTGTTGGACCACTATGAGATATTTTGGAAGACGTGAACACCTTTTATGGTTTCATATTTAGGCATGAATATTTTTGTAAGGTTGAGGCCTCATACCTTTGTACATACCAAATAGTATTTTATACTTTTGGTAGGCCCAAGACTTTATATTAATGTTTGCTATAGTTTTGTAAAGCTTGCATGCTCATAAAATCAAAAGCGCTTGTACTTTGCTTTTTTTGGAATTATCTTTTTGGAAAGCAAGTTTTTTCTAATACATATAAATATGGGTGAGTGGTACAAGGGCTACACTCATCCCAGGGGAGATTCAACCCAATCTTATGTTGCCAATGATCATTACTTTATTTTCCATCTCTTTTGTTTATTTAATTTTGTTTAGTAAGGTTTATCCTCCTGATTTATGCAAATATATGTTATGCTCTAATTTTTTTGTTGAGAAAATAGACTTTTCTTCCCCAAGTGTCATAAAGGTCCTGACACTCTCTCTCTCTCTCTCTTCTCTCTCTCTCTCTCTCTCTCTCTCTCTCTCTCTCACACACACACACATACGCACGCACATGCACACATATATACACATATACACACATGCAAATATATATTATATTTAGACACATATACCTATACATACATATATATGTGTATTTATTAACATAAATAAATTTTTACGTGCATATATATACACATAATTTTAAATAATTAACTTTTAATTTAGATTAAATTTTAATGGGTGCAGATGCGTGGTGAGGTGTGCTCACTCTAAAAAATAAATGCATCTTACATGTAATGTCTTTCTTTGTGTCTCTCCTTCTCTATTTTTAAAAAAACAAATGCACACATGCACACACATGCACATGCTCTCTCTCTCTCTCTCTCTCTCTCTCTCTCTCTCTCTCTCTCTCTCTCTCTCGCACACACACACACACACACACACACACACACACACACTCGCACATGCATTAATGCAAACACACACTTTCTCTCGATACATGCACTCTCTCACAACTAGAAATTCTCTCTCTCTCTCTCTCTCTCTCTCTCTCTCTCTCTCTCTCTCTCTCTCTCTCTCTCTCTCTCACACACACACACACACACACACACACACACACATTCACACTTAGTTCTTTTTGAGACGACATTGAGGAACTCTAGATTTTTTTGGGTAATTGCTATTAAAGGCCTTAATACCAACCACATACAATTTAGCTCTATCATAATACCAACCACATACAATTTAGCTCTATCATAATCAATAGCATTGTCATACTACTCTCGCTGCATGCGATGGGCCACTCTACAGATGATCTCTTTGCAGATTCCTCATCAAAGACCATGGTAGTGATAGCTATCTTTCTCTTCTCGGCTCCGACTATAAAAGGGGCTTCATCTTGGTGACTTAGACTCACTTAGCCTATACTGTGAATCACGGGTGTTGTTTAGCATGTCTCTCGTTCTAGCTTCTGTCGGGAGCTCATCCTCTCAGGTCTTTTTCATTTAGCTATGGCTTGTTTACACTCTTTACGCTATACAATAGCAGGTTTTCTATGAGATATTGAATTTCTGAATCCGAGCGGCGAATGGATTTTTATGGGTTAACACTTTAATTTGGCATGCACAACTTGCTTTGATAAACTGTCACTTCTCTGATGGATTATGGGATATTATATTCCCTGAATCCTTTTGACAATTTACATGTATGTAAGCTATGAGAGTTTAGGGCATAGATACTTTGTTGCTTGCATGACTGGTTGTCTTCTTATATATCTGGACACGGCGGATATTTGCCCTAGCATTACATATGCATGTCTAGATAGGGTTCTTTTAACATTGGTGATTTCCAAAAACGGTTGTTTTGTAATTTAGGGTATACATATCTTGTTATTGCATGCCTTGGCTATGGTCTTGTTTCTCTAAATGTTATGACTGAATATTGTTACTCTATTTCTAATTAGGAGTTTTATGGGATAATGAGTCTCTGAATCCCAATTTAATGGGGCTTTTTAATGGAGATTAATGCCTGGAATATACATTTGTTGTCTACATCCTGCATGTAAACTTTGAAGATATTAATGCTTTTTTGGGGTATGAACATTATAATTTGATGAAAGGCTAAGCTCTCGCTTCTCTAATGGACCCTTGGATAATGATTCTTGAATCCTTGGTGGTGACAGACTACCAACATGATGGCTCTGAGAATTCAGAGCATTTGGATCTTGTTGCTCACGTATAAACTCTGGCTGTATGTTCTTACATCTCTGAACATGGGAATTGATTGCCCTATTAGTGCATAAACATAGGGTTCTTACATCAGTTATTATTGATATTGCTTGGTGGCCTTAAGGGCATACACATCTTGCTACTATTGACTCGGTGATGGTCTTGGTTCTCTGATTTTTGCACGGCGACTCTGGTTATGGCTGGGTGTCTATGGGATGATGATTGTAATGATTTATTTGGGTGTTAATGCTTTGACATATGCATCTGTTGTTGGTGACCCGTATGAAAAATTTTAAAAAAACTTTTGATTTGCTACTCTGAACATGGCTACTGTTAAGCATTATTGCATATTAGACAACAGATTGTTAACTTATGTAATAGCCATTTTTATTACCTAATGCATATCTGGCAACAGATATTTAACATCTGCTATTGTTAAACATCCGCAATAGCTAAATTGATATATGACCAGCACTGGGATAATTCTCTATGATTAGTGAACCCATTCTTGAGAGTTCTTGTTGGAACTTATACATAACCTTTTGAGATTGGTATATTGTAGTGAGATCTTTGATCAGACTCTTATGAGGCACCATAGACATCTACATTATGGCTGAGCCCATTGCGAAAAAAATCCATTGGGATATTGAATTAGCATCTACCTTTGTGCCTTTTTGCATTTACTGTAAGCCACATAATCTTTTGAATACTTGGCTATATGCTAATCACATGTGTACTAATAATGACTTCTAGTAAGGGGGTCCCGAGTCTTTGCCCAAAGCCTAGGCCTTAACTTTACAACCTAATGGATTCACTCCATTTGCTTTGTAGTTGACCCAACTATAGCTTAATTATATGAGGATCTTTGGGTGACATCCATAACATGTGGTAGATCTTAGGAGACCTGTAATACACATGCAGGCCAACAATTTGTTTGTCTATTTTGGATGGATACAGGTAACAGGATCTACCCTATCAAATGTCTTGCAGTATTAAGCTTTACAACATATTTCACTATCTGAGACACAGTCCCCTTTCATTTATAACATGATTATTTTAAACAATATTATTGTTGTGTAATCATGTTAAACACTTCATTTATCAAGATTGATTGGGTTATCAAACTTTTTGTTCGGTTGTAGATATGTTATTAAATGTAGATAAAAAACACACTCTTCCTCTCTCTTAGACATGCATGCACATGCAAGTAAACACACACATACACTCTCTCTCTCTCTCTCTATCTCTCACTCACACACACACTCTCTCTCTCTCTCATACACACACACATATAAATATATATTAAATATAATATTATATTTTATTATATTGAGATACATATACCTATACATATATATATGTGTGTGGTCATAAATATGCACACATATATATATGTGGGGTTATAAAAATATGCACACACATATATGTGTAGTTATATATACACACACATGTGAGGGAAAAAGGGCGAATGGACCAGGTGTGGAGCAAATCAACAGAGCATGAAATGGATGAATAAGTGTGTGTATAATGATGAAGTACCCTTTGATGTGACGTGACTGTGAGTAGTAGACCGGCGAAGAAACAAAGACGAAGTCAAAGTCGGTCGGTGACGTAGGCTCGTGTCGGGGACATCAATGGCACTCCGTGAGGAAGTAGAGGTAGAAGCAGGGCTTAAATTTGAAGCCCGTTTTGGGCTTCAATGGCTGTGCAGGGCTTCAAATGAAGCCCTACAATATTCTGAAGGCTTCAACCATGAAGCCCAATTTTTCATGCAAGGCTTCAAATTGAAGCCCTCCTAAATCACCAAGGCTTCAAAAAAATATAGTATATAAATTATAATATATATACTATATAGTATATATATATAATACAGTGCATATATATATATATATATATATATATATATATATATATATATATATATATATAGTATTATAGTATTATAGTATATATAGTATTATAGTATATATATTATAGTGTTATAGTTTAGATATCTTATAAAATTTTAATATAAACCATTGAATCTTATCATGAATACGTGGACGGTAGCCTGTAGGACTCGGGAGTCGGGAGTCTTTCTCGAATCTCGATTCTCCTCGGCGCTCGGCGCTCGCTCCTTCCATCGCACAGTACGGCAGCTCGCCCACCTCACATAAGAGCTGCTTTTTCTCTTGTTCTCGTCTATTGAAGCCCATCAATCAACACCACCGCGAGGGCCACGCTCCCGCAGGACCCGCACGCAGCAGCAGCAACGAGACAGACAGTCTACAAGGTCAAGCTCTGGCGGCCTTCTCCTGTATTCACAGCAGCTTTTCTGCTATCAAAGAGGAACCCTTAATCATTTGGAATCTGTTTGGCCTTTGCCAGTTCTGTTTAAACTTGATTCCCCCTTTTCGCCCTCATTGCAGGCTCGTGCGAAACCTGTGCCTTTAACCATCTGTGCACATCTCTCCGCGGCGGGCGGTTTCCTGCCCAGTGCCCACACTGTAATAACAGATTCCAACGCCCGGCTGCCACTGTGCCACAGTTGTGTCACGTGTGAACTTGTGAAGCTTCTTGTGCAGAGTCTTTGCAGAGACCGGGCAATGGGGCATCGTCATCATGGTTAAAAAGGGTCCGCTGCAGGATTTCGCGACACACCAAAGGAAAAGAATGGGAGTCTGGGAGTCGGACTGTGTCTGCGTCTGACCGGCTGAGGTGGGACAGATTCTCAAGAGTCACCATACACATCAAGGGAGAACATTTGATTGGGCATGTAAGTCATCTATAACCATATATTGCATATTGAAATGTATGTTTATTATAAGTTATTAAACTTTGCTTACTTCAAATTAAATTTCATATTACAGAGCATATACTAAATAAGCTTTCTTAATATTGGTGTAGTACAATAATGAATCAACCTACATTATTCCAAGTTCTAGGCTTACCTCGTGCTCCACCGAAAGTTCAAGCTCAACCTAAACTACCCCCTAAAGCTAAGGCTAAAGCATGTTCTTCTACCCCAGGGAGGGAATGGGAGTATGAAGTATTTGGGACACCTAGTTGTAGTGATGATAATGCGGGCAATGAAGAGATTGAGGATAGAGAGGATGAGCTGCATGATGATGTGGAAATGTTTGGATTGAATGAAACCTCACCTCCATCAATAGAGTTGAACAAGGGAGACTCCTCAACCAAGAAGCAATGTATTCGTAAGTATAGAGTAGAATGGGAAGGTACCTACAAATTTTTGAAACTCATTGTAGATGGAGACATAGAGCGTATGAAATGCATATGGTGTGAAAAGTATAGAGCAAAGGGACCTTGGGGTAGGGGAAAGGGTTGCAAAATCATTCAGCTTGGTGCTATCCATAAGCATCACCTTTCTAAGGAGCATGGCTTTTCACGCTCGAGATGGTGTAATGAAAACAATGTTAAGATGCCTAAGCATATTACTGTGATGAAAGGTAAGTCCAAAAATCGGGTTATAACATGCATGAAATTGGCATATTTTATTGCAAAACAAGATTTGGCAATCATGAAGTTTGAAGCATTATGTGAACTTGCCCATGATTTGGAAGTGAACAATATGCCACCCAAAAAGTTGTTTGGTACTTACACCAACACTATGGCAGGTAAAGAGTTCATTTTCTCTATCTCTCAATATCTACATGATTTTCATTTGCGTGAGCTCTTGTCTAGCCCCTTTTATGCTCTCACTGTTGATGAGACTACAGATAGGGGACTAGAGAAACATTTGATTATCTATGTTGCATTTTTGGGAAATGAAGGGATGGGAATATGTAAAGTTGAGTTTATGAGACTTCTTTTGGTTGAGGATGGATGTGCACAAACAAAATTTGATGTAATCATAAAGGCACTTTCTCATGCTGGACTTGATTTGCAACGCTTAGTAGGCATATCTACAGATGGTGATAGCTCAATGCTTGGAAGCCGTGATGGTCTTGTTGCTAAGCTTGCAGGAATTGTACCACATATTCTCAGCGTGCATTGTGTTGCACATAGAGAGGCATTGGCGGTTCTTGATGCTTGTAAATGCTTTCCATGCTTGTCATATATTGATAAAATTGCAAATAAAATCTACTCTTGGATTAGTGCCTCTAGTGTGAGGCATAAGAAGTTTCAAAATCTTCTTCATGAAATGAACATTCATGTGCTAGAGGTTTTGCAAATTCATGAGGTACGATGGCTTGCTAGAGGTGCAGTGATGAAACGATTGACAAAGTTGATTCCTGCTATCTTGAGCTTTTGGAAGGAAGGTGCCAAGGCTTGGTATGATAAGTTGCGAGTCTACAAAGTTTTATTTTGGATTCATATGCTTGCTGATGTATTGTTGGATTTGGATGCTCTTAATAGAGAGTTTCAGAAAGAAACAATAGACATCTCTTCTTTTACCACCTACATTGAGGAGACAATATCCTCTCTCCAAACAAAGTTTTTGGGTACAGATTTTGGCAAAGACACAAAGCATGTAAAAGGGTTCATGGAAAGAACTCGAAATGGTGTGTTATGTCACACAAATGAGGAAGGAAAAGAATATGTGCATATGCTCTTGTATCATTGTATGCCTGGGAAAGATAAGGATGGTTATGCATTGGATGTGGCAGATGGCACTAAGGATGCATGTATTGTCATGGCAAAAGAATTTGTGCAAAAGTTGATTGATTGCATTAATGATAGGTTTCCAGACATGTATTTTTTTAATGCGACTAAATTATTTAGTCCTGTGTATTATCCTCATAATGAAAAGACTAGAGGGGAGATAACTTCTCTTTGGTTGTCAAGATTGTTAACAAAACTTGGAGACAATGTAGTAAATGCAGAGGGATGCAAAAAGGAGCTTTCAAAGTTTGTGAGCAGGATGTATATTGGATGTGGTGGAATGCCTTTCAAGGATGCATGGCAAGTGTTTTCATGTACATCACAATGTGATGCCTTTCCTAACATGGTGCGATTATGGCAAGCAATTTTAGTGCTTCCCATTTCATCAGTGGCTTGTGAAAGGGGCTTTTCCAAGCAAAACCTTATCAAGAGCAATAGACGTCAATGCTTGAAAGTTGAAACATTGGAAGCACTCATGAGAGTGTCATTACTTGGACCGCCAGATTCCACTTGCATTGAGTGGGAGGAAGTGTATAAAATATGGGAGCTTGTGAAAGCTAGAAGAACATGCCAAGTTTGATGCAACTAAGTAGAACTTAATTTCTAATTTTGTGAATTCATTAAGAAGAGGATAGATCTTTCCTCTTGTATTTTTTGAGCTTTCATATTCATCATAAATTATGAATGGTTCCATTTTCTATGTTTCTAAGATTAAATCATTCATGAAATGCTCTTTGTTTATTTTTCCTATAGCATAAGCATGTAATGTATAGTTTGTGAAGTCATTAAGAAGAGAACATGTTTAGTGTAAGAGAACATGTATGCATCTGTTGTGTGTGTGTGTGTGTGTGTGTGAGAGAGAGAGAGAGAGAGAGAGAGATTATGAATCCCAAAATTTTGTATAAGGTTGCAATTTGAAGCCCATTTGTGGACTCCAAAGCTTCATTTTTTTTTCCATGAAGCCTTACATTAGGCATCAAATTTAAGGCCTGGGTAGAAGACTACAACCTCACGACGACTATAGTAGATGTGTGCACGTAGATCAGCCAGGCTTCTGCTGTGGTAGAGCCGACGGCTTGAAAGTGATGCACAAGGCTCAAAATGCTGCTGAATGCACATTGATGAAGGTTAGAGTCGTATGATGGGTTGAGTTCGCCGGGCTGCTGCTGCTGCACAGGCTATACCATCGGCTCGTTGGTTGACGTGTCGGTGCATATGCAATGATGACCAGTTTTATGAAGGCGGCTACTGCAATGCTGGAGCCGACGCGGCTCTTCATCTATTATAGAGTCTTTTGAGTTTCGGTTGTACTCAATCCATGCCACAATGCAAGGGTTTTCACATCCATGAATGCCCATATGGAAAGGGAATATGATGCAAAGGGAATGCAAGATGGTAAATGCTATGTAGCGGGTTTTCACATGAGCAGTGTCCTCAAGGGGTTTTCACTTACTCATGCGCCCTTTAGAACAATGATAAATAATCCAAATGGTGAGGATGGTTCCCCTCTCAAGATGCTGAGGGTGATGGTGTGACCGATGCCGATCCGCTCGCAAAGACGCTCGAGGATGGGCCGATTGATGGACTTTGTAAGGATATTGACATGGTTGTCCGTCATAGGAATGTGTTGGAGCCTGATGGTACCAAGCTCAACCTGGTCCTTGGTAAAGTAAAAATGAACACCAACATGCTTGGTACGATTAGAAAAAATAAGATTACTGGCGAGGGCAATCGCACTCTGACTATCAACGAAGATGGTAGTAGCGGTGTCCATGAGAATGTGCATCTCCTCAAGAAGCTGATGGAGATACATAGCCTTAGTGGTGGCATCATAGAGGGCCCGATACTCAGCCTCAACAAAAGAACCTGTCGGTACTTGCTTCTTGCTAGACCAAGAGAAAGGGCCAGATCCGAATGAGTCAAATAACCACCATGAGAATGCCAAGAATCGATATCACCGGCCCAGTCAGAATCCGTGTAACCACGTAGGGTTATCCCACAACTAAAGTGAAATACGACTATATAGGTACTCCGCTAGATAGCGAACAAGCCTCATCACACAGTCGGAGATTCTTGTTTGGGTGATATGGGCAGTGGGAGTCGAAGTAAGTCTCGCTCATCAAAGACAATCTTTGGACGAACGAAGACTTTGTTCAATCTTGGATCAAAGACTCTGTAGGCCTTTGATTCAAAAGAGTAGCCCACAAAAAAGGAGCAACTCACTCCTTGGCTCAAGCTTGCCCCTCGTGTCATTCGGAGTGTGTGTGTAACCACGACACCCAAAGACATGGAGATGGGAAACAGTCAGTTTCTCACCATAAAATGCCTCAAATAGGGTCCTATGAGGGACAGCAACCATAGGGAAACGGTTTAGAAGGTACACCGCAGTGTTGCTCGCTTCTGACCAAAGGTATTCAGGCAGCTCTGCTGCAACAAAGAGCATGGAGCACGCCATATCCATAATGGTATGGTTCTTGTGCTCGACCACTCCATTTTGTGAGGGAGAGTTGGTGGAGGTGAGCTAGCATTGAATGCCTTGCTCTTGCAAGAACTCGAAAAATCAATGGGAGATAAACTCACCACCATTGTCACTGTGAGTGCTCAATCCCAATCAAGATGCCCATTTGGTTAATGACTAACCGAACCCACATGGTGAAGTATTGGAAGGCATTTGATTTAAACTTCAAGAAATACACCCAAATGTACCTCGAATAGTCATCTACAATTAGCATGTAGTAGAGTGACCCGTTCAACAAGGGGGTTGAGCATTGCCCACTCAAGTCGATGTGAATCAACTTGAGGATACCTTGAGCACGATGAGTAGCATGTTGTGGGAATGGTGTACGATGCTGCTTACCCATTTGACATGGCTGGCAGACATCCTTGGTCAGTTTGAGATGGGGTATGCCTTCAACCAACTAGTCCCCCTAGAAAACGCATAGAGCATGTAATAGGGAAGGTGACCATAGCGATAGTGCCATAGTCGTTCAGTGTTCGAAGGAGCTCTGGTCACATAGCCATGAACGCAGTGAAACTTAGAACCCTCAGAAGATCATATAGAAAGGTAGACATCCAGTATAAGCCATCCTTATGTGCTTAACCTCAGGCAACAATGAGACTGGTAGTCTCATTAATCACCTCAACAACTCGCTTGTTGAAGTAAACTCCACAATCGGGTTGGGTGAGCTAGGATATAGAAAGTAAGTTAAGGCCCAAGTTAGAAACAAGATAGACATTGTCCAAGGTTGCCTGGTTGGGGCTTGTGGTGGTGTCAAATAAAACATTGCCAAAAAATTTGATGGGAATTAGTGTATTGTTGCCACATCAAACTTCACCCTTAGCAAGACACTGAGAGATGAAATTTTTTTGACATTGCGTGATATATGGTGTGTAGCTTCACTGTCGACTATCCAAGTGACCGAATGGCCACATGGAAGAGTTGGGTGGGCTTTGATGATTGGTATACAGGTAACTGATAGATTTGATTGAGGGAAGAAGCTTCCATACGCCTATTACCTCGTCTAGCCCGGTTTCTTCTTCCTTTCGGAAGAGTGGCCAGAGTCTAACTTAGATGTGGCCTGAGCGACATTGGCCAAGGGGTCGGGATGAGGTGTAAGTGATGACCAATTAGACATCCTAACCAGTGGTGCGCCACGGAGATAATCGAGGCCAATTCGTACTAGTGCCTTGTTGTTTGTTCCTTGTTGGTGGGGGACCCTGTAGAGTAGGTGCTAGAGCATTACCCCCTCTCGACCACCAATTTGGGCCATTGCTGCCACTTTGGTTGTTTTGGTGATTCAAGTTGTTGGTGCTAGGGTTGTTACCTCTATTTTCCCTGGCTTTAATATGCCACACTGATCATCAACATGTCCAAACATCTAACAATGAGAGCAGTATCTATTCATTTTAGGAATATTCTACTAGTAGGGAGTGAGTGGTGTTGAGGTAGGGTTTTTGGGATCATTGTTGTTGCCTTGAGGTTTGCTTTGATTACTTGGGGGGTTGTTGTTCCCCTTCCCTTGCTGCCCTTTGTGGGTAGAGGTGGTATTGGAAACAAGGTCCCCCTCTTGGGGTGAAACTGGTCATGCAGCCGAGCAAAGTGCAGGAGTTGGTACTCACACTCATACAGGTTAGGCATAGGTTCTAAACTATTGGTTTTTGTGACAAATTTAAAGAAACTAGGTGGCAACTTGTTTAATAATGTGATGACTTGGTGGAGCTAGTGGTGGCGTGCTCCGCGTTAAGGCCCCTTGACTTTCAGGTCATCCCCCTCTTTAATAGACAATTTTTGGATTTGATGCTCGAGATCAATGCGATGCGTGCGATCACATGCTGCATATCTCTCTGCAAGGTGTGCCCATATGTGAGAGACATAGGGGAATTGTTGAAGTTGTGAATGAAACTCCGGTAGAAGGCCTTACATGAGCTCCACTATGGCAAGGACATTTGTAGCTTCCCAATAGTGGATGACTTCATGAGGTGCTAGTGAGGGGTGGGGTTTTGGTTCAAGTGCCTTCACCAGGTTCCAAGAACCTTGGGAAGTGAAAACATGTTCCATAAGGTTAGTCCAAGTGATGTAATTAGACCCATTGAAACAAGTCTTTTCCGTGAAAGCATTTTTGGACATAGAAACATAGAGGGAAGGAGATGGTGGGGTCTAGGATGGCTGGTACCCATATCCCGAGTGTAGAGGGTTAGGTGGTACTCCAGAATAACCACTAATACCCGGCACATGTGTAGGACCTAGTGAGGGTACTCCATAAGAAGGGATATAAGGTTGGGCACTTGCACATGTGGAATACTTGGCTGAGGCACAAATCCTTGAGTAGGCGCATAAGCTGGTACTAGTGTAGTGCTTGTGCTGGATTGGTAAACTACCTAATACCCCAGAATGCTGGGTAGCGAGAGTTCTGGTAGGCATAGTACTGAGAGATCCCTATGTTGGGTAAAACCCATACGCAAGTCCCTGTGGAGGTGTGGCCGATAATGGCTGCATGGATATGCCAACGCCAACAATAGGAAGAAACATGGGTTGGGTGGGAGGGTTTTGTACTTGTGGTTGTGCAGTATTCCAAAACACATTAGGAGCAGGAAAATAGAAGGTGAACCAGAAGACAAAACAATGTTATCTCCTTGTACACCAATAGTCTAGGAGTGTACTCTGCTCCTACACCCTCCTCTATTCGGGTTCGCATTACTCTAGGGATCAAGGGTAGTCATTGGTACCATATGTTGAACCTGTGCTACAGAGACGAAGACACCCAAGTAGTGTTAGGCACATAAGCACTTAATGGTACATACAAACCTGACATAGGGATCAAGGGTAGTCATTGGTACCATATGTTGAACCTGTGCTACAGAGACGAAGACACCCAAGTAGTGTTAGGCACATAAGCACTTAATGGTACATACAAACCTGACATAGTCTTCGGCTGAGTTGATGATGATGGATCTCCAGACGACCATGATGGTACATGTCCTCCTTGAGAGAATGAGAATGTCCCAAACTGAAGTCCAGGCTGTCGGCTAGGCTGTGAAACAGGGCTCTCCATATGAGGCTGGATATCGGGGTCCACACTGTTTGTAGGCATGTATTCCCCTTTGGAAGCAAAGTTTGATAAGCTCGGAGAGGAAGGTCAAGATGCCAAAGGTGTAGAGGGTGAGTAGGTATAGATAGGCTGCTCGTCTCCTAACGTAAGACCTCGAATGGGGCTCTCCAATGAGTAAGAAGTCACATCCTCCATGTGGTCCAAATCTGAGTAAGGAGAATCAACTTTTGGTGACAAAGGCTGGTCCTCCGGAATCATGGATAGACGATCCATGATGTGTGCTCTCAAGGTCTTCAATCCCTTTGCTCATGGTAGCTCTGATACCATGTGAGGGCAAAAGGACGAAAGGACCATATATGCCAGAGATCAGAGCAAATCAACACAGCATGAAATGGATGAATAAGTGTGTGTATAATGATGAAGTAATCCAGTACAAGAGTCCCTCTGATGTGAGGTGACTCTAAGTGGTAGACCGACGAAAAGCAAAGATGAAGTGAGGTCTGTCGGTGACAAAGGCTCGTGTCGAGAATAGCGGTGGCACCATCAGGAAGTAGAGGTACAAGACTGCAACCTCAGGACTATAGTAGATGCAGGTGTGCTGCTGAATAGTGATGCCAGAAACGCTGTAGGAGTAGAGCGGATGATGAAGATGTGCACGTAGATCAGCCAGCCTTCTGCTATGGTGGAGCCGGCTGAAAGTGATGCGCAAGGCTGAAAACGCTGCTCGATGCGTTGAAGAAGGTTCAACCTGCAGTCTATTGATGCGCTGGATGCGTTGAGTTGGTCGTTGGTGCAGTGTGTGTTGCGGAAGCTGTACCACCGGCTAGTTGGTTGACGTGTTGACGTGTATGCAATGATGGCCGCTTTGATGAAGGCGACTGCTGCAGTGCTGGAGCCAACGACTGCTTGTGTGCGCTGATCACATTGGTTGATCAAAGTTGATGATTGCTGAGTAGCTGCTTGTGTGCATGCGCATGCTATAGCGCCGCCTCGTTGGAGTCTTGGTTGATGCGCTGAGGGACTCGATTATATACCGCAAGAAGTCGGGCAGCACAAACCAAAAACCAACCAGACAGAAAAGGTTTTTGAGGTAATATAATGAGAGCCTTGGGCGGCCTGAATTGGACTATCTGTCACACAACACATACACATCATTTTAATTAATTTAATTTAAAATTAGATTAAATTTAATTAGGTGGGGATGAGTGGTGAGGTGTGCTCACCTCCAAATAATAATAATTACATGTAATGTCTTTTGTCTTTTCTTTACAACAATGAGAGAGACACCTACACTTACATGTCTTTTGTCTTTTCTTTACAATGAGAGAGAGAGAAAGAGAGATGTCTAAGAAGGGATAACTCTTCTTTTAAAAAATCAAAATTGAGATGAAAATATTCAAACTTGAGAAAGGGGCATCGTGAATCGCTCCCTTTCTCCCTTAGCCTCTCCCTCCTCTTCTTTGGCCACGTGAAAAGGGCCACGTGGAAAGGGGAATAGCTTGTGTATGGTAAGAGTATAGATAAACAAATCCCATAAAATCTTTCCCAACAATATTTGAATTAAGGTTTAAAACCTTCTCAAAAAAGAAGATTTGAGGTCAACTTTCTCTTAAAAAAACTTAAGGTCTCGATTTTGGATCCGGATCAATGGGCCCCCAAGGGAAAAAAAAAATCAAATTGGGTCCTTACTTATTCATATATATCACTCAAAGTTTATTTTGGACACATTAATTAGATCGAACGATTTAATTAAGATACCTTAGTTGTATACCTCAGTACACTTGTTGCTCTTCCTCACCTTGGGGGGCACCTGTCACTTATGTGGAGAGCCCACGAGTCTCTCTCTCTCCTATTGATGTCAGAATATGCAACGGAGATGATGACCAAATCTGGGAACACAAGAGCAAAAAGCGCAGGCAGAAAAACAGCACAAGAGAGAGACAGATGTAGGCGTGTAACTCTGCTCTATATACACAAGAAGATCCCGACATATGATACAAATGAGGTATGGGGGCTGAGGACCAATATATACCTCCCTGGAAGGGCAGTCGGCCAGCATAAAGAAAGCCCACGACTGAGAAAAATGTCCACGACTGCTGAAAATAGCAGTCGGCCAGCAACAGATGCCTACGCCTAGTCAGAACAAGTCGGCCAGCACTCTGACAGCCCATGACTGATGTAGATCCAGTCGGCCAGCTTCAGAGTGCTCCTGGCATCATCTGGCAGCCCTCCCAAGCCTCAGAAAAATGGAAAAAAATGGGGGAAAAAATACGGAGAGTGGGGAAAAATGGGAAAACACCTCATAAGGGCGGGCACACCCACAACAAAGGCCCTGGTGTATAAAACTGGACAGCAAATGACTTCTAACACCCCCTCTCAACTCCTGGCTGTGTGACCAACCACTGGGAGCTGGGGTGCCGCCTGAGCAAATCCTGAGAGCGACTTCGTGAAGAGGTCCACCACACTGTCCTCCGTCGAACAGAACTCCAGCAAGATGTCATCAGCAACGATCTGTTCACGAACAAAGTGCCTCTGGATGACCATGGGTTCCTCCAGTGGAAGCCCAAACCTGCCATGTAACCTCCTCCTGCTCCGTAAAACTGCTCCTGGGCCATAAGTAGATCCCCTCGTGTCCGAATCTCCTGCCCAAACCGAGTCACTCCAACCGTGGAGTCGGACTCCATCCAACAATCCCCCTCCTGTGTACAAGAGTCCATGATCCTTCGCATGCCGCAGAAACCACAGGAAACGCAATCCTGCCTCACAAAGAGACATCTGCAACCAAGAGCTCAACTGCCTCATCAGGAAGCTCCCGTCCAATCCGGTGTCCATCAACCAGATCAATGAACCATCCAGCTTCTGAGTCACAGAGACATCACACTGCTCACAAGGATCAACACCTGTTACGGTGCACAAGCAAGTGCTGGAAACCTGATGAAACCTGTCAACCACCCCCTCTGAATCCGGAACCACAAAGCCTGGAGAAACCATCTCCTTCTGCAAGTAAGCACCTGCCACCTGCCTGGCTTTCCGAAAGGTCCCCGTGGAAAGAACATCCTCAACTACTGGAAGTTCTATGTCCCGAACACGACGAGACATCAGAGCATAAGTGACCTGTTCAGCTTCCTCTGACTCACGAACACAAGAACTACCAACATCAGTACTGGAAAGTTCTTGCCAACTGCTGCCATCTACTGGTAAGCTATCCACCACCTGGTCTCGGAAAGCCTGTACCTGCAGCGTATCCACACTTGAGTAGCTATTACCACACTGCCACTCATCACAATCTTGAGGACCTGGGAGAGAGTGCTGAAAGCCTGTAGACTCCATTCTCCACTCCACCTCCCAAACCACTTGGCCTGTTGCTTTGTCCCGGAGAGCAACAAAATGCTCATCAAACTCCACCCGTACGCCAGTCTGTCTTGCAAACCTGATGCACTGACAACAGATGAAAACCGAGTGCCGGAACATACAACACCTGGGAGGAATGCTTCCCCCCTCTGCCATCGGGAACTATCTCCATCCTGCCCTCACTGTGAACTGGGATAGTGGACGTATCCCCAATAAGAATATGACCAGAACACCTGCAGCAGAGGTCCTGTAAACCGGAACGGGAAGGAGTCATGTGCCTGGAAGCACCACTATTGAGAATCCACTCCCGAGTATCCGTTGCGGAGAGTCCTCCAATCTCCTCCCTGCCTGAAGAAAATGAAGCATCTGTGTCCATCACCTCCAGGTGCACAAAAGCCGGAGTCTTCGTGATTGCTGATGAGGAGTCTTCACCCTTCTCAGTCTTCCGCTTGGGACACTGCCTCCAGTAGTGGCCTTTCTCGCCACAATCATTACAGGTCCTCTCTGCCTTCAGTTTCTCGTGGTCAGCGTCGGACATCTTCTCAGAAGACTTCTCCGATGAAGCCTTCCCCTTGCCCGAGTTACGGCCTTTCGACCGTTGGCCAGTAAAGGCCTCCGAACCTCCACCCTGAGGAGGGTTCGTGAATCGTTCCTCCTGGTCCAAGACCATGGGCACAAGCTCCTCCCACGTGATGGTGCTGAGCCTGCCACTGATAATCAACGACGAGTAGAATGCTGAGTACGAAGAGGGCAAATGTGACAGCAACGTGATGGCCATGTCCTCTGACGATATCTCCTTCCCAGCCTGAAGAACCTCCTGCTGAAGAGCCTGCAGCTTGTTAATATGCTCCCGCATCGTCGACGACTTTGCAGGGCTCATAACCCGCATCTGTACTTCCAAGGAAATCCTCTTCATGGGCGATACCCTGTTGTAAAGTGAGGCCAAATGCTGCCAAATACCTCTGGCCAGCGTCATATGCTTTATATGATTGATTACCTGTGGTGTGCAGTTGAGGAAAATAAACGAACGGACCCTGGCGTTGACACGATCCCACATCTGTGTCTGGGCCTCCCGGTCCTTTCGGGTTGACGGTAACTCCCCTTCCTCTACTTCCGGCCGTGGAACACCAACAACGACGAAATCGGCGAGGTCGTAAGACTCCAAAACGGATTCCATCATCACCTTCCATATGCCGTAGTTTCTCCCGTCCAACTGACGGTCCACCGGGAACGTGGGGAGTGTCGGGATCTTCACATGTCTCTCGGCCATCTCATACAGATCTGCCATCGCGGGGATGTACTCTGAAAAGGGTGGCTGGGTGGGAACAAAGAAGAACTGATACCTGCAAGTGGCTATCCAGCAAATCAGCCCGCCTTCCTCTTGCTTCTCCTCTTCCCGAACAGTCCAGAACAGTCCACCAATCAGCCACAAAACAGCCCCCTCTTGCTCACACAAATCCCAAGACCTATCTAGAGCCTAGGCTCTGATACCATGTCAGAATATGCAGCGGAGATGATGACCAAATCTGGGAACACGAGCAAAAAACGCAGGCAGAAAAACAGCACAAGAGAGAGACAGATGTAGGCGTGTAACTCTGCTCTATATACACAAGAAGATCCCGAGATATGATACAAATGAGGTATGGGGGCTGAGGACCAATATATACCTCCCTGGAAGGGCAATCGGCCAGCATAAAGAAAGCCCACGACTGAGAAAAATGTCCACGACTGCTGAAAATAGCAGTCGGCCAGCTACAAATGCCTACGCCTAGTCAGAACAAGTCGGCCAGCACTCTGACAGCCCACGACTGATGTAGATCCAGTCGGCCAGCTTCAGAGTGCTCCTGGCATCATCTGGCAGCCCTCCCAAGCCTCAGAAAAATGGAAAAAAATGGGGGAAAAAATACGGAGAGTGGGGAAAAATGGGAAAACACCTCATAAGGGCGGGCACACCCACAACAAAGGCCCTGGTGTATAAAACTGGACAGCAGATGACTTCTAACACCCCCTCTCAGCTCCTGGCTGTGTGACCAACCACTGGGAGCTGGGGCGCCGCCTGAGCAAATCCTGAGAGCGACTTCGTGAGTGAAGAGGTCCACCGTACTGTCCTCCGTCGAACAGAACTCCAGCAAGATGTCATCAGCAACGATCTGTTCACGAACAAAGTGCCTCTGGATGACCATGGGTTCCTCCAGTGGAAGCCCAAACCTGCCATGTAACCTCCTCCTGCTCCGTAAAACTGCTCCTGGGCCATAAGTAGATCCCCTCGTGTCCGAATCTCCTCCCCAAACCGAGTCACTCCAACTGCGGAGTCGGACTCCATCCAACAATCCCCCTCCTGTGTACAAGAGTCCATGATCCTTCGCATGCCGCAGAAACCACAGGAAACGCAATCCTGCCTCACAAAGAGACATCTGCAACCAAGAGCTCAACTGCCTCATCAGGAAGCTCCCGTCCAATCCGGTGTCCATCAACCAGATCAATGAACCATCCAGCTTCTGAGTCACAGAGACATCACACTGCTCACAAGGATCAACACCTGTTACGGTGCACAAGCAAGTCCTGGAAACCTGATGAAACCTGTCAACCACCCCCTCTGAATCCGGAACCACAAAGCCTGGAGAAACCATCTCCTTCTGCAAGTAAGCACCTGCCACCTGCCTGGCTTTCCGAAAGGTCCCGGTGGAAAGAACATCCTCAACTACTGGAAGTTCTATGTCCCGAACACGACGAGACATCAGAGCATAAGTGACCTGTTCAGCTTCCTCTGACTCACGAACACAAGAACTACCAACATCAGTACTGGAAAGTTCCTGCCAACTGCTGCCATCTACTGGTAAGCTATCCACCACCTGGTCTCGGAAAGCCTGTACCTGCAGCGTATCCACACCTGAGTAGCTATTACCACACTGCCACTCATCACAATCTTGAGGACCTGGGAGAGAGAGTGCTGAAAGCCTGTAGACTCCATTCTCCAATCCACCTTCCCAAACCACTTGGCCTGTTGCTTTGTCCCGGAGAGCAACAAAATGCTCATCAAACTCCACCCGTACGCCAGTCTTGCAAACCTGATGCACTGACAACAGATGAAAACCGAGTGCCGGAACATACAACACCTGGGAGGAATGCTTCCCCCCTCTGCCATCGGAAACTATCTCCATCCTGCCCTCACTGTGAACTGGGATAGTGGACGTATCCCCAGTAAGAATATGACCAGAACACCTGCAGAGATCCTGTAAACCGGAACGGGAAGGAGTCATGTGCCTGGAAGCACCACTATCGAGAATCCACTCCCGAGTATCCGTTGCGGAGAGTCCTCCAATCTCCTCCCTGCCTGAAGAAAATGAAGCATCTGTGTCCATCACCTCCAGGTGCACAAAAGCCGGAGTCTTCGTGATTGCTGATGAGGAGTCTTCACCCTTCTCGGTCTTCCGCTTGGGACACTGCCTCCAGTAGTGGCCTTTCTCGCCACAATCATTACAGGTCCTCTCTGCCTTCAGTTTCTCGCGGTCAGCGTCAGACATCTTCTCAGAAGACTTCTCCGATGAAGCCTTCCCCTTGCCCGAGTTACGGCCTTTCGACCATTGGCCAGTAAAGGCCTCCGAACCTCCACCCTGAGGAGGGTTCGTGAATCGTTCCTCCTGGTCCAAGACCATGGGCACAAGCTCCTCCCACGTGATGGTGCTGAGCCTGCCACACTGGTAATCAACGACGAGTAGAATGCTGAGTACGAAGAGGGCAAATGTGACAGCAACGTGATGGCCATGTCCTCTGACGATATCTTCTTCCCAGCCTGAAGAACCTCCTGCTGAAGAGCCTGCAGCTTGTTAATATGCTCCCGCATCGTCGACGACTTTGCAGGGCTCATAACCCGCATCTGTACTTCCAAGGAAATCCTCTTCATGGGCGATACCCTGTTGTAAAGTGAGGCCAAATGCTGCCAAATACCTCTGGCCAGCGTCATATGCTTTATATGATTGATTACCTGTGGTGTGCAGTTGGGGAAAATAAACGAACGGACCCTGGCGTTGACACGATCCCACATCAGTGTCTGGGCCTCCTGGTCCTTTCGGGTTGACGGTAACTTCCCTTCCTCTACTTTCGGCCGTGGAACACCAACGACGACGAAATCGGCGAGGTCGTAAGACTCCAAAACAGATTCCATCATCACCTTCCATATGCCGTAGTTGCTCCCGTCCAACTGACGGTCCATCGGGAACGTGGGGAGTGTCGGGATCTTCATATGTCTCTCGGCCATCTCATACAGATCTGCCATCGCGGGGATGTACTCTGAAAAGGGTGGCTGGGTGGGAACAAAGAAGAACTGATACCTGCAACAAGTGGCTGTCCAGCATATCAGCCCGCCTTCCTCTTGCTTCTCCTCTTCTCGAACAATCCAGAACAGTCCACCAATCAGCCACAAAACAGCCCCCTCTTGCTCACACAAATCCCAAGACCTATCTAGAGCCTAGGCTCTGATACCATGTCAGAATATGCAGCGGAGATGATGACCAAATCTGGGAACACAAGAGCAAAAAACGCAGGCAGAAAAACAGCACAAGAGAGAGACAGATGTAGGCGTGTAACTCTGCTCTATATACAGAAGAAGATCCCGAGATATGATACAAATGAGGTATGGGGGCTGAGGACCAATATATACCTCCCTGGAAGGGCAGTCGGCCAGCATAAAGAAAGCCCACGACTGAGAAAAATGTCCACGACTGCTGAAAATAGCAGTCGGCCAGCACTCTGACAGCCCACGACTGATGTAGATCCAGTCGGCCAGCTTCAGAGTGCTCCTGGCATCATCTGGCAGCCCTCCCAAGCCTCAGAAAAATGGGAAAAAATGGGGGAAAAAATACGGAGAGTGGGGAAAAATGGGAAAACACCTCATAAGGGCGGGCACACCCACAACAAAGGCCCTGGTGTATAAAACTGGACAGGAGATGACTTCTAACAATAGACACCCTCCTATCCTCTCTCTTCAACACCCGTTTGTTTGCCCGATCTAGCAAGCACAAGACTCGTCATGCAAGCACAGGCAATTAAAGATAGAGAAATTAGGCTGATTACGGTTCAAGGACAAAGCCTAGAGAGCTGCAGGTTTAGGCCCGTGGGGCTGTGCTCATTCTAATCGAGAGTTACACACAGAGAGAGAGAGAGAGAAAGGGACCATCAGGCTCTGCCTCCTTACTGATCGAGACAAAGGGACCCCATTCTGTGAGAGAGAGAGAGAGAGAGAGAGAGAGAGAAAGGTATTTGTCTCGTGGGCGTGCGACACACACACACACACACACACACACACACACAGAGAGAGAGAGAGAGAGAGAGAGAGAGAGAGAGAGAGAAGAAGAAGAAGAAGAAGAAGGGGGGGGAAGCAATCTCATCGCACACCAAACATCTGTGGGTCTAGGTGTACATGCAACACCCACATGCAAGATTGCTGCTGAAAACAGGAGACCTTGATTGCCTTAGCATTAGCAAGAAGCACAGAGAAGACTTTTGCAAGAACAGAGTTTGCACGTATTGATAAGAGCTGACACATTCCGGAAACCATCTACAAAGAAGCCTGAGTGTAGAGATGAAAACTTGTTCAAGTTACTCCTCCCCCTCTTCCTCTTCGTTCAATTGCTTCTCCAACAAGAGCCTGCCCCATCCTTCTCCTTCTGAGCTTCCCTTGATCCTCAACTACTGCCAAAATCATCCGGCCTTTCCTTTCTGAAAAAGGCACTACTCATCGAGGGGTTAAAATACAATGCACTTGATTTGGGAATTTTCGATGACTGGCTTGTTGCCTTGGTTACTAAATGGGAAGAAATGAAGAAGAGCCAAGGCAGAAGAAGATGCTAAAAATGCTTTTTTTTTTAATTTCTAAACAAAGCTTACAGTAAGTCAAAATGGCCAAAATTCCAATACATCACTAAGTCTTGCCTTTGAAATGGCAAGCCCAAAAAGATGAAAAGGATAAACAGTCTAAGCATTGAATTTTGTTTTTTTGTAAAAAAACCAATATTTTGGTTTGCTCAAAGCACGGAGCAACTCGGGGGCGAGTAGCCCGCAGAGCAAGAACCCATGTTAGCTAATAAGACGAACACCAAGACGGATGGAGAGCCCACCACAACTACAATGCCAACATGCTGGACTGAGTCATACCTTTGGTATCCAGTGAACTAGGTTAAGTGGGAGCTTCCAATAAGGAAGCCTTCCCTCTAAATGATACCTTGAAAGTTGAAAAGGTTGCAATTGCAAACACCCTTCCACTTGGGGTTAACCCTTATCAAGAAAATTGAATAAAATTTTCAACTAACAAAAGAAGATGGCACTTGAAGAGTGTCAACACAAGTCAATAAACACCGGCTACCCTTTGGCAAACAAAGTCATTCCTGGAGAGCTCAAAGATTAGACAGATATACTACAACAGCTCAATTTAGAATGCTCCATAGTCCCCAGTAACACAGGTGTTCCAACCCAATTTGTAAGGCAGGGGAGTTCTTCCAATGCCCTAGCTTTTCTGAAGGATAAGAGAGTTAAAACTTGCTTGTGCATAACAGAAAGAAGCGGGAAAAGATGCCCCGCCACTTTCAGGGTACATGTTTGAGCTTCGAAGTAGCTCCAGGAGCAGGCAGCCTTGGTCCATGCGGTGTCACACCTGCATCAGCAACACTCCTCTCTGAAATTCTGCCCAGCACATTGAGTAATCTCATCCTCTTCATTTCTTTACCTGCAAAATAAGAAGTCACCTCAATTCCACACTGATTAACGGTAGTAGCTAGTATCAAGTTTCAAAGCCTCTCTACCACATCAGTTGCATGTGTGGCAAGAGAACACATTTGCTGCAGGAAGTGTGGTACCTTCTTCTAAAGATAGCCTTATGGCCCTCGTTTCAAGCTCCACCGCATAACCACTCCTTGCTGCTGCTGAAAGCGACCTCAATGCTGTTGCCAATAAATATTTCCACAATGAATTTCTTGTGATGAGAATATGAAGAAGAAGGGCTCTCCACAAGACATGGTTTTCTTACCTTGCATGCACTCATTTTGATCAGCCTCATCGCACTGCTTTAGGAAGGCTTGCAGCTGCTTGAAACGTTGTTGAAACGGCAACATACTAGCAGCAGCAGTTTCTGCAGTGTTCCCCACAGGTGTAGCTGAGAGGGCAAGAAATTTACCCCAATCTGCATCAGTAGAAGAACTTCCCTGGACAGGGGTTTTCCCAGATCCAATGTTTGGCAGCCTTGGAGAAGATTCTAAGCAAAAAGGGAGGGAAGGCTCTCCTGCAGAGAAAGTTAACAAAGCCTTGGGCATCTGGGCATATGCAGAGGTGGTGAAAAGCTTCAGTCCAACAACTGGCTGTGCATTCACTATCTCTGCTGTACCGGACAGAACACAAGCTGAGTATCCAGCAACAACAGGAGCACACGAGTCGCTATTCCCTTTGCTCGGTTTGGGTGAGCATAGCATTGTTGAACAACTCTGTGGTTGGTCTGGAGAGGGCTTTGAAGCAGTGCAATCTGCGTATGAGGTTTCACCATCTAGCTCCATGCACTCTTTCCATGTGGAGTTCAACGAGCACATGTGACATGTATCCATGTGGCTTAGGGAGTTTTGAGCTGCACAGGTGTTTGTGGCATCCACTACAGAGGAAGGAGCTTGTTCCATAAGACTATTGGATGTGTTCTCCTCCTTAACTGAAGTATACTTGAGCCTCTTCCCTCTGTCAATCCGATCATCGACGTGATTGCCTTTGCCACTGGCTACTGAGTGCTGCTGGTAAATGGCACCAGGGAGCAACTGCATGAAATCCACATGCTCTGCCAGCATTGGATTGGGCAGATCCAAGCCTTGCTCCACTTGCAAGGATGATAATGTACACACACTTATAGCAGTGCATGTTGGTGGGAACATCTCCGAATAAAGCCTATAAGCATTATTAGCTTCCTCACCTGGGACTGGAGAGTAAAGGGTAGAACTTTCCAGCTCAGAAGTCAACTTTGAGTCATTGGACCCAGACTCGCAGCTCCCTGATAATGCTGGTAAACCAGAGGATTTCTCAACATGGTTTGGTGACAGCAGAAGACTCTTATCAGGTAACACTGTAAATCTACTGTGGAGAGCCTCTTTATGTTGAGGTGATTGTATGATGGATCCCTGTGGAGAGGTGAGCATTTCAGCAGGTAACACCTTTGAAAACCCTGGCGTTGCAGGTATGCTGTGCAGAGATGGATGATGGCCCAGAGCCATGGCTGGGTCTGGCTTTTGCCTGTCTCGATATCGCTTTTCATGCTTCGATAATGAGAGAAATGAGAGATTCTCCTTGTGGAGCTCGGGTCCCTCTCTCTGAACTTCTAGTTGAATCCTGCTGTAGTTCTTGAAAGGTGCCAGTGCCCCAGCTTGTCCAGACCTTAGTGGTATCTGCTGCTGCACAGGGGACTGCTGTGAGTTTGGCATGGACATCGCCACCTTTTTTCTCTCTGAAGAACCTCTACCCAGAGAGAGAGAAGGCAAAGAGTGGGTAGACTCCGGTGTTTCATGAGTTTGAGGCTTCTGCCATGCAACAGACGACTGCATCGGGGTATGAGGGGCGATGTTCGGTGTCGATTCTGCTACTGCTGTGTGAATCCCTTGCACCTGCAAATTAATAAGTTCAGAAGAAAGCGGGGGGGAACCATTCCCCATGTGTATATGGAAAATGCACAATCTCCTGGGGATATCTTTGGGATTCAATCTTTATAGAAGAGACTAAAGGTAGGAAATTTAGCCCATTATTCACTAAGCCATGGTATGTCTAATTATGCTAATGGAATTTTCCCACTCCTAGAAATTATATCAACTATTGCAAGATGAGTAACAAACACTTGATTAGCAAGAATTAAGAAAGAATGCCTTACTTGATCTGACCTGGCCCAGGGCATAGCTACTGGGCTTGCTGTCTGTGAAAGAACTTCACATGCCCCTTCTGCATGATCGACCATCACTGCAAAGACACACAGAAAGTTTGAGAAACCAGTTACGCTCTTTAGACAGAAACTTGCTTCCTGGAAAACACACTTTGCAATCAGAAGAAGAAGTAAACTGTTCAAGCAAAGCAGAGCAAAAAGAAAAGAAGATGAAGGATCTGCAGAGGGCCACCTCTAGGGTTTCATCAGGATGGCTCTGAGAGAGCATGATGGCACCCTAATTTTGGCCTGGAAACCCTGCCTTTGCCAATGAACCCTAGCTCCTATTAATGCTACTTTCAGGGTTTAACCTTGCCCCCGCAGGCTTGGGCCATTTTTGAAGGAAACGCTAGATGATAGAGGGCGACTTGTAAGCAGCCTCTTGAGCTTTTTGCTGCTGCTGCAGCAATTGTAGAACAAGAAGGCTGGCCATGGCTGCAGCACACCTCTTGCAGTTGGGTGAAGAAATGGCTATTCTTGGGTGTTTTCTTTGGCTTAATTAAAATTCCATATGTTTGTTGAGTAATTAATTTGATTCTGTAATAGTACAAATTAGTTATTTAAAATTCATATATATATTGTCTAATAATCAATTCCTATTGGCCAAGAATAATAAAAGACACACGGATTTTTTCAAATTAAATTATTTCAATGTTTTTTTTGTACAGATTAAAAAATTTGAACTCAGATTTGGGGGAAATAGTTAAAACCAATCTTATCAGAAATTCAGAACGTCTGCAGAATATGTAAAATAAATAATTATATCGATTGATGAGTTTTTTTATTTGGAGATTGGCAGAAGGAAAAAGCCAAAAATAAACCAGAACTGTTGCCACACCTAACCACCCACAGAAAAAGACAAAGCATTTGTCAATAAATAAAAGGAATTACCCAAATGATTTTTCGCCAAAAAAAAAAGCAAATAATAATTTACCAAAAAATTAAAAACAATGAATTTTTGCCACCAAAGTAAAAATTTTATAAGTTGTATTTTTCGCCAGAAAAAATACAGCAAATAATAATTTGGCAAATTTTGGAAAAAAAAAGAACCAAATAAAAATTGTATTTTCGCCAAAAAAAAATGCAGTAAATAATAATTTGGCAAAATTTTGAAAAAAAGAACCACTCAATTGAATTTTTGTTTCTTTTTAAGGTATCAATAAGAAACGTTTATTCTATTGCGTAATTTTGAGAGAAACTTTACCCGCGTGCCTCTAATTTTTTTGGAACTTTTTAAAGAAAAAAGGCAGGAACACAAGGAATCCCATGATGCGATATCTCATTAGGAGAGCAAAAAAGTGAGGCTTAATTTGTGGGTTTTTTTCTTTAAAAATATCCAAGTAACCTGCTAAATTGAGGTCTAAAATATACATCCCACACGTGTGTGTGCGCGTGCCGTTCGTGTGTCGCGCGTGTGAGAGAGAGAGAGAGAGAGAGAGTGAGAGAACCGTTAGAAGAGCGTTTCTCCCGCCTGGAAACTCAAAAAAAAAATGAAAGAAATAATAACTTTTGCCCCATCAGTATATTATCTTTCAAGCTCTTCCCACTTTTGCACACTTGAAAGAAAAGAATGAGAGGGTAGTAGGGTGCCTCTAGAAAAGCATAATTGTAAGGTGCCTCCGTCAGGGCGAGTTGGTGTATCCCATTGGCTCTCGAGTTGAGAGGCCCGGGTTCTCACCCCGCCCGATCAAAGAAGTCCTTCGATACCCAATCCTCGCAAAAATAAAAGCACAATAATAGAACAACTATCTCGATGTTTAGCTCTTTGGGGCTTTACCCACCCTTGTTACCATTTCCAAAGACCATCATCAAATCACTATGGCCATGTAACCTTGCACATGTTTAATCCCCAACCATTTTGTAAAAACATGTAATCTTGCACATGTTACACCCCATCCCCAACCAGTTTGTTTGTAAAAACCCTTCACACAACAAAACTCTTAGAATCATTTTGGTTGCAACGTTTAGAATACTTGCATGCTCATTGCTAATCATCTTAAATCTCCCCCTGTTATGGTATCTTTTAATGTTATGCTCCACGAATATCTATTTCTGTACCACTCCTCTCTCTCTCTCTCTCTCTCTCTCTCTCTCTCTCTCTCTCTCTCTCTCTCTCACACACACACACACACACACACACACATCGTGTGTTACTTGTTACTTTCAAAATTGGTTTTAATTGAATAGTTTTTTAGCCCTTTTTTTAATACATCTTGGACTAATACACTTGAATTAACTTATGTATATATTTACACTTACTTCTTGGGTGATACTTTGATCTTCTAAGCTTTTCTAGTTTTTGCATAAAACTAAAGCTTTATTTTGTAAATTATATGAACTACAAAAGGTTTAGGCTAAAAACTTATAATGTAATAAAATATTCATTTGATAGCTTTATACTGAGTTGTAACCACTCATATTTTGGTTATATGGTTGGTGGCCTCCTTCAATATTTCTATTTTTGGGTCTACTTGCCTGACTTTGAAAACTGCGACCTCTACTAAGCAGAGTTATTAATCGCCTTCACTCTCTTCTTGTTTTCGGGTTTGGCTAACTAACTGTGAGGTAGATGACCTCTACTATGGGGATTTATTGCTAGGAACATGTGTTTGCATGGAGGGATCGTATCTACTATGGCACATCTGCAAGCTATATATCTCCTATATTCAGGTGAGTTTTCTAACTCACTTAGTCCGATTGTAGTTTTGTGTGGTGTTGATACCTATACCATGCTACACAAGTACTCTACTGGTTATGGTTTGTTGGGTTGGTATACTCTTTTAGATTTTTGGATGGTTATGTCAAGTTTAATACCTTTGCTCATTTGATTGTTCTGGTTTTGGATTGGTCCATTTGCTAGCTCAATCCATTGTTGGTGGTGTTTTTGGAATATATGTTTATGCTTAGAGACCCTATTGAAGATTGACGTTATTGTGATGGTTAGACTTTTGTTTGGACTATTTACTGACTTAAAAGTTCAGCCCATTTAATGTTGTTGTCCTTGGTTTGAGCTGGTCTACCTGCTTATTGGTATTTTGGAGAATTTTAGATATGCTCAGAAAAAACTTTGTTATGCTTAGAAGAACCTGATGACTAGTTAGGTTTTATTGGTGCAACTTCTTTGTTAATTCAGTTCCTGTTTTAGGCTTGTCCACTTGCTGGCCTAATCCACTATTGGCTGTGTTTCAGAGCAGCTTGGTGTGCATAGAAGAAGCTTTGTTTGGGACAGGAAGACCCCTGCTAATAACTGGTTGGGTTTTGATGTTTTTTTCCATGTATTTACTGAGCTGGTCCTTTTGATTTAAGGATTCAGCTCTTCTCTCTTCTAACTGGTTGGATTTTGATGTTTTTTTTTCTTGTGTATTTATTGTAATGGTCATGAGCTGGTCCTTTTGATTTAATGGGTCAGCTCTCATGTCTTTTCTGTTTTAGTCTTTGCAGGTCCACTTGGTTTAAACCTACTGATAATTCAGCTTTTTGGTTTACCCACACTGGTTTTGTTCTTACTCTGATATGCTTGAGATGTTATAACTTGGTCTGTTCTGACCTAGTTCAAGTCATGGGTTGAGATTTGAAAAACAAAAGATATTTATAGGTATATATTTTATTACATTTTTTATGCACAATAATCAATATGCTTGATTAATTGTGTGTAGAAATGAGCTTAATAAATGGAATGTCACAAGGTTATTTTATGAGTGAGTGTGCACAAGGTTATTTTATGATTTATTTTTGTTGGCCACGTGCCAAAAGATTGTACAAATTATTTATGCATGCTTGTACGTGGCGTTGCTATATTATTAGCACATATGGTTATTTACACTTAAATACTCATGTAGTGGAAGTGGACCTACATGAATGAGGGGGGGGAGGGGAGAGAGATTGCACCTAATAGTGTGTTGATGTCTACTCTATCTCATGTTTTTATTTTATGCTTTTAATTCAAGTCTATGCTTTAATCCTTGATGTATATGTGAGTTTTGATTAATTCTTCAAGAAGTACATGAGGTTTTGTGACATTGGAATCAGAGCCATGGGTACTTGGACTTGAAGAATAGGGAGAAGAATCCAAAGGATAAAGAAGACAAATGCTCAAGAACTCTTGGACAAAGCTTATGAGAAATTTCAAAGCCATCTTATCAAGATTGGAATCAAGGGCATAAGAGAGATTGTGACCTTTTCCTTAAAAACCACTTATGAAAAGCCCAAAACCACCCTTCTTGATCAAAAGTGGTTTTTCTCAATTCCTAGCCTCTCGAGGATCCGCGACCAGATGGATTGAATCACCTATTGTAGGAGGCTTAAGCCCAATTTTCATATTACTAAACCGCAAAAACCTAGAAGGGAAAGTGGAGATTAGTCCATAACTCAATTTGAAGAAAAAGCACTTATTGGCTTTTAGAGTATAATTAATCTTGGAGTAAAGTAACTCTCAAGGCATGGCGGGAAAATTTAATCTCTTTTAAGAGAGAAAATCAAGACTTCAAATTATTTATTTCTTCGCTTCTCTCCACGCGACGGCCAGCCGACAAGGGATTCGGCGAAAAAATATAGAAGTGCTGGCGGCCATTCAATAAAATTTGTTGATTATTCAGCATCAATAAAATTCTTTCTGCTACTTATCTTTTGACATTCAAAGTCTACTTCGCATATTTTGCCAACTCCTCACAAATTCAAGCACATCGGCGACACTTTATGACTCGATCACGCTTTAGATGAGCTAAGTATTATTATTTCAGCAAAATTTCTTTTCTACATTTAAAATTTACAACCTTTATCTTTCCACATATTTTATCATGAATCCTCTACCCCCTACCATTTAAAAGCACATTCAGTCACTCCAAAATCAGATAAGTTTGTTACTTTTATAAATTCTAAATTACCATCTTAAAAATTAATTTAAAATAAAAAAGTACTAAAATTTGATGTGATGAAGAAGACTTCTACTACGACAAGTACTCTGACTCTTGAGGTAGAATATTCATTTCATTTGATTATTTTTATAATAAATTTTATTCAAGACTTTTTATAAATTTCAACAAGGAGAGTTTTTATGCATCAAAAGACTTCTTGGAGGAATTGACCCGTCCATCTTGAACTATGCTTTATGAATTTTTCACTATGTATTAGTCTTGTGGTATGGGACAAAGATTAATCGTGTGTGAAGGATTTCGATGCATACTTATATGTGCGATAATTTTTGGTGATATTATGGGACACTATAATTTATTACACATAAAAGTCCTTGATACAATATCTATCTGTCATATAATTAGAGAAGATATTAGAATTTGTATATGATAAGACAATGATCTCATAAGTAAACACACAATTGTGTTATTTATCCATGTAGGAGCGATGTTACATAATGTCCACCCTATAGCTGAATAGGGACACCCAGATGCTAGTGTGCCATCTTAGTGAATTGGTATCGTGGGTGACCCCACATTAAATACTAGTTACCTAGTGTTATTGGTATAGCTTGAGAACATGCTTGTTGAGACGGGTGTATGTTGTTGAGGTGTAACAAGTAGTGCCATGCTTGACAATTGTATTATAGTCAAAGTGAAACAAGTAGACTATGCTAGACAACTGAACATGGTTAAAGTGTAACAAGTGGTTTATGAAATTGACATGCCATGCTAATTGAAGTGTAACAAGTGGCAATACACACCATGCGAGATGGTGCATAATGATACTCTCATTGTAGTGTAACAAGTGGTGAGTGTATGTTGTGTTTATGCCTATTAACATTTCATATTGGGATTAATTATAGAGAAGACAATTAATTGGAACAACTAATGTGTTTACGTTTGTGAGATAGGTGATGAGCAGTGCACGTGTGGCACATGGAGGATCTTATCTATATCATATCATCTCCGATTATTATTATTTTGTATTATTATTTGTGATTTGATGATGAGTGTGAGGGTCACCGATTTAGGTGCCACATTATGAGTTTTATTGATGCAGTTCATATTCACGTAAGCCTCTAAGCCATGCCTTTGTGCCTCTCAGCCATGCTCGATCACTGAACCTTTGAGTCTGTTTATGGTATTCCATGTCCATAAGAACCTCTGAGCCTTGCCTGATCAGCCTCTAAGCCATGTTCAGACCTTTGAGTTTACCTTACAGGTTATGTCGTCACTAGACGAACACGATGTTAACCCATTTCTAGGGTTAACAAGAGCTACTGCCATTATCTTACATCAAGGAGTCAAGGTAGATACACCAAAAGGTCATAAATTCAAGATATGAAGCAATGGTGTCTAAATCTACAACTTAGACGGGCACCCCTGTAATGGTCCGACGAAATACTTATGGTGATTTTCGCTTCAAGAGCATGTGGCAGTAAGTTAGGATGAAGTCCCAAGTGATGTACTTCATGGATATATTATGATAGTAGTCATTGTAATAGCATTAGGCCTCTTATGAGCCTAAAGTTCCCGACCAGCCACCACAGTTTAAGTGAGTATGAATATCTCTCATAATACGCTCTCCCATTGTGTAATAGATTTTTGCTCTTGCTAATCTCTCTCTAATCCATACTAGTGTGTGTGTATGAGTGAAGCAAGGTGAGAGGAGGGACGAGTACACGTAGTGCAACGTGGCGGTGTGACAACGTTGGGAGGAGACACGGTTGAATTACTTCTCAAGGAGTTGTGGAGCTTGGAGACCTCAAGGGTTATGAGCTTGACTAGTGGAAAAATCCTCACACGATAGTTGCGGTTCACCCGGTAATCTTCTTGTTGGATGTTTCAAAGGGGGTGCCGTTGTCGGGAATCATCCCTTGGCTTTTTCCATCGTTTTTCTCCAATCTACACATTACCCATTGCCCATTTTCTTGATTAGTTATTTTCCACGAAAAGGATGTGCTTTTGATGGAGATTTGTGTGTGATTTCGTGAAGAATAGCTCTCTTTTTTGTTTTGTAAAGAATGCTATTTTGTAAAGAATAGCTCTCTTTTTTGTTTTGTAAAGAATGCTATTTTGCTTAATTATTAGCTTAAATTGTTATTTGTTATTATTAATTTAGTTTTTAATGTTCCCAGGATGTGCACATAAAGTGTATTAGGCTTTGTTTGCTTCCATTGCATCAAAAAATGCAATAGAATGTAATTTTTAGTGAGTTTAGCTCTCTTTAGAGTTAAACATAGAACTAGAATCATTAATTTTTGCTTGATTTTTGTGTTTTTTGTTTGATTTGTATGCATTAGAGTGTTAGCAAGTATTAGGAGTAGCTTAATCCTTTAAAAAATTTCACAAAAACTCTTAAAAACCCTTGAAATCAATTAATCTTTCTTAATTGACTAGTTTTTGTCATTAAGGGGTGATTAATCTAGTTCAAGAAGCCAAAAAAACTAGAAAATGTGTTTTGTGTTAGCAAGTATTAGTAGTAGCTTAATCCTTTAAAAAATTTCACAAAAACTCTTAAAAACCCTTGAAATCGACTGATCTTTCTTAATTGATTGGTTTTTGTCATTAAGGGGTGATTAATCCAGTTCAAGAAGCAAAAAAACTAGAAAATGTATTTTTTGAAGTCAAAATTGATCATGTAAGAGGTCGAAATTAGCATTTTTAAGAGTTTTAAAAGCATATAGGTGCATCAAAATACCTAATTACATCAATTTCTTTGTCAATTGGAGGAATTTTGCTATCTTTTACTTAATTTTGCATAAAGAGAAGAGACTAGAATTAAGAGTTTAATTAATCTCTAATTATGAATTCATTTACACATTAGTTGATACACATAGCTTAGCAATTTCATGTCCTATCCAATGATGTGAATTAATTAGTGACTTGATTAGTCCAAAAGAGGAAAAGATTAGTGGAAGGATTAATTTTTATACTAATTTTTAAGCACCTTTTTCCATAACTATTAAGGCTAATGAGCATTAAATGAAAAGATACCAATGAGTTGTCAATTTGTCCATTTTGGGAGTCATTTATGAAGGGTGAAAGAGGGCGTCGTAAAAGTGTTGACTTTTTTATTCTCACTTACCTTTTTGGGAAAATGCTCATATCTTTCCAATTTAAAATTCAAAAAATACTCCCTCCACACAAGGAAACTCAAATTTCCCACTAAACTTCAAAAAAAAAAGTAAAAAAATCCATGAACTAACCTAGTTCATGTCGTGCAACAAGTCCACGGGAAAAAAAATATTAATAATTCCATGAAACACCTAGTTCATGTCGTGAAACAGGTCTAGTTCACGTCGTGAAATAGGCTCGCGTGATAATAAAAAAATCTATGAAACACCTGGTTCACGTTGTGAAACAGGCCTAGTTCATGTCGTGAAATAGGCCCACGTGAAAAAAAAAATGTGAAACACGCAGTTTACGTCGTGAAATAGGTCTAGTTCATGTCATGTAATAGGCCTGCATTTAAAAAATTTGTGAAACACCTATTTCACGTCGTGAAATGCACCTACTAGTTCATGTCATGAAATAGGTCCACGTGCAAAAAAAAATCCATGAAACACCCAATTCACATCATGAAACAAGTCTAGTTTATGTCGTGAAACAAGTCTAGTTCATGTCGTGAAACAAGCTCGCGTGAAAAAAAAATCCGTGAAACACCCAGTTCATGTTGTGAAACAATTCTAGTTCATGTCGTGAAACAAGCCCGCGTAAAAAAAATCTCGTGAAGCACCTATTTCACATTGTGAAATGCACCTGCTAGTTCACGTCGTGAAACAAGTCCGCACGCACAAAAAAAAAGTATGGAAAATAGCCCTGTTTGGAGGCTCATATCTCCTAGATCGTGAGTCCGATGAACACGTTCTAGTGCTCGAAAAGTTGGCATCGAGGTCTTCGAAATTGGTCTCGAGTGTCCGAGGAAAAAATTCATCATTTTGGCCTGTGATCAGTAGTGTTCAAAATTCGACCCGGAACTCAAGGCAAAAAGGGCCTTATAAACACAAAATCGACCAAAATAGCATGAAAATATTGCATAGCATATTCATACTACTTTTTGAGTGTCTAAACAATGAAATCAAGAAAAATTCAGACAGACAAAGTTGTAGTACTCCAAAAATACAACTACTCTCGCGTACAGTATTTTTCCAAATTCCTTTTGGAACACATTCTAAAATGGGCTGCGAAACAGGAAAAATCTTTTCAGAAAAACATTTCATCTTAAGACAGTGATGGAAAATAGGTTTTGAGATGACTTCTTTTATGTGGGATGCTGCTGGCTTGCACTTTTTTTGGAAAAGTTCATCCTAAGGGCATTGACGTGCTTTTGAGACCTTGGCTTTCATCTGGGACACCAGTGGCACATACTTTTTTAAAAAAATATCCTTAAGAGGTCGTTCACGTGCGCTTAGCGCATAAATAGACACTCTTTTGACCCAGAGAAGGGTACGCTAGGCCTCTTGAGGCTGTAAACGGGCTGTAAGAAAACCTAAAAAGCAAAAAAAAAACACGTGTGCTTGCTCATTAAGGGACAATTGGCAACATTAGAATATGGTAATGATCGAGGAATTACGTAGGCCCACACCCAGACTAAACCTAATGGCTGAAATCTTCGAGCCATTGAGATCCATGCCCCAAATGTGACTCCTAATACCATTAGCCATGTCGACAACAAGCGTGACATTGAGATCCATTGAGATCCATGCCCCAAATGTGACTCCTAATACCATTAGCCATGTCGACAACAAGCGTGACATTGGGTTTTACATCCCCTGTCACATCAATTCCTCTAGGATTTGGTCCCTTGCCTAGCACTACCACAAGATCTAAACCTTTAGAAGTGCTAGATACCAACCCTTTGCAACCCCTAGATGTCAGCAGACCTTGGACATATTAACTAATCTAGGAAGGGGGCTGTCCAAGGACTAAATGAGGTCCTAACCACATTAGCATCCACACACGGCCTCAATGACTCATCCAACAACGCGGCCGTACAAATTGCCAAAACCATGGGCAAGTACGATGGAACGACTGATCCTATTCAATTCATACAAATGTTTGAACAAAGATGCGAAGCCTTTGGAAATCCAAACTGCTCCACCAAGGTACATGCATTGAATCTTTGCTTAATGGGAAAGACTAGTCGATGGTTCATCACATTGATGCCGATGATTAAGACAAACTTCAGGACCTTGAAAACAGCCTTTATCCACGGCTTTTTAAGACAAGGTGATCGGTGGAGTGCAGCAAGAGAACTCTATTTGATTGAGCGAAAACAAAACGAAACCATTAGAGATTTACTCACGATGTGAGCCATGGAAGAAACTAAACAATGCGCAATTGAAAAGACGTTTCATGATGGGCATAAAGCAAAACAGCTTTCACAACTTGATTATTGTATCCAATGCGGAAACATTCAATAGACCTATCTTTCTGTACTACATACATTGCAAAGCCTTTGGTCACGACACACCGTAATGTCCTAATTCACCTACAGTTACCTCAAAACCTCAATCTCCCATTCCCCAGACAGAAATAGTCCAAAGGGTAGAAAAATTGCTCAGGAAGTAGTTAAGCAAACACTTCAGTGTTTCTATTGTCATGGACTGCACAAAGTGGCAGGCTGCACAATTTGGAATACTTCCATGCCCACAGTCACTGACACTTTGCAACCCATATGTGAACGATGTGTGTCCATGGTACCCTTGAATGTGCTTACACGCTTACAAGCCAAGGCATAAGAAACAGTTAAAAAGAATGCAAAAGAATACACTTAGAAATGGGTAGAGGAGCATGTTTTAAAACAGATCCAAAAAGAGGATGCAAAATCTTCTAAACCCAAGAAAAGCAAGGGCCAACAAATTGTAGAAACCAAGGTTGAAATAAAGAGCCAAAAGCTACATATGTTGCTAATGCATCCACCTCAAAGACTACCACTCAAACCACAAAACCCACATGTGCGACACATGATACAAAATCTCGAAAGAAAGTTCATTCTCATTGCATGGGCAAAGATGATGAAAACGTGACGATCCAGAGGATGAAACAAGTTCTAGTACATCACTTAGTGAGGACGAAACAAGTTCTGAATCGTCATTCAGTGCACCTCACAATCCAATCAAGAAACTAGAACCCGCCCAACCACCCCAAATTGAAAACTATGATCACATGACATATGTGAAACACAAAAAGTAAGCTCAGGAGAGCATGCTTTACTTAGCATTGTTGAGTGTCATACAGGATCATCGGTTGTTATTGAACCTCATAATGTCAAACCCAAAAAAACAACCACAATATAAAACCGGAGGAGTATCGCTTCCCCTTTCAAGAGAAAGACATGCTCTCTACAGACACGAACTCATCAAACCAAGGAGGGTCATCAGAGGAAGATTGCAAGAATGGTGCAGTTGAAAAAGCATGTGAGGAATTCGATGAATCCCTTACGAAATTTAAGCAATCTCTCAAATCCTCATTGTTGGGAGGAGTGATCTTCTCTCATGGTGAAGCTCGCATAGCTTCCGCCCTTGCACCTTTAATGGCTAACCATGCATTATACCAAGATATCAAGAGCTACATAGAACAGGACTCTACGTACGCATTAGCAAGCTTCCAAACAGACCTCAGTTAAAGTTGTCAAAGGACCAAGTGTGAAATTGTAGACATTGGGCACTCTTGAAAAAACTGAAAGCCAAGAAGAGGATGAAAGTGAATGGGAATATGAAACCAAAACGGGAACAGAAGCGAAAACAAAACTCGTGGTATTCAATTGGCAAATCAAACAGTCACCTTGAACACTCCTGCAAGCATTATGAAATTGCTATTTTACAGGAGGAAGAGACCTTGGATGGAACTTCCAACATATCTTACTTAGAATATCCTAAGGGTTATGGCTGGATTTGAACTTCACAATAAAATCACCACACTCCAAGCACAGCTTTATCCACAACGAGAACACAATCTGATGACCATCGGGCTATGGGATTTGTTAGGTCAACCAATACTCAACGCTCATCCTGAGAAAATTCCTTTCACAAAAGACATAAACATGCCATGTTTGGGGTACTTTGAACATACAACGTATATAAAATCTAACCCCCCTTACTTGTAAGTTTTTTGTGGGTTGAGTATGTGTTGGAAGCAGATGTGATCTTGGGGCATAAATGGACTATTGCTACCCAAGCACCACTGTGCTTTGCCAGCGATAGGGTCATCATGATGGTCAACGATAAAGTTGACAATACCGTACTGCAAGGAAGATGTTATACACACATTGTCATGTGCAAATAAACCAAATAAGGAAAGTCATTATATATGGATTAAGATTAGGGCTTATTTTAGTAAAAAGGTAAAAACAGCTTTCATATGTGCACTTCTCGTGTTTGTTTTAATGTTAGTTAACGTTTTTAATATATATATATATATATAAATAGAAAAGTTTTTTAACAATTACACATTTTTAATCCAAAACTTTCCAAAGTACACATAAGAAAGTTGTTAATTACATTTGAAATTTTTATAGAGGCAAAATGTAAGGTTGATGCCGCAACTAACTAATACAAACATAAAGCGGCACAAAAAGCATTCATATGGAGCTCATGTAGTTTTACTTTCAAATATGTCCACGAGAACTTATTCACCATGGGAAATTCATTAGAACAAGCAAATTATATACATTATCACCTAACATTTCACATAAATCTAATAAAGCTTCTTAACTTTTATCTTAATCATGGATGTAAATTGTCGTCGGGCACAATCATGGTGCTCTTTGAAAATTTGAAAACATGGTTATGCACCCTTTTTGGCTTTAAGTTCATTTACAACAAATTGCTTAAAAATAACTTTACAATATACGCTTCCATAGCAAATGTGGTTATGAGGGTGATGTTCTAAAGTCTTTGTTAAAGATTCTATTAAAGTGTTTTGTGATATGTAAATCAAGCTAAAAGTAAAATATTCAAGTATTAACTCCTATTTCTTGAAGATCCATCAGTAGGTATAGGGACAAGAGTGGTGCACGATATTACTCCTATTTCTTGAAGATCCATTGATATATGGACAAGAGTGGTGCATGATTGTAGCACCCTAGCCTACTACAAAGTTTGGGTTATTTTGCAACAACATAGTATTTCATGGTGAAATGAAGCTACAATGAGGTTCCACCTTGTTGATTACCCTGCCCGTACATCAGATTGAGTTTAATACATGAATTAAAGATAAGTCTATTTTTGTAAGATCATGATCATGTTATTCTTTCTATGTATTCCTATGAATTTTTCTTTAATGGTATTGTTCTTATGAAATTTTGTAAGGTCATGATCATGTTATTCTAAGTCTTTCTATGTATTCCTATGAATTTTGCTTTAATGGTGTTTCCAAACAAGTATCCTATTTTCCACTTGTTCCATTTGGAGGACTCATGGAATTACGTGAAATAACTTTTGAAGGTCGAAGTCATGGGAGAGAGACTTTGGGAAGAGACTAAATCAAAGTACATCATGTTGCTTTTGCTAAACGAAGTATTAGATGTGATAATTCCACTCAAAACTATAGGTGAAGCCCTTCACAATGTCATCAATGAGATGACAGCTCACTAATAAGGGGAAATTGATGGCATGGACCATGTGCTTAAGGAACTCATTAACGCCACCCAAAATGCACTTGTCCATGGTTTATGCAATCAAGGTAGTGGTGGTGAGTTTGCGATGCTAGTATTGTAATGCTTCTATATAAAAGGTTATCAACCTAGGGGATTAGGCCAATCAAATGAGACTAGATTCAATTTTAGTGGAACACACAGATTTCATAGCGACATGTGGGCCAAGTCAAGCACCTCAAAACTATTAATATTTTGTAATGTCTTGATACTAGTGACTTTACCCCACATTAGTGAAAATGGTACGTAATAAGATCTAGCTCTAATGTCATGAAGCATTTTCTTTTAAGAAAAAAAAAGGATTGACTTTCTTGGACATTCTTTAGTATGGGGTACATTATTCTTAGTATTAATGAAAGTGACATCTTTGTGTATCATATGTTTCAAATAAGCACACTTAATGGGAGTAATTTGAAATGTGTACCTTAATTGATTTAAATTTCTTCGTGATTCAAAAAATTAATTTCCTATGTGGAATTTTTTTTGGTGAGCAAGTCTAAGTGGGCTGATTATAAAATGACAACCAAAATTTTTTATCTCTCTCACTTGTTAATATCTCTCTAGTTTTCTAAGCCTCTCTCTCTCTCTCTCTCTCTCTCTCTCTCTCTCTCTCTCTCTCTCTCTCTCTCTCTCTCTCTCTCTCTATCTATCTATCTATCTAGTTTTCTAAGCCTCTCTCTCTCTCTCTCTCTCTCTCTCTATCTATCTAGTTTTGGGGAGCAAGTCTAAGTGGGCAGGTCATAAAATGATTTAAAAATAATAATCTCTCTCTAGCTTGTTAATATTCTCTAGTTTTCTTAACCTCTCTCTCTTTCTAACTATTTATATGTGTGCGCATTTGCGCACATGAGTGTTCGTGTGTATGTACATATGTATGTACATACATATGTATGTATGTATGTATGTATGTACATACATATGTATGTGTGTATATACATATGTGCATACGTATGTATGTATGTATATATGTATGTTTGTATGTGCGTACACATGTGTGTGAATATATACATATATATTGTAACTTTTTTAAATAATTATAGTAAGTATATATATGTGTATATGTATCTTTATTGTGTGTGTGTGTTAATAATATTAGTTTTGATATATATTATTTTCTTGGCATTGTTGAGAGAGAGAGAGAGAGAGAGAGAGAGAGAGAGAGAGAGAGAGAGTCAACCTACCATTCGTACACATTCACAAACTTGTGTGGTACTCCTTAAAGGATTATAAAGGTAAGTCAATACTTGCTACTTACTCTCAAATGGTGTTTTTAAAAAGGCACACCAACCAACTTTGATGTGCCTTGTACTTGACATCTTGCTCTATGAGTTAGACCACAACATCAACCTTTATCAATATCCACCTATGCCATAGTGCCATAATGGCAATATTCTATTGCCTTTGTTGCCTTCCTAGTAGTGCTAGGAGAGAAAAAATGGGATTATAGTGTACTTTACTATCTAGAATTAGAGAACAATCCAAGGATTTTCATAGCAATTATTTTAAGGAATCAATTTGAGTTATAAAACATTTGCATAGTAAAAACCAATTAATGCTATGAATTATCCTTATTTTGATTGGTTAAAAAAGGTTTTAATACTTCTCAATGATCTTCAAGCATGTCTTGCAACTCTCTTTCTCTCTTATGCTTAGCCAGTTTATCCACAAGCAACTTAACCATCCACACATGCCACGACTCTAGAGTCCAAATCCACTAAAATGGTGAGCCTTGCACCCTACACACTGTGTGCCTGTTAGTATGGCTGATACCCTATGGGCCAAGGGAGTATGAAAATAAATAAACAATTTGCTATTGAGAGTGCTAGATAATAATCCCATACATGAATGGATAAAAATAGCACCCTAGTCCTATATAAGAAAGGGGTGGGCTCATAACTTGATGCATTGAGTTAACCTTATATGAGTTTAAATCTAGACTAGTAGAATGACAAGCTTATAGGTTGGTACCAATTCTTGATGTGAAATTCACATGATGGTAATCCATACATGAGGAGGCCTTGAGATCCATTTGGCTCTAGTAGCCCCAACTTTATGGGCTCATAACCTTATATGAGTTTAAATCTAGACTAGTAGAATGACAAGCTTATAGGTTGGTACCAATTCTTGGTGTGAAATTCACATGATGGTAATCCATCCATGAGGAGGCCTTGAGATCCATTTGGCTCTAGTAGCCCCAACTTTATGGGGGTGATTCCCCCATCAAATAATAAAGTGCCTATGGTGGTAGTGATGACTTGACCACACAAGGTGCATAAAAACCTTCTTCTAAGACCTCTTACATTCCCCTATGATCACAAGGTGCACGAAGACCTTCTTCTTTTGAGACCCCTTACATTCCTCTATCATCACAAGGTGTACGAAAACCTTCTTCTGAGACCCCTTATATTCCCCTATGATCACAAGGTGCATGAAAACCTTCTTCTGAGACCCCTTAGATTCCCCTATGATCACAAGGTGCATGAAAACCTTCTTCTGAGACCCCTTAGATTCCCCTATAAATACAAGCTTATTGAGATGCAATGCATGAACTATTAAGTTGAGACATATCCCACCCATGAAGCCCATCAACCATTTCTCTTCACATCTTGTAATGATCTCTAATACACCAATTGTATAGCTGACCCTTCTAGCTTGCATCACCTCCCTCCACCTTGATAAGTTGGGATGGAAAACCGTCAAGTCCCCCTCTCTCATTTGTGTGTTCATAGCCCCAAGTTGTATAGGAGCTTCATAAGCTTGTGGGATATTGGAGTCTAAGGTGGGAGTGTACCTAGTAGTTTGGCAAGCCTCTAGCCCCCCCTCTCCTCTCATTAAGATTGAGTGTGCTTCATGTCGATAAAGTCCTAGGGTGATTTTCTATGTGGAGTGTACCCAAAAATTCAATTTCATAATAGATGATGGCTCTGGTTTCAATATCATGTCAAAGATGAATATACGTATCCTCGGCCTTTGCATCATAGATCCATCTCCCCTTGACATCTGAGTTGACCAAATGAAGGTAATGCACCTATTGGCCTAGTAAGCCATGTTCCTATTACAATTTTTAGAATAACATTTTTATTAATTTTATGGTTCTAGACTTTCCCCCTACCCAAGGGGCATATAAGATGGTGATTGGTCAACCTCAACTCTACAAGTCCCTAAAGTGGTTAATGGTTGGGTTCAATACAATCTATTGGTGCCTCTTGATGGCTTTGGATGATTGGATGGTGCTCCTCCCACTAGAAAAAGGGAGTGTCTTTGATGCCTTTGGATGACTTTCGATGACTGGATTGTGCTCCTCCCACTAAAAAAAGGGGCTAATGAAGGTATTGAAGGAGCAACCTACATGATGTAGACCCCTCCAAGCCAAGTGATGAATTTCTACTAGCTATGCATGGAGAGATATCACCTTGGAGCAACCTACATGATGTAGACCCCTCCAAGCCAAGTGATGAATTTCTACTAGCTATGCATGGAGAGATATCACCTTAGAGAGAAGCATGGGACCCCTTTGGCTTGGAAGTGCGCCTTTGGCTTGGAAGTGCGCCTTTGTAGAATTGTTTCAATTCTTTGGCTATGCGTGGTGAAGATATCAAAGGTATAAGTCACTTTTTGGAAAAAGAATTGATGGATTAGTATCGACTTTATCAAGAAAGAGAAGAAAAACCTATGATGACTTGGATGAGTTGGCCCATACACTTAGCCTCCCTACATACCCTAGCATCTTCACTACTATAGTTGAGATGATTAGTTTAGAGGAACTAGAGTTTAAGAGTGTCATTGTAACCAAGTCTCACCACCCAAAGGAACTATTGATTTCTCCTTGGCCACACTACCCATAGTTGTCACGGGAGTGAGATTTTTGAAATATTTTATTATCCAATTTTTTGTAAAAAGAAATCTTGTAGAGCAAGCTTGAGATAAAAATAGCCATGTAATCTATTTTTAATGGAATAAAATATTATAAAAATACTCAAGCGGGGATGCTTTTGGCACACGCTTGTGGGGGAAGTTGGGACCCAATTTGGTGCTCTATTTTGTTTCTATATTTTTATGTGTGTGCGCTTCCCAAGGTCTCGAGTTTTCCCATTTCAACGGTATCAGAGCGCCCAGGGTACGCTATGCCAAAAAAGTTTATGATTTGGACACTCAGACAGCCCAGGACCTGAAGAACAATAACACAAATCCCAAGTAACCAGCGTGGACAACGATTATCTCACAGAGCATCAGCGAATGCACCGTCATTGCGGGAACAAGCCGACAACAACAAGGAACCAACCACACAACACCACAGCCGACCAGCAAACAAGGGCCAACACAAGACCATAAAACCTGCCACCAAAAATATGACTGACCGATAATGAACGACACAACACACGGCAACCTAGCGAAGTGTGGATGTCTCTTGAAGAGACAATTATGAAGAGGCCCGCGTTTCTCCCTTATACGTCTTGCGCAAGACCTTGAAAACGTCATGTGGGATAAAACGACCACTGCATGGGAGCGTATCAAGAACTACAGAAGAAGAGGACAAGCAATGCCATCTCCTTGGTGTGTGGCTGGTGGCGAGAAGAGAGAGGCAGCATGGGAAAAAGCAAGACGTAGACTAGGAGCACGTGATGGCTAACATCTAGCTTCATCCTTCCTTAGAGCTCATGAAGGCCCTCTCCTCTCACCTTATCCAACACTCTCCTATGAAAGCCATGGTGAGGCCCTTGCCCCTAGGCCGGGCCCTTCTGAAGACTTGGCCTTCGCTTTCGTCTGCGTCCCCTCCTCTGCATCGAGCAGCTCAAGGCCAAATACGGCACAGCAGTCGGCTTCAAACTTGCCTCGCAACCTTCCCAACATGCCTATGCACTCAGATTCAGCAAAAAAACAACGCCAAAACTTGATTTCACGCCTGGGGTAAAGTTTGAAATTTGTTTTTTGATTTTTTTGATTAATCAATGATAAAGAATAATTAATCATGGTTTATGGGGGTTAAAATCATGCCAATATATTGCTATTACATGCCCCTTCATCACATTGGGCAAATCTCTTGGGCATCATTGAGTTATTGCTATTCAAAGGTACATTATTTTTCATGCTCATAAAGGGAGAGTTTAGGGTTTTGTACTTGATTATGAAAGGACTCATATCAATACTTTGATGATAATTATACCAGATGTAAGTAGTTCAACCATCTTCTTCACTCACGTCCCAGAAAGCTCTAAGGGTGTCTTCGATACCTTAATTAACTCTTAACCATCGCACTCATCAAGATGATAATTTGTGCTAAGCTCAAGGGAAGTTCCAACTACTTCGAGGAACAATGTTCAAAATCGACAAATAAATTTTGCATCTCTATCGCTCATAATCCTGTGAGGTAATCCATGTAAGCGAAAGATCTTTTGCAAGAATATCTTGGAAATATCTTTTGCAAGAATACCTTGGCAATATGTTTTGCAAGAATATCCTGGAAATATCTCAGGCAGTAAAGGTCTTCTTAAGTGGTATAGGATGTGCAACCTTGGTAAGTTTATCAACCACTATGAATATGGAGTCATATCCAAAACTAGAAGGCAACTTGGTAATGAAATCCATATTAATGCACTCCCATTTTATCAACCACTATGAATATGGAGTCATATCCAAAACTAGAAGGCAACTTGGTAATGAAATCCATATTAATGCACTCCCATTTTATCATTGGAATATCCAAGAGATGCAATTTCCTAGGTAATTTAACTCTTGCATCTTTAATCTTTTGACAAATAAGGCATTGATGGTGTTTTAAGTTTATCAAATGCACTTTGGCACACATTGTTGGGGGCGTACACTCGACAATCTGGAATGCCAAAGTCGTGGCCCAATTAGGCACATTTAACACCATAGTCGTGCCTCAGTCGGGTAACAGATAACAGCCTAGCTGGTTAATAGGCCATCATGGATGTAGCTCAGTCGTGCTCATAGCACGATGCCATCTCCTATATTTCATAATAGCACATTAAGCAGTATAAACTTGTAATGGAAATCTACCATTCTGTATATCCATCTCTTAAGTCTTCTTTTTTTCCTAGTCGGGCAGTACATACGGGTTGATATGTCTTGCGTAATCGTTTTATTTTTGCATTTCTTGTAAGCCGATTATGTTTTCTGTATCAATTTGATGTATTGCTATGCACATAACCAGAGAAACTCAGTAGATTATCCAGTAGCGGTCACCCGACAACACTTTAGCGACCATAATGCATCTTATTGTTGCCTATTTCACTTGTTGTTTGATTTCCTTTGTGTTTGAGTCAATCATTCATGTTTACACATGAACTGCGCAACTAGAAGCTTGGGAACTTTAGTTTGCTGTCTCCGGCTCAGAATCATCACAAGATGAAGAACTGGTAACTTCACAACAACCACTGTTCATACCACCACTCCCTCCCCAATTACAACTTACTTCAGCAACAAGCAGCTGTCACAGTGAAGTATCCAAAATTCTTTCAAAAATCCTCGGAGGATTCAGATGCCCACATCCTTCTCTTTGACAGTGCATGTGGGTGAATGTCCCTGGGCATGTTGATCAGAACCTCAAGAAAACAAGTTTTGTACCAACTTTACAACAAAAGGGTGCAACTCTTTGGGTTGCTCAGTATGAGTATGCTCATTTTCCAACATACGATGCAATTAGAGATGCCTTTCTTCAAAGATTCCAAGAAGATAAAACACCCGTGCATGTGCTTGATAAGCTATGCCGGATGAACCCATGGTCGTAGACTATACCGCCAAGTTTCGGAAGCTTCTTGACGACGAGTGAATGCAGCTAGCAGAACAAATCCTCAATTCCTACTTCATGAAGGGATCGGGTAAGCAATTGAAAGGGACAGTGATTAATGCCCGATCTTGCAACAATGATTATGAAGGAGGTGGTTGATTAAGCTCTCAGGGCCGAGAGAGTATCGGTGGGGTCTATCAAGAGCAAAAGCAAGTGGAAGTAAAAAAGGTCCACTTCCGACTCTTCAACGGAGGAGGAGGAGGAGGAGGAGGATAATGATGATTCCGATGACTCAACTTCAAGTGAGGAATCAAAGAAGGAAGAGGAGGAATATCGCAAAATCAAGGTTACAGAGCAAGAAGGTAGGAAAAACAACCAAGGAGCTAGCTGCAGCCATGGCTGAGTTGACTAGTGAAGTAGCAAAGTCCCCTCCCAAAGTCCGATAAGGCACTTGGTGCTCGAGGTGTTGGAATCACGGACATGGAACCGAAGAATGCAGCTTAGGGAGACTTCATCAAGCCCCGATCTATGATGAAGCCAAGGAATTGTAGAGCTTGGAGTCCTCAAGGGTTACGAGCTCGACCATTGGAAAGATCCTCATCATCACGACAGTTACGGTTTATGAGGTAATCTCTTGTTATATGTGTTTCAAGAGGGGTTAGGGTGAACTATAACATTTTTGGCTCCGCCTGTCGAGGACAAGTGTGGGTACAAAAAACATTACTACAAGCACAAGGGTGCTACCAAGATAATACCAAAGCTTAGATTCCCAAGCATATCAAAAAGTCCCCTAAGCCTGCACAAAGAAATAAACCTCGACACCAAAAGCATCAGCCACCACCAATTTATAATGTTTATCAAAGATGGGTGCCTATGCACATGCTTTAACAACAAGGATATTATGAAGGTAATACCATCATATGGTTGCCAAAGTCGAACAACGTGAAGAAAGCCTCACCACCGACTTCAACCCCAGCTTCACCTAAAGTTCGACAAAAAATTCATTTGAGCCAAAATTCAAGAATCAATTCCCACATCTGCAAACGGAGACTTATGAGCGCATCAAAGACAAACTTACAATACTCTTTTCCCCCTCTAGATGTGAAGGGTAAGTGCAAAAGCTAGGCAACAAACATAAGAACCTTTTCTCTCAAAAAGGAAAGTAGCCACAAGAACCTGTTTGCTTGCAAGGTGGTAGCCACAAGAACCTGTTTGCTTGCAAGGTGGTAGTTAAAAAAAAACACAAAAACAAGGGAGTAACGCATATGGCAACTCCCAAGGATCTTTATTATCTTATTAAGCTTATCACTTACTATTCTTTTGGCTATATTAATGTAGCAGCTGCTCCATGAGTACATATCCATACTCATGTACTAAAGGACATTTGCACTAAAAACTCACTATCGACAACTTCCACGTACATCTTTGGATGGGGGGGCCATGGTGGGTGAAAGCCTAGTCAATGGTACAACCTATCACCTAGAATTTTCTTTCAAATTACAAACCTCTCCAAACGATGCTACCATCTTCACAAATCAATGATCTTCAATCCTTAGTGAAGATATCTATATTAGCCTCACAAGTCAATATAATTCTTTCAATCCTTGCCAATAAGTGGCTACTTCAACTAAAAGCAACACCTTAATAAGAGTCTATTTAACTCAATTCTTGTACTTCATGTATATGTGCTTCATAAGAGCACTCAAATATACATAAAAACATAAAAAGCACATGGAAAGAAGCATGCTGGAATAGGTCCTACTTAACAACATTTGATAAGAATCTTCCCACACAGGGACATCATCGAAGGCCAATTTCTTCAAATGATGAATGTCGCTTCAATGAATCAAATGAGGAACTGAGAATCACCATCTTGTTTTGATGATTATTTTTGCATTCCTCCGATTTCTTCCCTATCTTCTCTCCCATTACTAACGTCTCTTAGTATCCCCACTAACACAAATCACAAGTAACCTTGCTTATGATTGCCAAAAATACGTGAGCAAGAAAAAAAAAACATGCTCACACAAATATAAAAATGCAATCATTCGCAAAAAACCCCACCCCCCACCCCGTTAAGAATTCCCCATAAACCACTAACCTTTTCATTTACTAACTAGCCCTTCTTATTCCTTCCGGAGGAACAAAGACCATTGAAGGTCACTCAACATCAAAGCCATCGACAAAGTTTGTCCATTCTCCCCACACAAAGGTTTTCAACATGATCACGAGGACGTGATCACCATCAAGAAGGGGGGAATGCTAACCTATTCCTAGGGCTAACAAGAACTGCCACCATTATCTTACATTAGGGAGTCAAGGTAGATACACCAAAGGGTCATACATTCAAGATATGAAGCAATGGTGTCCAAAGCTACAACTTGGATGGGCGCCCGTAATGGTGTGACGAAGTATTATGATGCTAAATGCAAAAAGTTACAAGCCTCTTCCACAAAAACCCCTCTACACCATTACCTACCATATGTGTCAACAACGACCGTCTCCAGTAAAGCATCTGCTCATTCAATCCCATCCTCACTAATGAAGTTTGATGCCAAAACCTCGATCAATAGCAATTCCTAAAGAAACCCCCCGTGCAACCATTTAAGAAACTCAAAGGAAAAGCTTCGGAGCCTACGCCTCTTCATCGACAAACCTCACCAAAGGAGACAACCGCATGCTTGACAGCCTCATCTCATCAATAGCCACTCCATAAGATACTTTAGCCTCATCATCATCAAGAATGCACATGAGTCTCAAACCTGCAGCCTCAGCGCCAACCAATGTGAAGGAGGTCCCAAAACCTTCCAATTCCACCAAAAAGAAAACTCCACCAAGACAACCAAAAATAAGGTATCTTAATGGTATCAAGATGTGGGTGGAGAAAGAGCTACTTGTAGCTCAAGGCTACTATGAAGACGCCAATGATAATTGGGTGCCATGACAGTTAAAGCCTCTTCCTCAACGCAGCACTCTCACAGGCCAAGGAAAAATAAAAGTACACAACACCGTCCACAAAAGCTTATGCGAGTTCCTCAAAGAACTCCACCAAGTAAACAAGTGGGTACTAAAAAAATTACTACCAGCACGAGTACTACCAATATAATACCAAAGCTTGGATTCCCAAGCACATCAAAAAGTCCCCTAAGCCTGCACAAAGAAGGAAACCTCATCACCAAAAGCATCAGCCACCACCAATTTATAATGTTCATCAAAGATGGGTGCCTATGCACATGCTTTAACAACAAGGATATTATGAAGGTAATACCATCATATGGTTGCCAAAGTCGAACAACGTGAAGAAAGTCCCACCATCGACTTTAACCCCAACAGCTTCACCTAAAGTTTGACAAGAATGGAAACCCAAACAAGTCACTCAACCACTCTCGTGCATTCAGCACCTACACAAGAGCTTGTGTGTTCAAGCAACCCCAATGGTAACCAACCAGCAATCTTACCTACTGCCTCGACAACATTTGGGCCAAAAATTCAAGACTCAATTCCCACGTATGTAATGGACACTTATGAGCACATCAAAGACAAACTCACGATACTCTTTTCACCCCTCTGGATGTGAAGGGTAAGTGCAGAAGCTATGTGGCAGACATAATAATCTTTTCTCTTAAAAAGGAGAGTAGCCACAAGAACCTGTTTTGTTGGCAAGGTGGTAGTTAAAAAAAAACACACAAAAACAAGGAAGTAACGTATATGGCAACTCACAAGGATCTTCAATATCTTGTTAAGCTTATCGCTTACTATTCTTTTGGCTATATTAGCAGCTGCTCCATGAGTACATATACATACTCATGCACTATTCTTGTTAAGCTTATCGCTTACTATTCTTTTGGCTATATTAGCAGGCTGCTCCATGAGTACATATACATACTCATGCACTAGAGGACATTTACACCAAAACCTCACCATCGATAACATCCAGGTACATCTCTGGATGGGGGGCCATGGTGGGCGAAAGCTTGGTCAATGATACAACCCGTCGCCTAGAATTTTTCTTCAAATTACAAACCTCTCCGAATGACTCTACCATCTTCACAAATCAACAATCTTCAATCCTTAATGAAGATATCTATATTAGCCTCGCAAGTCGACGTAATTCTTTCAATCCTTGCCAACGAGTGGCTACTTCAACTAAAAGCAACACCTTAATAAGAGTCTATTTGACTCAATTCTTGTACTTCATGTATATGTGCTTCATAAGAGCACTCAAATATACATAAAAACATAAAAAGCACATGGGAAGAAGCATGCAGGAACAAGTCCTACTCAACAACATATGACAAGAATCTTCCCACACAAATGGACATCATCGAAGACCAATTTCTTCATCGAAGACCAATTTCTTCAAATGATGAATGTCGCTTCAATAAATCAAATGAGGAACTAAGAATCACCATCTCATTCTGATAATTATGTCTAGGTTTCTCCAGATCCTTCCCTATCTTCTCTCCCATTATTAATATCTCTCAGCATCCCCACTAACACAAATCACATGTAACCTTGCTTATGATTGCTAAAAATAAGTAGGCAAAAAAAAACATGCTCACACAAATATAAAAATGCAATCATTCACAAAAAAACATGCTCACACAAATATAAAAATGCAATCATTCGCAAAAAACCCCATCCCCCACTCCGTTAGGAATTCCCAATAAACTACTAACCTTTTCATTTACTAACTAGCCCTTCTTATTCCTTCCGGAGAAACAAAGACCATTGAAGGTCACTCAACATCAAATCCGTCGATAAAGTTTGTCCATTCTCCCCACAACAACAAGGTGTTCAACGTGATCATGAGGATGCGATCGCCATCAGGAAGGGGGGGAATGTTAACCCATTCCTAGGGCTAACAAGAACTACCACCATTATCTTACATTAAGGAGTCGAGGTAGATACACCAAAGGGTCATACATTGAAGATATGAAGCAATGGTGTCCAAAGCTACAACTTGGACAGGTGCCCGAAAATGGTTCCCCAATAAAGTACTTACCTTTTTATTTACTAACTAGCCCTTCTTATTCCTTCCGGAGAAACAAAGACCATTGAAGGTCACTCAACATCAAAGCGATCGACAAAGTTTGTCCATTCTCCCCACACAAAGGTGTTCAACGCGATCACGAGGATGCGATCGCCATCTCATGAGGGGGAAAATGTTAACCCATTCCTAGGGCTAACAAGAACTACCACCATTATCTTACATCAAGGAGTCAAGGTAGATACACCAAAGGGTCATACATTGAAGATATGAAGCAATGGTGTCCAAAGCTACAACTTGGACAGGCCCGTAATGGTGTGACAGAGTATTTATGGCGATTCTCTCTTCAAGAAGGTGTGGTAGCAACTTAGGATGAAGTCCCAAGTGATGTACTTCATGGATATATTATGAGAGTAGTCATTGTAATAGTATTAGGCCTCTTCTGAGCCTAAAGTGCCCAGCCAACCATAGTTTAAGTGAGTATGAACACTTATGGCCATGTATATAAGTGAATTTCTCTCATAATACAACATACTCTCGCATTGTGAAATAGAGTCTTGCTCTTGCTAATCTCTCTCCCTAATGCATGCTAGTGAGTTTGTGTGAGTGATGTGAGATGAGAGGAGGGACGAGTAACCGTAGTGTAACGCGGCGGTGTGAACGATGTGGCATTGATCACATGTTCCAAGATTGCCCAAGATGAGTTGCTTCAATGCAACTTGTGTCACAAAATACAACTCTACAAATCTTAAGTGTACAAAATGTGCAATTGTCCACAATGTCCTTGAATGTGCTTACATGCTTACAAGCCAAGGCATGAGAGATAGTAACAAATAATACAAAAGATAACATTTCGAAATGGGTAAAAGAACATGCCTTAAACTGGAAACCAAAATAAAAAACAAGACCCTTTAAACTGAAGAAAAACAAGGGACAACAAACTATCGGAACCAAGGTTGAAAAAGGGGATAGGGAAAAGGAGCCTGTGTGGAAGACATAAATCCAAAAGGGGACATAAACCTAAAAGGGGACATAAACCTAAAAGAGCCAAAAGCTACACATGATGCATAAGTATCCACCTCAAAAGCCACCACACACAAACCACAAGACCCATATGTGCGGCAACACAAGATACAAAAGCCTAAAAGAGAATTCGATCTCGTCGCATATGGGCAAACATAATGAAAAACTGACGATTCAAAGAAAGTCAAAAGATGAAACAAGTTCTAGTACGTCGCTAAGTGAGGATGAAACAAACTCTGATTCTTCACTCATTGCACTTCTCATACCAATGCAGAAGCTAGAACCCACCCAACCACCCCAAATTGAAAATCATGATCATATAACATATGTGGAATGCAAAAAGTAAACTTAGGAGAGCATGGTTGAGTGTCTTACAAGATCACCGGCGGTTGTGATTGCACCTAATAATGCCACTTTCCCTTTCAAGAGCAACCCAGAGGAGTACCGCTTTTCCTTTTAAGAGGAAGACATACTCTCTACAGAAGAGTCATTAGAGATAGATTGCATGAATTATGCAGTTGAGAAAGCATGTTAGGAATTCGATGAATCCCTTATGAAATTAAAGCAGTCTCTCAAAACCTCATTTGGAGAAATGCTTTTCTCTCATGGTGAAGCCAACATAACATCAGCACTTGCACCTTTGAGGGCTCAACATGAGTTATACCAAGACACAAAGAGCTCCATAGAACAAGACTGTGAGAATTCACAAGTTTCCAAAGAGACCTCATTTAGAATTGTCAGAGGACCAAGTGTGCCATTGTACACATTGAGTACTCTTGAAAAAGCTGAGAGCCAAAAAGAGCACGAAAGTGAATGGCAATATGAAATCGAAATGAGCTCTGAAGAAGCTGAAACAGAAACTGAAACATCCATGGTTCCTCTTGAAGATTCTATCATGATATGGTTGGATTTCCCTACACGCAATGATGTTAAGCGCAAATGCGCATTGATTAGCCCTTGAGCTAGTCATAACATCATGATGACAATAGACACTTGGGTGTCATTGGGACAACCTAAACTCATCCCTATAGACAATGGTATTGCAAGAGGAGCCAATGGACAAAACATTGAAGTTCTCGCGTTACTTTAGCTATGCTACTCAAACAATCGATGGAGATGTGGAATTTACATTCCATATTATCCTAGATTTCCTTGAGTATGATGTCGAACATGGATACGTGACTCGTTGTATTCAATTGATGAATCCATGCAAATAGTCGCCTTGAACACTCCTGCAAGCATTGTACAATTGCTATTATGGGAGGAAGAGACCTTAGAGAAGCTGGAACTTCCAACATATCTTACTAAAAAGATCCTTAGGATTCTAGTTAGATTGGAACTTTTCAATAAAATCACAACTCAAGCACAACTTTATCCAACATGAGAACACAATCTCATGACCCTCGACGAATTATGGGATTTGTTAGGTCAACCAACACTCACGGTTCATCCTGAAAGAATTTCCTCTACACAAGACTTGAACATGCCATGTTTGGGGTACTTTGAACATACAATTTTGAATATACAATGTATATCGAAGATAACCCCCTTACTTGCAAGTTTTTAGTGGTTGAGTATGTATTGGAAGCAGATTTGATCTTGGGGCATAAATGGACTATTGCTACCCAAGCACCACTGTCCTTTGCAAGCGACAGGGTCATCATGATGGTCAACAACACAAAGTTGACAATACCATACTGCAAGGAAGAGGATCCAACCCTAATGGGTTTCTATGATGCTGAATGCTGAATGCAAAAAGTTACAAGCCTCTTCCACGAAAACCCCTCTATGCAATGACCTACCATTTGTGTCAATGACCCACTCCGATAAAGCATCTACTCCTTCAACCCCATCCTCACCATCAAAGTTTGATGCCAAAACCTCGCAAAATCAACAGCTATTGTTGCTGAAGAAATCTCCCTGCAAAACCATTTATCTCTAACAAGGAACTTAAAGGAAAAGCCCCGGAACTTATGCCTCTTCATCGACAAACCTCACCAAAGGAGACAACCACATGCTCAATAGCCTCATCCATCAATAACCACCCAACGAGAGACTCTAGCCTCATCATCGTCAACAATGCATATGAGTCTCAAACCTGCAGTCTCAACGCCAACCAGGGTCCCAAAACCTTCCAATTCCACCAAAAAGAAAACTCCACCAAGACAACCAAAATCAAGCTATCTTAATTGTATCAAGATGTGGGTAGAGAAGGAGCTACTTGTAGCTCAAGGCTACTACGAATGTGTCAATCAAAATTGGGTGCCATGACATTTAAAGCCTCTTCCTCAACGTAGCACTTAGAGGCCAAGGAAAAATAAAAGTACTCCACAACACCGTCCACAAAAGCCTATGCGAGTTCCTCAAAAAAGAACTCCACCAAGTCAACAAGTGTGGGTACCAAAAAGATTACTACAAGCACAACGGTACTACCAAGATAATACCGAAGCTTGGATTCCCAAGCACATCAAAAAGTCCCCTAAGCTTGCACAAAGAAGTAAACCTCACCACCAAAAGCATTAACCACCAATTTATAATGTTCATGAAAGATGGGTGCCTATGCACGTGAGGATATTATGAAGGTAATACCGTTATATGGTTGCCAAAGTTGAACAACATGAAGAAAGCCTCACCACCGATTTCAACCCCAACAGCTTCACCTAAAGTTCGACAAGAATGGAAACCCAAGCAACACCAAGCAAGTCACTCAACCACTCTCGTGCATTCAACACCTACACAAGAGCTTGTGTGTTTAAGGAACCCCAATGGTAACCAACCAGTAGTCTTGCCTACCGCCTCGACAACATTTGAGCCAAAAATTCAAGAATTGATCCCCACGTCTGCAACGGCGGAGACTTATGACCGCATATCAAAGACAAACTTACAATACTATTTTCACCCCTCTGGATGTGAAGCATAAGTGCAAAAGCTACGCAAGAGACATAAGAACCTTTTCTCTCAAAAAGGAGAGTAGCCACAAGAACCTGTTGACAAGGTGGTAGTTTTAAAAAAAATACAAAAACAAGGGAGTAACACATATGGCAGCTCCCAAGGATCTTCAATATCTTGTTAAGCTTATCACTTACTATACTTTTGGCTATATTAATGTAGCAGCTACTCCATGAGTACATATCTATACTTATGCACTAGATGACATTTGCACCAAAACCTCACCATCGACAACTTCCACATACATCTCTGGATGGGGGGGCCATGGTGGGCAAAAGCCTAGTCAATGGTATAACCCATTGCCAGGAATTTTCCTTTAGATTACGAACCTCTCCAAACGACGCTACAATCTCCACAAATCAATGATCTTCAATCCTTAATGAAGATATCTATATTAGCCTCCCAAGTCGACGTAATTCTTTCAATCCTTGCCAACCGACGTAAATAGTAGTGAATATCTAACTAAACAATGGAATAAAGGTGGAGGTAAAATGTAAAAGCCATCTCTTGTTCATCCACATAATAAATCCCAAACAATGGAATAAAGGTGGAGGTAAAATGTAAAAGCCATCTCTAGTCCATTCACATAATCAATCCCATCAGTGATTATCAACGTTGTTGTGGTTTTATTGAACCTTAAGGCTTTTACACATCAACATGCACCTCCACACGGATGTATGCTAAGCTAATCAATCCCATATGTGATTATCAATGTTGTTGTGATTTTATTGAACCTTAAGGCTTTTACACATTAACATGCACCTCCATCCGGATGCACTAAGCCATCCGATTGCTTGGACATTGCTTGGACATGCCTCCTTTGCAACATTTATTTCAGTGTAAATGCCTCCTCAACTAAGTTGGACTCCATGTAAAGCCCACGTTTATGGATTTCATTGGCAGAAGGAAGGCTGGAAAAGCCATGTGTGAGCATGGAAGCTCCAATAAGGTGTTCTCCACCACTAACATTAGCATTGAATACTTCTCGCCATATAGTAACTATAAAAGGGGTTGAAAGTCGTGACTACACTTGTGGTGCTTCCTCGTGAGTACACTCAAAGAAAGAGACGTGTGTTGTTAAAAAAAGAGACCTATCCATAAGCACAAAATATTCAAAGGGTGCATGTAACCTATGAGTAGTAGCACAATGGATAGGGCACAAGTAGCACATGCCTCTCACAAGTTGCTATGTATTTGCGCGTATGTATGCTTTACAATCCTTGCCAAAAAAGGGTGTATGTAGTAAATGTGTCAAGAAAATAGACATTTTGATGGGATATGCATATCACAATATAGGCAGGATAGATGTGTAAACACGCTTAGTGAATGTTTCATAGTTTTGTTAAGCCATATACTGTCTGATCCATAGTATGTGAAACGCCCATCCACACCGTCCCCCGCCCCGCGACCCACCTTCATGCTCCTCTTAACCCCGTGACCCACCTTCTAACCCCGTTGTAGATCTACGCAGAATTCGAGCGAGCGAAAAGCTATGGCTCAGCCTCTGGTTTCCAAAGTGGCTGTTTTTGCAGAATGGGTGGCGTTGCCCGCGGCCATCGTGGCCGCCTACTTCGCCACTCCCAAGCCCCCACCGCGGGAGCACCACCCCAAATGATCCCAGGTAGTTTTGCGTTTCATTTCTTAGCGGTTATCTCTTCCTCCTCTCTCGTCAATTTGCATCCATGGTGATTTGGTTCTGTGTCCGGTTTCATGTTGCTTGTTCTTGTTTTTAAGAAGATCACCCCACCCACATCCCCACACCCACACACAAGGCACATATTGTGGAAGAGCTCGTAAAGCATGCAAACGAGCACATTCTTTCCACGAGACTGCCATTTGCCGACAATGTCAACAAACTGGCGGACAACAGCAAGGTGCAGTACTGTAGTTTCACCATTGATCTTTGATGCTAACCAATTTGGAGATTCCCCTCTTTCCCCTTGCAAACCCATTGTCAACGATTGTAGACAATATATCAATAATAAACCCACAAGTCACTTATATAGTGATTTATAATGCTATAACAAACCAACTAGTCATAAATAGCCAGTAACTATGGTTTTACTAATAAAACCCCTTAGCCACCTGTCTCAGCCTGCTTTCCCTAATCCGAGGGCTGCCCTAACCCTGCCAGCAAAGTTCTTCCGGATGACAGAGTGGGTGTGTGCAAAGTTCTTCCGGATGCCAGCAAAAGAATTCTAGACCAGAGACTCCCGTCATGGAATTGGCAGATGGGAGTGACCCTGTTGGAACTTGCTCGTTAGGGTTAGTAATAGCAAGACACTCACAGTAGAGCTCAAAACACAGCGAGAGAGGCACACAACTTGATGATGATTACCAAGTAGCAAAGAATAAGTACACCCCAAATAATAAGCGTTAGAGGGTGTTCACATGCACGGGAAAAAAACCTCCTAAAGAGGAAAAACATGCCCCGGCTAGTCCTAGAGTGTTCACACACTGCCCATGACAGAGATGTCTACAAACCTCCTTGGCGTGATGTCTTGAACATGTACAAGGATCTGGAAGATCAATCCGCAAAAGCCGAACTTAGAGCTTTCTCCCTGACATAATGGCAATGCACCTCAATGTGCTTCGTGTGAGCATGAAACACAGGGTTCCTCGCAATTGCCAATGCGCTCTGAGAGTCAGGGTAGATAGGAGTGGAGGGCTGCTGTCCAACATTACGATTTGCCAAAAGGCGTCGCAAAACGTTGACTGAAATCTGAAATTCAGAATCCTCCTCAAGTACCAAACTGTCTCCAAAGCCACAATCCAAACAAGAAACCCCCTCTGCAAGTGATCTGTGTCCATTGGAGAAGAAAACATAGCCAAACAAGGGGCTACAAACCTGAAAATTTAGGTCAACTAGTGTCCACACCTCCTATGAGGAAAAACACTGAAGAGAAGGTACCTTAGGGTCCAATAGATGAAGCCCAGTTGAAGGTAGAGCTACCAGCAAGATCGGTTCAGAAAAAACGCAGCAACCATGGCTGCAAATCTGAAAATGCAGAGGTATAAGGGGCTGTAGAACAGGCTGAATATGGAAACGCTGAAGCCACAGATCAAGAATTGCTGCAAAGAACAATTAGGGGGGGGAGGGATGGCACAAGATAACCAGAAGGGATAGGCAAAAGGGAGCCCAGAGAGCTCCAAGATCAGGGCTGGGAAAGCAAGCCCAAACAAGCCAAAAAACGCAGCCTGTTTGGGACAGCTATGTTGCTGTCCAGACCTGAAAAAAAATCGCATGAGAATGTTAGAAGTCATCTCCTGTCTATTTGTATACACCAGGGCCTTTGTTGTGGGTGTGCCCGCCCTTATCAGGTGTTTTATCATTTTTCTTCACTCCCCGTATTTTTCCCCTATTTTTTCTATTTTTCTGAGGCTTGGGAGGGCTGCCAGAGGGTGCCAAGAGCAGTACAGTGCTGGCCGACTAGATGTTTATCAGTCGAGGCACTCTTGCTGCTGGCCGACTGGTTTTGATCAGTTTTGGGCACCAGATTGCTGGCCGACTGCATTAATGCAGTCGTGGACCTTTTTATCAGTCGTGGGCTTGTCTTTATGCTGGCCGACTGCCCTCTAGGGAGGTATATATAGGTCCTCAGCCCCCATACCTCATTTGTATCATATTTGGGATCTTCTTGTGTATATCAGAGCAGAGTTACACGCCTACATCTCTCTCTCTCTCTCTCTTGTGCTGTTTTTCTGCCTGCGTTTTTTGCTCTTGTGTTCCCAGACCTGGTCATCATCTCCGCTGCATATTCTGACATGGTATCAAAGCCCTAGGCTCTAGATAGGTCTTGGGATTTGTGTGAGCAAGAGGGGGACTGTTTTGTGGCTGATTGGTGGACTGTTTTGGGCTGATCGGGAAGAGGAGAAGCAAGAGGAAGGCGGGCTGATTTGTTGGACAGCCACTTGCAGGTTTTAGTTCTTCTTTGTTCCCACCCACCCACCCTTTTTAGAGTACATCCCCGCTATGGCAGATCTGTTTGAGATGGCCGAGAGACATGTGAAGATCCCGACACTCCCCACGTTCCCGGTGGACCGTCAGTTGGACGGGAGCAACTACGGCATATGGAAGGTGATAATGGAATCCGTTCTGGAGTCTTACGACCTCGCCGATTTTGTCGTTGTTGGTGTTCCACGGCCGGAAGTAGAGGAAGGGGAGTTACCGTCAACCCGAAAGGACCGGGAGGCCCAGACACAGATGTGGGATCGTGTCAACGCCAGGGTCGGTTCGTTTATTTTCCTCAACTGCACACCACAGGTAATCAATCATGTAAAGCATATGACGCTGGCCAGAGGTATATGGCAGCATTTAGCCTCACTTTACAACAGGGTATCGCCCATGAAGAGGATTTTCTTGGAAGTACAGATGCGGGTTATGAGCCCTGCAAAGTCGTCGACGATGCGGGAGCATGTTAACAAGCTGCAGGCTCTTCAGTAGGAAGTTCTTCAGGCTGGGAAGGAGATATCGTCAGAGGACATGGCCATAACGTTGCTGTCACATTTGCCCTCTTCGTACTCAGCATTTTACTCGTCTTTGATTACCAGTGGCAGGCTCAGCACCATCACGTGGGAGGAGCTTGTGCCCATGGTCCTGGACCAGGAGGAACGATTCACGAACCCTCCTTAGGGTGGAGGTTTGGAGGCCTTAACTGGCCAACGGTCGAAAGGCCGTAACTCGGGCAAAGGGAAGGCTTCATCAGAGAAGTCTTCTGAGAAGAAGTCCGACGCTGACCGCGAGAAACTGAAGGCAGAGAGGACCTGTAATGATTGTGGCGAGAAAGGCCACTACTGGAGGCAGTGTCCCAAGCGGAAGACCGAGAAGGGTGAAGATTCCTCAGCAGCAATCATGAAGACTCCGGCTTTTGTGCACCTGGAGGTGATGGACACCGATGTTTCATTTTCTTCAGGCAGGGAGGAGATTGGAGGACTCGCCGCAACGGATACTCGGGAGTGGATTCTCGATAGTGGTGCTTCCAGGCACATGACTCCTTCCCGTTCCGGGATCTCTGCAGGTATTCTGGTCATATTCTTACTGGGGATACGTCCACTATCCCAGTTCACAGTGAGGGCAGGATGGAGATAGTTCCCGATGGCAGAGGAGGGAAGCATTCTTCCCAGGTGTTGTATGTTCCGGCACTTGGTTTTCATCTGTTGTCAGTGCATCAGGTTTGCAAGACTGGCATACGGGTGGAGTTTGATGAGCATTTTGTTGCTCTCCGGGACAAAGCAACAGGCCAGGTAGTTTGGGAAGGTGGAGTGGAGAATGGAGTTTACAGGCTTTCAGCACTCTCTCTCCCAGGTCCTCAAGATTGTGATGAGTGGCAGTCTTGTAATGGCTACTCAAGTGTGGATACGTTGCAGGAGCGGGCTTTCCGAGACCAGATGGTGGATAGCTTGCCAATAGATGGCAGCAGTTGGCAGGAACTTTCCAGTATTGATGTTGGTTGTTCTTGTGTTCGTGAGTCAAAGGAAGCTGAACAGGTCACTTATGCTCTGATGTCTCGTCGTGTTCTTGATGAGCCAGTTGAGCTCTTGGTTGCAGATGTCTCTTTGGGAGGCAGGATTGCGTTTCCTGTGGTTTCTGCGGCATGCGAAGGATCATGGACTCTTGTACACAAGAGGGGGATTGTTGGATGGAGTCCGACTCCGCGGTTGGAGTGACTCAGTTTGGGGAGGAGATTCGGACACGAGGGGATCTACTTATGGCCCAGGAGCAGTTTTACGGAGCAGGAGGAGGTTGCATGGCAGGTTTGGGCTTCCACTGGAGGAACCCATGGTCATCCAGAGGCACTTTGTTCGCAAACAGATCGTTGCTGATGACATCTTGCTGGAGTTCTGTTCGACGGAGGACAGTACGGTGGACCTCTTCACGAAGTCGCTCTCAGGATTTGCTCAAGCGGCACCCCAGCTCCCAGTGGTTGGTTACACAGCCAGGAGCTGAGAGGGGGTGTTAGAAGTCATCTCCTGTCTATTTGTATACACCAGGGCCTTTGTTGTGGGTGTGCCCGCCCTTAGCAGGTGTTTTATCATTTTTCCTCACTCCTCGTATTTTTCCCCTATTTTTCCCATTTTTTCTGAGGCTTGGGAGGGCTGCCAGAGGGTGCCAAGAGCAGTACAGTGCTGGCCGACTGGATGTTTATCAGTCGTGGGCACTCTTGCTGCTGGCCGACTGGTTTTGATCAGTTTTGGGCACCAGATTGCTGACCGACTGCATTAATGCAGTCGTGGACCTTTTTATCAGTCGTGGGCTTTTCTTTATGCTGGCCGACTGCCCTCTAGGGAGGTATATATAGGTCCTCAGCCCCCATACCTCATTTGTATCATATTCGGGATCTTCTTGTGTATATCAGAGCAGAGTTACACGCCTACATCTCTCTCTCTCTTGTGCTGTTTTTCTGCCTGCGTTTTTTGCTCTTGTGTTCCCAGATCTGGTCATCATCTCCGCTGCGTATTCTGACAGGGAACCCCTGGAAGGTGCCGCCAAGATGGGCAGGTATGCTGTCCAGAAAAACGCCCCTGTCAGGCTGCCTAAAGGCTGAAAACTGATGCCCTGAAGAGAGGAAGCTACAGGCCACTGAATGGGTATCAAATCAGCCCTTGAAGAAACGCAAGCTTCAACGCATGAACACAAAAACGCAGATCTGTCCCGGAAAAGCGCAGATATGAAGAGGCAGAGGAGGGAGCATCCAACGTTGAAAATCACCGGCGCTCTGATACCATGATAGAATGTGCAGCGGAAGAAGGGAAAGTGGAAACATAGGAGAGAGAGTGAGAGAGAGAGATGGAGAGGAAACACAAGTGATGATATTGAGAGCAGGTTCTCACCTGTGTTTCCTCTCCAGGTTCTCACCTGTGTTTCCTCTCCATCTCTCTCTCTCACTCTCTCTCTTGTGTTTCCACTTTCCCTTCTTCCGCTGCACATTCTATCAGGGTTCACGAGGTCTTGTGAAGGGAAGGTGGGTGGGAAAAAAAGAAGAAGAAGAGGCTGCAAATAGAATGCAAGGTGGCTGTCCAACAGTGATGGTTGCCTTCTACCCGATCTCTAAGTCCTGTACAGCCCAAAACAGTCTCCAATCAGCACCTAAATTAGTAAACCCTCGACGTCTCACTGTCTCCAAGCTTCAAGCCACCTGGGGCTCTGATACCATGTTAGAATGCACAGCGGAAATGAAGACAACTACTGTATAGAGCAATACACAGATGCAAGAGAGAGAAGATAGTGTAACTCTGCTATATATACACCAAGAAATCTAGGAGTGCTCAATGACAAGTGTGGGGGCAAGGGGCCATTTTATATGGCCCCAGGGTGCTGGTCGGCCAGCACTAAAACAGCCAACAGCAGCCCCACGCACCTGATCCAGCCCAGTCGGCCAGCATATGGCAGTCGGCCATCAAATCAGCAGTCGGCCAGGGTAGAGCAACAGGTCGAGGATGCAATCTTCTTAATACAGCTTTCTTTCTTTCTTTCTTTCTCTCTCCCCTCTCCCGCACACACTCAAGTCTCTCTCTCTCTCTCTCTCTCTCTCCCCCTCCCGCAAAATTGAAACTAAAGGTTGTATAGTATTAGTAAGTGCTTTAGTGTTCATTGATGAATCTTCAAACTTCATCAGTATTCACTACGTTTGGAATCTTTTCAGCACGTTTTCCAAACGTACTAAACGTATCGTTCACTACGTTTGGAACCACCTTGGTCACCTGTATACAAGGTAGTTGAGGGAAAGTAGGGTAACGGAAATGGGAACAGAGACCACAATTCCCAAGGGGGAGAAATGGAAATGTAAACACCATATTAACAAAGAGAGTTGAAGAAGGAAAGGGGTGAAAGTTCATGGTTGTTTGTACTTAGATATGATGGGCATGAATTTTAAGGTTTATGATAAAGAAAGGGGTAGAAAAGGGATATGAGTGAATGTGATGAATATCTTACACATGAAGCTTGATTTGGGTGCAAAAAACTCCTAAATGTGGTGGAGTGAAACGGCAATCCAAAACGTTTCCTCTGGCAGCTGAAACATTTCATCCAGCCAGCTGTTTCGGAGTCATCGAAACATTTTGGTGACTGGAATGTGTTCCAGCCCCCTACTTGTCATGAACCCGTCTCAACCCTCCTGAGGAGCGGTTACTGCCGTTTCACGTAACTATGATATACAATGACCAACCTCTGCCCTATCTTAAAAGGCCTAATTTCTGAATCCATAATAGAAGGCTAATCCTGGGGATCTGAAAGGCCATAACTATCCTTTCCACCAGTCATGCACTATATCATGAGGTGATTTTCTTTATAGAATTGCTTCCTATTTCAATGGTTCTGCTGAACTGTGTGACTTGCCTGGGGCTTGTTGGCTGCCCAAACTGGCTTAAAACCTGGTCCAAACTGGGTGCCTAGCTGCACATTCCCTGGCTGGTCTGATTCTCATAAACTTGGGCTGTCTGTATTGCTCCTTTTGTTTCTTGCTCTGCACTCGTGGGCCAATGCCTCTGGGATTTGACAGATCCCCTCCTCACACTACATTTTCTTACACTCTCATGGCTGTTGTTTCTTAATCATTAGAGCTTACAAATTGGCTCGAGCTCTGGTAAATCTCAACCCTACTATGCCCTAGTAGACATTGCACATGTATTGTGTGACTGTGCTTTCATTATCTTGTCTTGAGTATAAAAAAATAGGAGCTGACATTTAACATGGTTGCATGCAGGTGCTTTCAGGGACAATGTGCCACTTGCTGTTAGTTTTTGTCGTCACATTTTCACGGGTGTGCGGATTATATCTAATGATAAGCCATATAGATGACGTGTGAACTTCATTCCAGTTTGGAATGAATCTGGATGTTTGATTGTTCTTAACAAGTCTCAGGTGTTAAATGTAGTTGTTACAGAGTCTAAGCTGAAGTTTTTTTTTTGGGCAAATTTTCTGACAATTATATTTGCTATATGCTTGTCACTTGAGTGGGCTATCTTGTAATCATGGAATTTCATATTTTTATGATTAAGCATGTCATATGAAAACTGCTTGGGTTGGTGAATAGTGCCTCCTCCTCCTCCTCCCCCCCCCCCCCCCCCAACAAAATATATAAATAAAAATTAAAAATCATGTGCTTGTGTTGGTGTGTGGTTTACGCATCAGGCTGGTAATCAAAAGATCCCCAGACGCCATTCCTTGGGCATTGGTCCCATCACATGGATATGGATCATATGTGGTTGAATGGTTTGGCTATGATGCTTGAAGACTCTCTCTCTCTCTCTCTCTCTCTCTCTCTATATATATATATATATATATATATATATATATATATATATATATATATATATATCTCACACACACACACACACACACACACACTTAAAACACACGCACATGTGGAATGGTTGGGTTTGGACACTAGGTTGCTTATCTTGAGAGATTGGGAGCACAATTGGGGTGCACACTACATCTAATCTTCTACTCTCTTAACCGAACCATGTGGACAACCATTGATGGAACAGCTAGACTTCTCTCTCAATGTCAGGCTGCTCCTACCACTATGTGAGGTACTGCTCTTGGGGAGAGCAAGAGCTCGAGGCTAATTGTTGCTGCTGGAGGGGCTCGTTGCTGCAACCATAAAAGGCCTTCGTTGTCATAAGGTGAGCTCTTGCTTTTGATACAGTGTTGGTGCTTGATGTAAGGTATGGAAGGCTCCTTCACTAGTGAGGGTCATAAGGGTGTGTGAAGCCTAGGCATTTATGGTTGTTGCCAAGAGTTTAATGCTACAGTTTGATTGTGTATGCTTTTGCCTCTCTCTCTCTCTCTCTCTCTCTCTCTTTTGAGTCCCCATGAGTGCTTTTGTATCCATGTAATGGCTAGAAGATCTTGTTGTGCAAGAGTGGCAAGAACAACTAGGTTGTGATACAGTGTTGGAGCATACTTTTGCTTTTGATGTTGGCCGGCCATGAAGGTGGTGGATATGCTAATGTTGTTATGAAAGCTTAACATGCAGAAGAAACCAAGTGACATAGCCTGCAGCGGCGTACGTGGGCTCGACCACTAGTAGGGTCCGGGCATTGGAGCATGACCGGCGTGAGCTAGTGGGGTTGGGGTGAGGATACCCCAGTCGGAGTGCTGGCTAGCCATAGAGCTAGGCGGCTAGGTGACCAGACGGCCGGGCTAATGTGGACGATAGGCCACATATTGGTGGGAGGTGTGTGTAACCGCACCATTCTTATCCTCTGTGGTTGGGCGGTGAACATTCTTCTCTCTGTATATTTATATCTCTTAGTTACATAGTAGAATCTGTCACGGCACGCCCCGTTGGGCTTACAATGGTATCAGAGTCCTCGAAAAAACTTTCTTGGGGTGACAAAGCTATATCGAGAGAAGAGGGAAAACAAGGGCCTAATGAAGGAAACAATTAGCAGGCCGATCCAGGACTTCAGGATGGGAACCAGAACCGTTGACCTAGTACTCATGAGACCACGGCCATGTCATTAGCAAAGTACCATGACTTTCAACAGTTAAGACGATTTCTCAAAGATGAATTCCTTGCTTGGAGAGACAAGAAGGAATAGGACCAAAGAAGGGCCCAAATGTTTGAAGATTTCATCAAGGATCAAGTCACCGAAGTTGAAGGAGTTGAAGTTGCGAAAGCTTATCTTCGGGCTAAAGGAGTCACCATTGCAAAAGGATCTAGAGCCACCCATTCCATTTCTCGTGGACGAGATATGGATGCTATTCTTAGGCCCCCTCTCTCGGATGCAGCATCTTCGGGTCAAGTAAGGGAAAGGAAGGCAAAGGAACCTTCATCAACCGGCAAGATGGACTTCAAGCTAGGAGAGAAGAGCATCAAGTTTGATGCTTTTCATGAAAAATGGGATATACGAAAAGTATTATTTTTGGTTAAGCATTGTGATGCTGCTTTTGAAGAAGACTATTACTCTGAAAAGTCAAAGCTTCGCATGGTTTGCATGCATTTAAAGAATGCCGCCTTGAATTGGTGGCTAAAAGTAGTACAAGAAGGGACCAAGCCAAAGACTATGTTCAACAAGAAGTTTTTACTCACAAACTTTGAAGCAGATGTGCAGAAGGAATGGGATGAGGTAAAACAGAAAGTTGGTGAGAATGTGGTATTATACCTTAACACTAGTTTGGTACCAAAAAAGGACACTTAAGTGTCTTTTTTCGGACGATGCAAATAAAATGCTACTTGCGCTAGGAAAGACATTCAAAATCCTTCTTGAGGAGTTTGAATGTGTGACCTAGTGTGTCTTTAAAAAATGTAACCTTGCAATTTGGATGCTGGCACGATAAGGAATTACACCCATAAATAGGACTTGCATGAGACTGTAACTCAGGTTTGAGAAAACCGCCTTATAAGCTTAGAGAAAAAAATCACTAAGCCTTGTGATAAATTCTAAGTAATTATTTCGTATTTGTGTCAAAGATTTTGCCAAGTTTCACATGAAATAAAATTCAATTGAGAGTGTCTAAAATAGTGTGTGTTTGATACACTACTTTTTAGCATCAATTTGTATCCAAACCAATACATGGTTTTAATGTGTTTGCAAGTTTTTTAAGGTGATACAATGCTTACTCTATCCATTGAGATCTTAAAGTTATTTGTAAAAGCCCCTTAGTAAGCTACAAATATTAATTGTTTCAAAATGTCAAAATTGCACACAACAAAAATTCTGGATTTAGATTCTTGAGTCATACGCATTACATTCCATAGTAAACTTACAATATTTTGTCTATATAGAATAATTTCGTTAAGGTACATTTTACAAACATAATTTGGGTACTTAAAACCTTTGTTTCATGGTTGTTGAGAGAGAATTTAGAAATTTTGAAAAATGTAGCACGATTGAAAAACTAAGATAGCGCTCAAGTAGCAAGATTTACTTGAGCTTGGGATCCCAAAAAAATATGTATTAACTTGGTTTTGAACTATATAATCATTTTCGATTGCGAATTTGCACTAACATAACCCTAGTTTTATGGAAGTACCTTTGGAAGGTCAAAATTTTTCTCTTTTTTAGCATCTTGGTAATTATGAGATTTTTGTTATAGTTCACAAGTAGCTTAGGAACTAGGACCTAAAGGAGATTGTGTTGTTTTGAAACCCCAAGTTCTACCAATTGACTTTTACAAACATGAAAAACATGATTTATTCAAGAAGTTATAGGCATTTTAGGAGATTTTTGACAAAACAGCTTCAAAATTCAATGAGAATTTCAAGTTAGAGTTTTTTTGTCAAAGTTCTAATATAGCTTGTGTTTTGACATCATGAAAAATTTTCTTTATTTTTTGACTTTTAACTGACCTATGGTTGAAACAAGGTGTAGAAATGTTGTTTTTAGGTTCTCCAAAAAATTCCAAAGTTTTGGTAAGAAACAAGATACTAAAGTGTCCTCAGAACACTTTAGTGTCCAATTACAGAACTAGTGTTAACAACTTTTCAATAGTTTCTTTGAAGTTTACTTCATATACTCCCATTCCTCCATAGGAACCTTAATTGGAGCATAATTCAAAAATTTCTGAAAATCTAGACCCTTAGGCTAAGGTGCACTAATGGAAATGCGTAAGTTTGTGAATGGATTGCAATCGAAGCTTATGTAAGTAGTGTATATGGTTGGACCAAAAACCTTGGAGAAAGCTCAAGACAAAGCTTTGTTAGCCGAGGCCTTGTATATGCCTGGGATGGATGGCAAGACAAAGAACGACAATCGAGATCCCACCTCAAAGGTAGAAGTTTAAAGACCGATCCCCTTCAAGAGCTGAGTCTTACGAGAAGAATGACGGGAGTGGGGACAAACCTCCACTCTTTGGAAGAATATTGTTCCTCAAACAACGTGAAGAATACTCAAATTGTCTCGAAGCCAATGCAAGAAACCAGAGAGATTGGAAGATCAACAAATTGACACTTGCGCCACCAGCACCGCCAGCCAGTAGCGCTGCTGCATACGCTCATTGCTGTGTATCATCTTTACCACTGCCTGCACCTTGCTGCTGTGCGTCGTTGCCAGCCTGCCAACGCCACCACCAGCCGTCGCTGTCTGCAACCAGCGCTGCCAGCCTGGTGTACAGGCCGCCGCCACTTGCTGGGCTGCGCCGTCAGCCACTGTACTGCCAGTGTCGTCATATTGCTGTACTTTCTCCGCTTGGCTGTGTTTTTTTTTAAATTTAATGAAGCTACCACCAGCGCCTAGGGCTATGAGGAGGGAAATGAAGAGAACAAGCATAATTATTGTCGGATTAACATACCTATCTATATTTTGACCTATATTATCCATATCTCATGTGGTATTAAGGTCTTAGTCAATGTCAATAATGTCAAATTGAAGAAGTGAGAGGGTTAGTAAACAAAAATACAAGGAGGTTTGATTGGGTCATCCTTAAGCTAGTCGATTATGGTTACCTCCATGGTAGCTGCGCGTAGCTTTGGCATCTCGGAGCTCTACATATTTTCCCTCAGCTACTTTGTTCTTCTTTGTAGATGCATGCAACTCTTTGGGGACCCCCAAAAAAGATCGTACACTCACCAGGGCGTCCGTACAATGATCGCGCAAGGACCAAAGGCCGACTGTCCACCGTATGGTCCACACGTACCGTGGATATCCATGCTACCTCTGACCAAAAGGGTACATGCGTACCAATCCTTTGCGCGTGTGCACTGCCACCGTACCTTTCCCCAAGCCCATGCAGACCAGTGATCAACACACTTTGACGATACACCGTTCTTTCAACCGTACTTTGCTTAGCGCCCCATCCATACCCCACAGTTATATAAACCCCTGGGGTACTCCATGGCCAGCACGCATTCTTGCGTAGAGTATACCCTGCTCAAGGTCGTACCACCAGCCCGTACCGCCCGTCTGCGCTGCATAGTGTACTTGCTGCAGTACCTGCAGCCGTCCCTTGTAGCCTCCTAATCTGCCAGCTCTCAGATAAGCCCATTTCCAGCCAACCCACCCTTGTGAGGAGAGAGTGTCCTTACCTCTTCTCTCCCCCACCCCCCGTGTGAAGAGACTTACATCAGCAGCCCTCACCCCTCAGCAAAACGTCTTTGCCTTTTCCTTACGGACAACTCACAAATTCTCCTCCCCTATTTGCGTGGACTTTTAAAAGAGGTTTTCTACCTTAGAGGAGAAGGTTCACATGCTGCAGTTTTTGGCCCCTAGAGTGGGCAAACAATCTCAGAATGGAGATCCGACTGAAGCATTATGATCGTTGCATCGAGAACTACAAAGTGACAGTCAAGATGGTCCCATCTCGGAAATGCCAGAATATCGCCTCGCAACAATGAGATTGGAGAAGATGCTCCTAATGCGGCTCCAACCCTCTTGTTGCAAACTCCACAAGGGAACGGTGGCCAGGTTAGCTTGGTTATCTTTTAAAAAGAGTTTTCTTTAATATTAATGTCAATAAATGAAGAAAGAAGATGTGTATCTTTTCCTTTGAAAAAAATGTATGAAGCTACTATTTTAAGTGATGCTGTATTCAATGGTTTGTATTGAAATTGTTATCTTTAAGAGAGAGTGTAGGTTTTTTCTGGCTTCGACGCTAACTCCGTTCAGTGCTTGTGTAATCGGGTGGCGTCATTAGCAAAGCCTAGGATTGGCCCATGGTATCCCTCATACCATTGGGAGAATAAGGTTCGCTGATTGAGGCGAGAGATTGTGATGCTGTCTAGTTCTGAGGGCCCAGGCTAGTACGGTGAATAAGCCCACCCTAGTGTGTAGACATCCCCCCTCCTCTGAGGGGCAGGAGGATCGAGCGACGGAGCCTGAGAGGGCGACAGGCCGACTTGAGTCCTCGCCAACGGCGGCCGACGATGAGGTGTATGGTCCCGTAGGATTTTGCCCAGGATGTAGAGGCTGGAAGGCCGAATTCTAGATCATCGGTAGTATAAAGGAAAAGAATAAGAGAGCCGGTTTGACTTGTATGGAATTGATTCATCATGTATAAACTTTTTTTATATAAACCTTGTCTTTGGCATTATTGTACTGTGGAAAAAGACTGTTTTAATGAATCTTGTGAAAAGGGCCTTAATTAAGGAACATGTTTATTTATGTCAAAGAGTGTGGTAGGATTAATTAGAAAACAAATTGACACGTGAGGAGGGTGGAAAGTGGGAGGATGGAATGCCCCGACGGCACCATCCTATGGACGGGTGAACCCGATTAGTCGGGTAGCTTTCCGGGTAGCTTTCCAACAGATTAAGTGAAAGCCCTACGCTAGATAAATAGGTTCTCGAGCAACTCTATTCTAGAAGGCTAGGACAGCACAGCTGTGCCTTGCATGGATGAGGAAAAAAGCGTTCTCTAGAAAATCAAGATTAGTAGTTGCCTAAATTATGATCAATTACCCTATGGGTGATTTGATTTTTAGAAGACCACGCTCCCCCTGTACGATAGGACTAGGTCTTACTTATGAATCGTATCCTTGAATCTCTGCATGGTCAAGGTGTCGATAAGTAGGAAATTTTCTCCAAGTTAAGACTTAGTAGACTATCTTAAGTGTTTCCCCTATTTTGGAAGGGGAGGAACCTTACAATTGGTATCATAGCCGATCTTAGCTCTTAGGACTTGCCATTTAAGGACTGTTTTACAATGTATGTTTTACCTAACATAATACTAATTAATAAAAACACCTTACTAAGAACAAATTGAATTGATGTTTGAATGATTGTAGGAAGAGGAAGATGCCTACTCAAAGTTTCTAGTTTTCCAGTGCGTCTTCAAGACCGCTTGTCACTCCTCAAATTTCGAGTTTTGTGACACCATGGTGCAGATACTAGAGAAGATGTCCCTCCCCCATTTCTCTCATATCGAAAGAGGATGGGGTAGAGATTTCTGGAGTCGTGGGCCGAGATATTTCTTTATCCAAGCGAATCGAGTTGGGAACCTTACCACACTGATCTGAAGCGGATTCGTTGGATTGAAATGTTAAAGATGGTCCGTTTATTTTGGTTCGTGGGTACTCCCAGGCCCGACACCTCTGTGACTATAGACGGGATTCGCATACCACAAGATCACTCCGAGTGATGTAGATCTTACATGCCGACAGAGTAGCTGTGTTGGGACCTACCCCAATCCAGAGTCTACCACCCTTACCATCAGTTTTTTGAGTCTTAGAAACTATAGCGAAATCCCCATACTTCACCTATGTGGACCGCTCTACCCTTATATCATAATCGAGCTTAGAAATTTCCCTTCATGATAAATAAAACTAATTATATTAGTCTCAGATCTTTGTAATAAAACTTGTCCTTGTAAATATTTGGGAAATAAAATGATTTCAATGTTTTACTTTCAAAAAAGATTAAGCGTTGTGCAAGGTATGAATCTTGTAATCTTAAAAATTTAATCTTATAATGATGGCCAGGAAGATCAACCTCCACTTCCCAATGCGCTTTACACTGATATCTAGGAGAAGAAGATCCTGCTCAAGCAAATGCAACCTCCCTCCTTTAAAGGAGAAGGTTCAAAGATAAAGAATGATGCTGAAGTCTGGATTGAAGCGATGGATGATAATTTCTCTACTGTCGTACTGGAGTAGCAAATCAGTCTATGCTTGCACGGTTTCGCCTCACCAAACTAGCTAATTCTACAATCATTCTTCTAGCTGTTTTTTGACCCAAGTTAAATTTTTGCAAACATCTAGGAGAAAGAAATGAATGGGTACTGCCACAATAAATCAAAAGCTAGAATGGCTTACCGTGAGATGAGTGGCTGGAGTTTGGATTACACCAAATTGATTCTCGGACCTTGGTGTTCTATTGCCGCATGGACGGTGGCGCACTCTTCTTCAACCATTTCCAAGGTCAATTCTTCACTTATAATACAAGCGGTTCTAGCAACTGCTCCTACGCGACCTATGCCACGTCCACTGCCTCTTGCACCTTGGTGGTGATAGGGGTTCCACGGCCTTGATTTCCTTTGCCACCTTGGGGAAATGATGTTGCCAGCTTGGGACGGTTGGCCCTAAAGTGTCCCGGCTCATTGCATTCAAAACACAGAGGGCCTTCTCTGGAAGAAGCAGCATACGAGCGAGGGACAAAAGAGTTGCTTTGCCACCCTCTGTTGTAGTAGGGAAAATTCTCTTGGGATTTCTTGTAGGGCTGATCTTTAGGGTTTGCCTTAGGGTAAGATCTCTTTTGAGGCTTAGGTTTGTCGGTTCTCATTTCTTTCACAAGGGCTTTGCTCGTATGAGAGCATCCTGTAACGTGCTTGGCCTCATTGCTTCAAGGCGGGAATCTAAGGGTCCATTTAACCCTTGGCAGAAACGAGCCACTTGTTGGGAAGTATTTTAAAGAAACTAATCCTCCATGAAGCTCATGATAGTACCGCTGCAGGGCACCCAGGCTATGCAAAAACATTAAATGCCGTAAAAAGGAGGAGCTTTCATTATGCAGGCCTGAAAAATGATATCCTTCAGTACTTAAAGCAATGTCTCTCATGCCAAAGGATCAAAGCTGAAATGGTATGCCTGGGAAACTTCAACCCTTGGATATGAAGTGGAAATTCATTAGTATGAATTTTGTCACAAGTCTCCCCACTGTACAAGGAGGATATGACTCCATTCTTGTAGTAGTGGACTGACTTACCAAAGTAGCTCATCTTATATCAACAAAGAAAACCTTCAAAGCTTCTAATGTTGCTCGATTATTCATCAAGGAAGTATTCAAACTTCATGGTCTCTCAAAGAGGATAGTAAGTGACCGAGATTCTGACTTCACTTCAAGTTCTGGTAGTCCTTATTTCAAGCCTTGGGCACTCAAATTTGCTTTAGCACAGCTTATCATCTCTAGAGATTGATGGCCAGACTGAGAGAGTCAATCAAGTAATTGAAGACATCGTCAAGTAATTGAAACCAAAAAGATGGATTCAAAACCTTCCTCTGGTAGAATTTGCCTATAATACATCTTATCATCAGAGCCAGGAAAATGCTCGAAGAGATGGAGGAACAGACCAAGGCAATCCAAAAAGATATTAAAGCTGCTCAAGATCGGCAAAAGCATTATGCTAACACCAAAAGAGGTCTGAAATGATCTTCAAGGAAGGAGACAAAGTTCTTCTACAAGTGCGACCCAAACGAAGTTCTATCACTTGGGAAATATAAGAAGCTCAGCCCTAGGTATTGTGGTCCCTACACAGTTATCAAGTGTCTAGGTAAAAGTGCTTATAAACTCCAGCTCCAGTCCATATCAAAATCCAGCTCAGCCCTAGGTATTGTGGTCCCTACACAGTTATCAAGTGTCTAGGTAAAAGTGCTTATAAACTCCAGCTCCAGTCCATATCAAAATCCACAATGTATTTCATGTAAGTTTGTTAAAACCTTATGTACCCAGTCTTGATCATATTCTTGATGATGAACAAGTTGTAATCCCTACTCAAGGAGTCCTTGAATTACAGCCTAGTAGGATCATAGATTCTAGAGAAAGGCAACTCCAAAATAGAACTCTTATAGAACATCTAGTATAGTGGAAAGATTACCCTGAAGAGGATGCAACCTGGGAAGATGAAGCTACACTCTTAAAGGATTATCCACAATGCATGACGAGATGAGGACATCTCGATTTCTTTAAGGGGGGGAGGATGTAACATGCCCATCTTCATTAATAAAGAAATGTCCATGTAATAGATGAATTTATGAGTTTTTATGGTGTAAAACTCAATGATTTTATTAAACGAGTAATTTCTACTTAGAATCTTTAAATTCTGAGTCCAAATTTGGAATCTGCACACGATTTTACCCTATTATAGGATTTTATAGCATCCCAAAGAGACACCGGATCAAGCTTATACACGAATTTTGGTTATTTTTAGCTAAAAACGATGACCTTTAAACCTTAATAAATGCACCACCGGGCGTCCGATTGATGAACGGTTTGCACCCCAACGACCAGGGGAACATCTCGAACATTTTTGCCGGAAAAAAAAATCACCCCCAGGCGGTCGAGCACGCAAATCGAGGCCGACACCCTAAATTTGGGGACCTTGCCCCAAAAAGGATCGTACACACTCACCAGGGCACCCGTACAATGGCTACACAAGGACCAAAGGCCGACCGTCACTGTATGGTCCACATGTACTGCAATGTGGAACATCCATGCTACCTCTGACCAAAAGGGTACATGCGTACCACTCCTTTGCCTGTGCACCACCACCGTACCTTTCCCCAGGCCCATGCAGACCATTGATTAGCACACTTTGACGGTACACCGTCCTTTCAACTGTACTTTGCTTAGCGCCCACACCCGTACCCCACAGCTATATAAACCCCCGAGGTACTCCATGGCAAGCACGCAATCTTGCATAGAGTATACCTTGCTCAAGGCCATACCGCCAGCCCGTACCGCCCGTCTGCACCTGCATACTATACTTGCTGTAGTACCTGCAACCGTCTCTTGGAGCCTTTCTCTCAGCACCCCCTAATCTGCCAACTCTCAGATAAGCCCATTTCTAGCCAACCCACCCTTGTGAGTGAGGAGAGAGTGTCCTTAGCTCTTCTCCCCCCTGAAGAGACTTATAGCAGCAGCCCTCACCCCTCAGCAAAACGTTTTTGCCTTTTCCTTAAGGACATCTTACAAATCCCCCCCCATTTGCATGGACTTTAGTAAGAGGTTTTCTACCCCTTAGAGAAGGTTCGCACGCTACAGTTTTTGTCTTATTTCTTCATTTATTGACATTAATATTAAAGAAAAACTCCTTTTTAAAGATAACCAAGCTAACCTGACCATCGTTCCCTTGTGGAGCTTGCAACGGGAGGGTAGGAGCCACATTAGGAGCATCTTCTCCAATCTCATTGTTACGTGCTTCTCCCGAGGTGATATTCTGGCGTTTTCGGGATGGGGCCATCTTGAATGTCGCCATGTAGTGCTCGATGCAGTGATCGTAATGCTTTAGTCGGATCTCGATTTTGAGATCGTTTGCCCACTCTAGGGGCAATGGGTGGGATTCATCTATGAGAGGATTGTTCACATTTTAGTGGATTTACTTGTGGATAAGGATACATGGCAACCACTTTCTTAGGTGCAACAACAAGATCTATTATGTGAGGATGTGGTTGGATCATTTGATATTCATTATATGGGCTTTAATGACTCCGACAATGGAAGATGTGAAATTTTGGAAATTTTTGGACATATTTGGCAAAGGCCCTTTTTGGAGTCTTTTGGTAATCTCAATGAGTTCTAATGGTAACTATGATGGTAGTTTATGATATGTAGATGCTTTGGCATCATGCACATGTCATTTGGGGCTCATTTTGAAGTGTTTTCGTGAGAGATTTGCAAGTAGTTTTGACATCCACATGGGCTGCCATAATAGTCCAATATGCTTCAAGAGCACTTCTTTCATGATTGGAGGGTCTAGTTCCACATTGCTCATGAATGAGGTTACTTGGCAATTTTTGGAGTATGTGCAACAATATGGCATACTTGAGAAAGGTCGTTCTTGATAGTGGCATGAATTGTATGGAGAAAATGGGCAATACTTGGGATTATAGGCATGCTGTAATTTTTGGACAATTTTGGTGAGTTCCATTGTTGGGGTCGATGCTTGTAAGGTTCCCCCCCCTTCCAAAATAGGGGAAACACTTAAGATAGTCTACTAAGTCTTAACTTGGAGAAAATTTCCTACTCATCGACATCTTGACTATGCAGAGATTCAAGGATACGATTCATAGGTAAAACCTAGTCCTATCCCGCAGGGGGAGCGTGGTCTTCTAAAAATCAAATCACCCATAGGGTAATTGATCATAATTTAGGTAACTATTAATCTTGATTTCCTAGAGACAATGCTTTTTTCCTCATCCATGCAAGGCACACCCACTGCCCTTGTCTTCTAGAATAGAGTTGCTCGGAACCTATTTATCTAGTGTAGGGCTTTCACTTAATCTGTTGGAAAGCTACCCAACTAATCGGGTCTACTCGTCCATAAGATGGTGCCGTTGAGGCATTCCATCCTCCCACTTTCCACCCTACTCACGTGTCAATTTGTTTTCTAATTAATCCTACCACTCTTTGACATAAATAAACCTATTCCTTAATTAAGGCCCTTTTCACAAGGTTCGTTAAAACAACCTTTTTTCACATTACAATAATACCAAAGACAAGATTTATATAAAAAAGTTTATACATGAATCAATTTTGTACAAGGCAAACCGACTCTCTTATTCTTTTCCTTTATACTGCTGATGATCTAGAATTCAGCCTTCCAGCCTCTACATGCTAGGCAAAACCCTACGGGACCATACACCTCATCGTCGGCCCCGCTGATGAGGACTCAAGCCGGCATGTCGCCCTCTCTTATTCTTTTCCTTTATACTGCTGATGATCTAGAATTCAGCCTTCCAGCCTCTACATGCTAGGCAAAACCCTACGGGACCATACACCTCATCGTCGGCCCCGCTGATGAGGACTCAAGCCGGCATGTCGCCCTCTCAGGCTCCGTCGCTCGATCCTCCCGCCCCTCAGAGGGGGATGTCTACGCACTAGGGTGGGATTATTCACGGCACTAGCTGCATTACAATCTCTCACCTCAATCGGGCGAACCTTATTCTCCCAATGGTATGAGGGATGCCATGGGCCAATCCCAGGCTTGCTAACGACACCGCCTGGCTACACAAGCACGGAACGGAGTTAGTATCGAAGCCAAGAAAAACCTGCACTCTTTCTCTTAAAGATAACAATTTCAATACAAACCATTGAATACATCACTTTAAATAGTAGCTTCATACTTTTTTTCAAAGGAAAAGATACAGAGGGGTCAAATGGAAATGTATCCTTTGGAAATGCCTTGTCATCCATAATGTGACCATTATTCCAAGCACCGGGGTCAAATGGAAAAGCTATTAGTATCGCCTCGAAGATGAGGTAATCCACACAACTATGACCACATGGACGAAAAGTAGATCCAAGCCATGTAGAATCCAAAGCAATGGCTATCAAATTGTCTAGATCGAATAGAGAATATAGAAAGCCCATGTTGGTGAGGCAACTAGCCAATCCTCTTGGGTCGAATGGATAACCACAATGTAGACCATCCAACAATGAAACAAATGTGTGACCTCCTAGATCAAAAGGAAGACATGACGGTGCATCTAACAATCCGGAATACAAACCCAACACCATCTCGGTATGAGATACTCCATCATCAATGGTCATAGAACCGAATCCTCCTATCGCATAGGAATCACATAAGTATAGGTGTCATCCTCAAGATCGGCATGTTTACTACTACCAATGCATACTTCATCATCAACATGTGTAGCATGCATAAGTTCCATGAGATAGCCATAATCAAAAGGAGTAGAACATGTCACCTCAAGGCTATCATCATCTCCACCATGAACAACATGTTTACTACCCATATATACATGTTCATCAACACATGTATGGACAATATTTTCATGAGACGATTCTCCCTTATATGCATCATGATCCACATCTTCTAAGCCTTTATAATCAAACAAGAGACAATCATGTCTTCCAAGCTGAACTTGAAAATGGATCATACAATGCATTCTCATGAATCTTCCACGAACCACTCAATGTGTCAACTAATGCATGATCATCCAAGGCATGGTCATCACGTATATCACCAACAAATGAGTCATCATCTCATTCTTCATCAAATGAGTACTCATTCAAAATGTCATCACAATGACCATCTCCTCACAATCTTGTGGTGTCAAATCATGAGCTAAAAATTCCTCAATCAAAGCACTTCTAAAAGCTGGCCAATCATACCCAATTTTCAGCTTACATATCCCTTTTAATGACCACGGATACATTGGTGACTTGTTGAGAAAGATTTGGCAACAAAGTATCATCTTCTTGCTATCCATAAATTATAGCAAGTGTCTCATCCACTTCAACACCCACAATATGTGTATAAATACCCATATAGTCATAATCTATGCAATGACCAAATGTGATAGTGAATGGAAGTCCTCTTTTGCATTTTATCAAGCCAAAATCTTGCAACACTGAGTGCATGATAGATCTTCTATCCCCACTCAAAGCAAGAGGAAAACCAAGTGTAGGTACCAAAAATTCACAAATATTACTTTTCTTTTTCTTGGCTACACTTGTAGAGGTTTTAAGATCATTCATTGCACATTTCCTCCAATCACTTCCTTTGAGGAAAATAATGTTTGACTATGTGTTTCATCATGCACATCAACTTGATTCATGGCTATATGATTCTTATTTATCCCACCTTGTTTCATAGGAGTCCTCCATGTACTTGTCCCCTCTTGAGATCTTTATCTCCTTATATCAAAGATATCTTCCCTAGAGGACATCCAACTGCTCATTTCTCCTCCACCACTAGGCATTGACAATGCATAGCTCCTTACTTGTATTGCATCAACATCCTCTTCATCAATATCCTCATCAATTGAGAATTGCATATAAGTATTGACAAATTGAGCCACATATTTGTACTCTTTCTTAATGAAAGGAAGTGATTGGAGGAAATGTGCAATGAATTTCCACCCATAGATCATCATAAGCTTTCCTATGCCTTTTGGTGAATGAGATATGCTCCCAATCATACTCAACCACATCATATAATGCCTCTTCAAGCATAAAAGATTGATTTCCCTTGAGATGTGAAGGTACTCTTTTAGGTTCTCCAAGGGTTGGTTCCACATGTGTAGACCAAGATGTATGTTACTTCCCATGTAGTTGATAAGAAGAGCTGTCTTGGAAAGATGTAGGCTTCATTTCCCTCATGAATGAGAGGTCTTCTAGCCTCCGCCATGAATCCACTTGAGGCATTCTTTGTAGAAATCTCATAGGTAGCCCTTGTAAAAGCCTCTTGCATAGTTTGCTTGCCTTCCTTGTGACCACCATGACAAGCCTCTTGCATAGTTTGCTTGCCTTCTTTATGACCACCATGAGAATCCTCGTGCATAGGCTGCTCCCATGCATACCACCAATAGCATCTTCATGGTGCTGCTCCAATTGATCTTCAATAGCCCCAATCTTGGTAATCATCAATTCAAACCTTGTATTCAAGATATGAATGATGACATCCAACCTCTCCATAAGTGGCTTGAAATCAAGTCTTTCCACAAGTAATTGCAAGAGAGCATCATTTGAAATGGCTTGTGCACCTTGAGATGTATGCTTATGAGCACCTCCCATATTTGCCTCCTCTCTTCAATTTGCTTTGAAGCTTGTTTCATTGATGGAGAAGTGCTTTTATGAGTGTTTGTCATAATTAATTATTCTTCCAACTCCTCCATTGCATCAATGTTGCCATGCTCCACTAACTCCTCCCCTTCCATGTCTTCCGTGACATGATAGTTTCCGAGGATGACCTTTTGGCTTGTTGGCCATAATAGACTGTTTTGGGGAAATTGCCAAAAAAAGAAGAAGCTAGAGATGAGGAATAAGCCTATGTGATTAGTTTAAGTTCAATCCGAGCCCTAATACTCTTTGTTTTTGGTTTTTATGAAACAAAATTTTACCAAAAACTGGTTGTAACTCCCTACTCAAGAGTCTGATTTGGGCAATCTTAAGCTTGCTAAGATCCTTTTGAGGAGTACTACATACCCATGAAGTTCAATCTATGAGATCACTTTTGGTTTACAAACTGTCAAAACATGATAGCCCTATGAAAAACGAGTATAACCACTCACCAATAGCTCCAAATGGTATGCCATTTAGCTTGTTGGAAGGTGTTATGATGGGGAATGAAGTGTAGGTGTCCAATTTGGGTCAGCCAAAATCCTCTCGGAGTGAATTGCACTTCTGTAAAATCTACAGATTATGTCCAAATGTCAACGGCCAAGCATCCCCTTTGCATACCCTTGCACCAATGCATTCCGGCATACCCATAGCATCATGTGGCATCCAATTGGCATCCTTTCAATGCATCATAACTCAATTTCAGAAAAAGTTTGCCATAACTTTGTTGCATTTGGAAGCGGATCTCAATCAATACAAAACTGATCCAATGCAATCAAAGATATCAACTATGCATCCTTGCATAACCATACTACGAGCCATTGATTGTCAAGCGTAACTTTGTTGCATTTGGAAGCGGATCTCATCAATACAAAACTGATCCAATGCAATCAAAGATATCAACTATGCATCCTTGCATAACCATATTGTGAGCCATTGATTTTCAAGCACATTGCCAAGTGTCCTTGAAACCATTTCCACTTGAATGAATTGATGAAATCAGTGTAGAGCTTTTGAGGTAAGTCGGTGTAGAGCTTTTGCTTGCCGATATCCTGGCCAAGCCTTCTCACCCTCTTACCAAAGTTTAAAATCCAATGGCAAGAGTTGAGTCCATGTCTTCACTACATGTACCTAATCCTCCAATGTACCACTTTTCCAAGGCACTCATGGCAATACATTCTCCCCTTGGCCCCTCTCCCAGCAATTTCCAAGATACCCTCACCACATAACTAGCTTTCTAATAGTGCAAGAATCAATGGAAAGCATAGAAATGGATAAGAGAATAGGAGACATACCAATGGCATTTATAGAACATGCCAATCATTACAACTCATGTATCCAATAGCCTTTTTACTTGTCCCAAATGATTCCGGTCCAAAGCCCCTCACCATGGGCTCAGGAGCATAAAGAAAGGCATCTACATTGAGCATAACATGAATCAAATCTATCACAATGCATCCATTACTCAATGCAATCCCCTTTTTCAATATACACTCAATCAAGCCAATCCCAATGACCCTAATATGGCTTCCATGGATTTCTTGGCAAGTCTATCAACAAGTAATCAAGGCTTGATGAATGAAGCATTCTGGCTTATGGTTCTCAAACCCTACTCCATCAAGAACTCCAAAAGCATGAAGAAAATCATGATGGTTTAGACTAATTGATGCATAGTCATTTTATTTCTTCAACTTGGAACAATGACTAGCTCATAATGTGTGTGAATGGCATGAGAAAAGGACATGAAAACGCAGGTCTATTCATAGAGTTTCTAGGATTTGTGGCACCTTTTACATTTATGTGCATAATGGACTTTGGGACATTATGACGAGATAGAAAGGACAACTCAGATATGGTGAACGAGGCAAAAGGGAAGTTTTTTCAAATTCACATCCACATAATAGCAACTTAGTGTCTCATGCAAACCCATAGGATTTTTAAAGAAGAATATGTAGATGAGAAAACCCCTACGTGGTGATATTGATGTAATAACGCACCTACACACATGCATAAGGGAGAAAAGGTGTGCTAACGGTGATGATGCATGTAAGAAAATGAAGCAGTAGAAGTAATGAAGAAAAAATTTTAAAAATGAGAGGAAAGAAGGGTCACGAAAATAGCATACATGCACACAATGAGGAGTATACATGCATGTGAGCTGCAGTCTAATACCATGTTCTCTCAACAACCCATCAGATACATGTGAGGTTTACTCACCACCACCATCTATCCTCAAACATTTGATCCAGTGCCATATATCTTTTCCACAAGTGCTTTGAATTCTTTGAACTTACCCAATGCTTCACTCTTCCCTTTCAAGAAGTAAATCCATGGCATCCTATTGAAATCATCAATAAATGTAATGTAGTACATGCTCCCATTTATTTATTGGCTATCTCTAAGAAATGGAAATCTTACTTATTTTCCAAATTGACATGCATCACAAACATGTGTGCTCCCATCATATTTGAATCCTTTTAGAGCACCAGCAATGCCCTTTGTTTGCATAGAGTTCAACTTTTGTATGTTCACATATCCAATTCTTTTGTGCCAAATATCAATGTGTATGGCACTATCCCATGACTATGAGAAAATATGGCTGAATTCAATTCTTGTATGCTTGCATCTAGCTTGAGCAATCTCCCTTCTTTTTAATCTTTAGCAATCAATTTGCAGGCATGCTTAAAGTCATCAACAAAGCATTCATGCTCATTGAATCTCACATGTAATCCTTGTTCTATCATTTATCCAACAAATGCCAAACTCTTTGTAAAATAGATAACACATACAACACCTTAGACGTGGTTTTCACTTTGCCATCATGTATCCTCAATGGTACACTACCAACATGTGTAAGAGAATGCTACGTAGCATCACCTGTAGCAACATATCCCTAAGTTTGTGTAGGTATCATGTTATCAAACCACTCTCCATGACATGTCATGTGGTTTAATGCACCTAAATCCATATACCATGCTTCTTCTCTCTTTACATGACATCATAGTGTCCATCACATGCTTCATAGCAAACAAATAATATTTATGTCCCTCATTGCTAGAGATAATGCATAATTACCATGTTGCACTCTACCACCACCACGAAGATCATTCTACTTTTTATAGCAATCTCTAGCCATATATCCAAGTTTACCACAATAATAACACTCAATGTCATGCATATTCTGTTGTGGTTGCCAACAACCTCTACCACAAGATCCAGATCTCCCTCTAGCATGAGGGTAAAAACCTCTTACCACCACGTGCACCAAATGATGGATGTGAATCTTGCTGTTGTTGTGGTGACCTATCATGCCAACCACGTCCACCTATACGTCTTCTCAAACTAGATCTCTCCTTGCCTCTAGCACCTCTTTGAGTGTAAAATGCTCGGTCCCTTGCATGCCCACTAGTACTGCATGTGTGTCACATCCATATAATATAGAAGTACAAAATATTATATGGATAGATTGTCCTTTCACACTTGATATCCAAGGGAAAAAACCACATGGGAAAAAGTGCCCTTGGTTAAGCCCTTTTCACACATAGCACTACCATCAGTGAGCATATGCCTATAGTTTCCTCGTTGTTGAGAATGGGTCTCTTCATCACATATTCTCTCTCATGGTGGCCAATTGATGTTTGGACATGTATCTTGAGTACAAAGGGGAAGCCTCAATATTTCATGAGGACTGAGAAGTTTGATAATTTCTAGGTCTCTGAACATTGATATGAGGCCATACATCTATGCCTAGGGTTGATTTTGGGAGAGTGGTGAGTACCACATAGGTAATTGTTTCTCCAAGTATGGATTAGGTCACACGGAGACATCTAACGTTTATGTTTCAATCTTGGGGACTCAATCTATGTGTTATGGGCTCCATACCATGGATATGAGACGTTTGAGTTATAAATTTTATAGCGGGAATGGAAGTTAATTCCACCCCAACCTATGCCAGAATGGAAATGCAATTGTCATTTTGGGAATGAACCTGTTACCCGTCCGAGCTGAGATCTGAAGTGCTTATTTCGTTTGGTCACTCGTCTCATCAACATGCTTCGTTGGTGTGTGACTCACCATGGTTGTTCTGCTTCAATAAACGGTCACTCTCACCTTCACAAGCATGTAAGAGGCACAATGCATAACCTAATCACTCTCTCTCTCTCTCTCTCTCTCTCTCTCTCTCTCTCTCTCTCTCTCTCTCTCTCTCTCTCTCTCTCTCTCTTCCACACATGAGTTGAGCCAAGAGTCTTTTCAATTATGCATAATCAGCCAATACAATAGTGAGAATCTACTTATATACTATGGCTGCCCAAAACATAAAAAATATAGTTCTATAGGACTAATGGTCTTATAACTCTTGAGCACTACAATATGAAGCATGTACAATGTGCCGATCCAATATGGTTAGCATGTCCCCCTTCTTGATGTCAATCATGTCATCGAGATCAAGTTGAAAATGTTGAGACAAAGAAGTAGAGTAGTCGGAGGAGACGAACAATTTAGAGATGTTTCTTGATTAGTTTGTGTTCATGCAGAAGAGAGCTGATAAGTATGTCAGTATGGCGGAGAGAAGTTACTAGACTAGCGATGATCAGATGTCCAATTAGTCTACACAATGTGTAGGCCTTAAGATTTGTGTTTTGACTCATTATTGGTTTTTTAAAATTTTAAATTTTTGCTGTTCTTTTCCTTTTGAGGAATGATGATTGTATCCTCATCGGATCTGCTTTGGATCACAACTTGGTTTTCTCCTTTACCCACCTTCTTCGCTTTCTTCCTTTGTTTAGATTTAGACGTCTCTCCCATTTTTGACATTGGAATCTCCTTTTTGCTTTGCTTGCAATTGAGTGAGAGCATACAAAGGTATTGGTGCCATCTTTCCATTTTGTACACTTAGTGTGTTATAATACTAATCAAGGGTTGCTGCAGTCGCCCATGATATGGACAATTTGTGAAGATATGTTCTATAGTGTTGCTTTGCATGTAGGAGTTGGTGAAGCTACAACTTGGATTGGTGATACATTCTTCATTGGTCATTCCACAAGTTTGTGGAGTCCTTGGCAAAGATAACACTATATTGGAGTTATTGCATGTTACATAATTGTTGTTTGGCCCTTGGGGTTGTACTTGTGCTTTGAAAACTAGGATCGATGATCCCTTGTGGTCCCAATAGGAACTAGGCAACGGTTTGAGGAGTTATTTCATGTACCAAAGATTGGGACCACAAGGGATCAATGATCCTAGTTTTCAATGATCCTAGTTTGAGGAGTTATTTCATGTACCAAAGATTGGGACCACAAGGGATCAATGATCCCTTGTGGTCCCAATAGTGATTGGGAAACGGTTTGAGGGGTTATTTCATGTAAAAAAGTTTTGTTACATCATTCAACTTATTTCCCATGGTTCCTTGATCTTGGTCTACTCTTGGTGCTAGAGGTTGAGGCTATAAGACGTGTAGGTAAGGTAGTAGGTAAGGGTACCTCATGTGTCCTATGTGCTCCTATTTGTTATACCAACTATTGGTGTTTGAGTTGGATTTACAATTGTGGGTGGTATTGGAGGAGATGGCAATGCAAGTGGTGGCATTCGTGGTTGATAATGGAGAACATTGGTAACATGAGGATAATGACACTAATTGGTGGCATTGGTGGTTGTTGATGAGGTGGAACATTAGTAACACAAGGATAATGACACTAACTGGTGTCATTAGAACTCGCGTGCACACAATGTGCATAGTAAAGTGTCGTCGAATGAGGACACTAAATACTCATGTGGTTTTGGTGGCATATAGCACACCACATTAGATCCCTTTTAGGACACAAATGTATGTACAATGTGGTATCTTGACTTCCTTCCATCTTCAACTTGGGTTCCAACCGTTAGCTCTCGTACACATAAATTTGGGTAATTGATGGTTCTTTGGGAGTTGGATTAGTAGCTTGGGTTTCATGCGAGTAATAATTCACACACACTAATAGTTCAGTGTGTGTGTGGAAGGAGTGTTTGTTGGCTGAATCCTTCTTAGACTTACCTTTCATGGTATCATTCGACTAGTTGTTGATAAGAAGCATCCTTAGTAGGAATCACATGATTATGGAATCTAGGATCCCATAAGGAATTGTGACAACAATTGACCATTACTCATTATTTTCCCTTGTTCACATCTCTGGTTGTTCAAATATTTCATGCGAGTAATAAATTCACACACACTGAACTTATCATTACGTAGTGTGTTGTGTTTTGTGGAGAACAATGAAGGAAAGCTATGGAGATTCTCTACTTGGTGTGTCAATGGAATGAGAGCTATGATGGATTACATGTGTCTCTTGTGTTTTCCTCTACTCTCTTTTCATGGTATCAGATCCTAGGTTGCTCTCATTAGGGTTTGTGAGAAAGGGAAAAACTGTGAAGGAAGCAACTGAAGTTATGAAGCATTGTGAAGTTGTGGAGCATACCAAACCTTGCAAATCTGAAGGCTAAGGCCCATTGGTGAGTTTCCCTAACCCTAATGGCATTGATTATGAGGAAACTTTCAACCCAGTTGCCAAGACGGCAATAGTGAGAGTTGTCATAGCAGTGGCTGCGTCAAAGCAATGGTCTTTACATCAGATGGATGTAAAGAATGCATTCTTGCATGGGGATTTGTAGGAAGAGGTGTATATGTTGCAACCACCTGGTTATGAGGATGTGAGTCACCGCGAGCATGTTTGCAGGTTGAAGAAAGCCTTGTATGGCTTAAAACAAGCACCGAGAGCATGGTCTGACAAGATTGCTGAATATCTTGTCACTATTGGCTTTCATGTAGCCAATGCACATTTCTCGCTATATGTGAGACACAGTGATAGAGAGGTTGTGCTTGTTGTCATCTATGCAGAAGGATTGACTTCTACCACACTTTTGGCTCTCTCTCTCTCTTTTATGTGAGCTTTTTCTTCCTGCACCTAACCCTAATTTGTAAGATTTTGTGTGTGTGAGTGTGTGAGTCCAACACCAACAATTGGTATCAGAGCTGGGCTGGGCTGCCTCTGCTGGTTCCCGTCGCCAGCAGTCCACCGTTCACAGTCCGTCCGGCAAAAACAGCCCATCCGGCGAACATTTCGTCTGCACCACCCACAGTCCGTCAACTGCCATCCGTCGCCTCCCAGCCGGCGGCACTAGTGCAAGGAGAACTGCTACTGTCGCTCTCACCCTCCTGTGCCTAGCGGAGCCCGTCGACACGCGCTGCCCAGCGCCTCTCGCTGCTGCCTCTTCCGGCCTCTTGCGCCAACGCACTAGTGGATAGAGGTCCGCCGCCGCCCGTGTGCGCCTCGCTCGTCGATGGCTCTACTGCAGGCAGCATCGCCTCCGCGCCGCCCTGTCTACGCCCTCTGCCGCCGTCTGTGCTCGCAGTGACCAGCGGACGTTGCTCCCGTTCAGGCGACCAGGCTCCAACCAGACCAGCAGCCGGTACTCCGACCAAACCAGCAACCAGCCTCCGTCGCCCAAATCTCAAGCCTCGTCGGCCTGCGGCTTCCACTGGCTAGTCTGTACCTGCACGTGCCTCGCGTCGTCTGCAACACCATTTGTACCTGCTCGACTGACAGCTCTTGGTGCTCGCCCGTACTGCAGTCCCCTCCCGCCTGTACCTGCTCGATTGGTCGTCTGTACCTGGCCATTTCAAGCACAGCATCTCCTTTTTGCAGGTTCAGTGAATTTGGGGGATTGACAAAATTTCCCTTTGCATGAAAAATTACAGGAGGCACTACATGTATTTTATACAGAATTGCCAAAAATTGAACATGCTACTTTGGTTGGAATTTGGGGGTTTTCCAAATTAAGCTCAAAATCAGCAAATTCAGCCTCCCCTAGTTGCAGAAATTTGGGGCTTTTCTGAAAAGTGGGCAATTGACTGTACATTGAAGCAATTGGAGTGCATAAAAATTGGGACTTTTCAAATTGGAGCATGTAATTGGGGATTACAGTGGTGATTTGTCACATATGTATACACATTGTGTAATTGGACAATCTGGTGCAGGTTTATACTTGCTTCAGGTTGCAGGCAAAAATTTGCACATGACATTTGGTTACCTGGCGGTGCACATTGGTGCTTGGTTTGCTTGCAGGTGTATTTTGTCGACATGGCTCAAAATGCTACAGATGTATTTGGTGTGCTCACCCAGGAGGACAAGTTGGATGGATCAAACTACTCCCTCTGGAGTTTCATGATCCGTAATTTGCTGCTGGTAGCCAAAGGGCTTTGGGGCATTGTGTGTGGTGACGACACACGCCCACTTACCATGCAGCCAGCAACGCCTCAAAGGGGAGGTGCTCGAAGAGCTCCTGAGGTGGTAGAACCTGCTTCCACACAAGAGCAGAAGAGATGGGACTCTAGGGATGCAAGCACAGGCCATGTCCTTGATAGCCCTTTCAGTGAAAAGGACTATTATTCCTGGAATGAAGGGATGTAATGCATGAAAAATATGAGTAATCACCATGTAAACATGATGCCTAAGTGTGTTTAGTCTCTCACCAAGAGAATGGAAATAGCCTTCCACAAGCCAAGAGAGAAGCCAATCACCATGTAAACATGATGCCTAAGTGTGTTTAGTCTCTCACCAAGAGAATGGAAATAGCCTTCCACAAGCCAAGAGAGAAGCCATGAGCTCCAAGAAACATAAATTTCCATTTCTAAAAATGATCATCCAAAATTACAACCATGGTCCAAGTCCCCTCTTTTATACATGGACTTGTCCCATTATTAACCCTATTGAATAAAGTTCCTACTTTATTACAAACCATCCCTTCCCAAAGATTTTGTCCTCAAAATCAATAACATGTACAATCTCAAAGTATGAGACTCTAATGTAATCAATGGGAAGTGGTTAAGAGTTCTCAAGTACATCCAAAGCACATATACAATGAAAATCCGGATGTATACAAGTCCACAAAGCTTCAAGCCCAAAGTGTATGAGTGGGACTGTTATGACAGCCCTTCTAGTCGATGAAGACCCTTGAAAATCCTTCATTTAGACTCCATATATTGGGCTGAAAATGATATGTACACTCAGCCATATGTAGCCCACATCATAATCTTTCATTAGGATACGCCATGAAGCTTGTTGGAGTAGAAAAATAGGCCCAATAGTAGACCTTCCCAAAGCTGTCCAGAAATCACAGCATGTATACTTCTCCTTATATTATCCAATTTGCTCAAGTAAACCATATCACTTGGTCACGGAAAGTCATCCACAAGTAAGCCATGTTGTTGGACATACTCCAATGATTGCCAAGTAGCCTCATCCATGGGTAATTGCTTCCATTTGACAAGGTATTCATCAATATTCCGATTCCTCAACTCTCTTGTCCTCTTGCCAATAACCCTCTCCGGCTCATAAATGATCTCACCTTCTTCATTCATGGGTGGAAGCTCTTCCATCTCTTGAGGCAAAGATCCCATAAACCTCTTAAGGTTAGATACATGAAACACATTATGGATCCTTGTCGAAGAAGGCAAATCCAACTTGTAGGCCAAATCACCAACCCTCTTGATAATCAAGTATGGTCCATAATACCTATGAGCCAATTTTGAGTTGGTTACACCTTTGAGAGTGTTATGCCGACTCTTGGGAAGCTTCAAGAGCACATAATCATCCTCTTGAAACTCCACATTCCTTCTATGAACATCCGCATTAGCCTTCATGACATCTTGAGCCTTCTTCATATTGTCCTTGCAAAGTTGAAGAAGTTGTCTCATTCTTTCCAACTCTTCTTTTGCCAATGGATTGACCACTTTGTCTTCATGGAAGGCTATCGATGGCACATGTACTTGATATCCATAGAGAGCCTCAAATGGTGACATGCCAATACTCAAATGCTTGCTTGAATTATGGCAAAATTCAGCAAGATAAAGCCACTCATCCCAAGATGTTTGCATGTCATGACAATAGTGCCTCAAGTACACCTCAAGCCATTTGTTTGTGCACTCCGTTTGCCCATCCGTTTGAGGGTGATAGGCTGTAGATGGAGTGATTTGAGTACCCAAGCTCTCATATAATGACCTCCAAAAAGTCCCCATGAACTTGGTATCTCGATCACAAACTATGTTGAGTGGCAAGCCATGTATCTTGAATACATGTTCCAAAAATTGCTTGGCAATATGAGATGCTCCATAAGTGGTCTTTGAAGCAATGAAATGGGCTGATTTTGTAAGCCTATCAATCACCACAAATATTTGATCCCATCCATGCTTTGTCTTGGGTAGACCCGTGATGAAGTCCATAGAAATGTGAGTCCATTTACCATCCGGAATAGGTAATGGATGAAGTAAACCACTTGGGAGTTGATGGCTATCCTTATTCTTTTGACAAGAAGCACATTCCATCACAAACTTCTTCACATCTCCCCATATACCTTTCCAATAAAAACTCTTGCTCACTTTATCATAGGTTTTGAGTACACCAAGATGGCCCGAAAGTGGTGAAGAATGCATCTCATGAAGCACCTTTGGTATGTAGAATGAGGTAGGAACCAAATACACCTTATCCTTGTACCACAAGAGACCATTGTGAAGCTTGTAATGAGGAAACTCTCCATCATCACCTTGCTGTAATTTGGTATAAATATGGGCAGCACCTTCATTGATGAGGTATTCCTCTTGAATCCCCTTGATCCATTCACTATATACCTCCATGATTGAAGTTGTAGCGCATGCCCACATTCTAGACAATGCATCCGCCACTACATTGTCCTTCCCGGGTGTGTAGGATATCTCAAAATCATATCCTTGAAGTGTGGCTAGCCATCTCTTTTGCTTTGGAGAAAGATTTGGTTGGGAGAGGAAAAATTTCAGCACCCTATGATCACTTCTCACCTTGAAATGAGCACCATAAAGATAGTGATGCCACTTCTTGATGGCATGAAGTATGGCTAGCATCTCTTGCTCATAAACATGAAGCCCCATCTCGTTTTCGGTAAGCTTTCTGCTTTCAAATGCAATGACTCCATGCTCTTGATACAAAACTGCCCCAATTCCTCTACCACTTGCATCCGCCCTCACATAAAATGTCTTTGCAAAATCCGGACATACAAGTATAGGGGCTGAAGTGAGCAACTCCTTGAGCTCATTGAAGCTCTTGTTGGCAATGGAATCCCAAAAGAAAGCCTCCCTCTTGAGCAAGTCGGTAAGAGGTGCCGCAATGGATGCATAATGTTGCATGAATCTTCTATAGAAAGAAGATAATCCCAAAAATCCTCTCAATTGAGTTGTATTGCTTGGTGTTGGCCACTCTTTGACACATGCCACTTTCTTAGGATCAGCCCTTATGCCATTCTCACCCACCAAGTGTCCAAGATATTCCACTTCATTGACCATGAATGTGCATTTGCTCTCCTTTGCATAAAGCTTGTGCTTCCTCAACACTTCAAACACTTGCTTCACATGACATAGATGTTCCCCTTTGCTCTTGCTATAGATCAAGATGTCATCGTAGAACACTAGCACAAACTTGAAAAGAAGGGGAGCCAATATCCGATTCATCAATGCTTGAAAAGTGGCCGGAGCATTTGTAAGACCAAAGGGCATCACCATGAAGTGAAACAATCCCCTTTCCGTCCTAAATGCTGTCTTCTCTTCATCACCTTCCTTCATCCTTATTTGATGATATCCCGATCTCAAATCAATCTTGGTGAAGAACTTTCCCCCTTTGAGCTCATCAAGAAGATCATCAATGCGAGGTATGGGATACCTATTCTTGATTGTGACCTTGTTCAAGTCACGATAATCAATGCACATGCGAAAGGATCCATCCTTCTTCTTCACCAAGAGAACGGGAGATGCAAATGGAGATTGTGAAGTTTGAATAAGACCCATAGCAAGCAAATCTTGCACTTGCTTAGCCACTTCCTCTCTTTCTACCTTAGACAAACGGTAAGGAGGCTTGTTGACAACCTTTGCATTCGGTTCAAGTACTATGGCATGGTCAATCTCCCTCTTAGGTGGTAGACTCTTTGGCACTTGCAAAATATCTTCATACTCCTTAAGAAGAGTTGCCATTTCCTCATCTATGTGCTGTCCACTGCCTTCCATCCCCTCTTGGGTAACATGTAACACATAGATAGTGCCAAAAGCCTTAATCTCTTTCTTGAGTCGCCTTGGAGTGATCAAAGAGAGCTTCTTAGGTGCATTTGCAGCAAGTACCACTTGTTGCCCATGATGTAGAAAGCTCATGAAACCTTGTTGAAGGTTCATGTGAATGTCACCAAGTGAAGCCAACCAATCACACCCCATGATAATGTCGATGGGACCCATATCCAAAACCACCAAATCACCTTCCCAAGTGTATGAAGAGGATAAAACCACTTTTGTAGAAGGGCAAACCAAGCTAGTCTTCTCACTTTCCCCATTTGCCACTTGCACTTGGAACGTTGTAGGTGTCTTCTTTGTGTTGAGTTTGAGAGAGTTGATGGATTTAGAGTTGATGAAGCTATGAGTGCTCCCGGAATCCACAAGAATATGTGCAACCCTCCCATTGATGGTCCCCACCAACCTTAGTGTGCTTGGGTTCTTGCAACCCGCCAACAACTCTTGTGAGATAAAGCATATGCAAGCTGAAATTTCTGCATTGGTAGGCATGTCTCCGTCCACAAGGCTTTCCTTAACTCCACCTCCCGGATCAAACGGAAACTCACCATCCTCCGTGATGAAAGAATGGTCTTCAAGTGACTCCTCATGTGCTTCTTCATTGCAATCCTCCCATTCCTCAATGTCATGAGAGTCATCCTTGTTCTCTTCCTCATCCATGAGGATCATAGTGGCCACAATCTTCTTTGATTTGCACACATGCTCGGGTGACCACCTCTCTTTGCACTTGAAACATAGCCCTTTGCTTCTCAACTCCTCAATCTTTGGATCATCCATTCTTTGAGTCTTCTTGAAGGGTTGAAAGGGCTTCTTCTTCATGAAGTCACTACTCTTTTTGGCATCAAATTGATGTATCCCATTCTTTGGCTGTCCACCCCCAAATGATGTAGGAGTTCTTGGATTAGAGGATGGTAATATAGAGGTAGGACCTTTCCCAAAATTGTAAGAAGTAGTGGTTGGTTTGAGTGTGTCTTTGGTGAAGGTCATGGGCTGAGACCTCTTGTACTTTGGCTCATAGAGTTCGGCTAACCTCATAGCTTCTTTGAGAGAGCTAGGCCTTTGAGCCGACACATCCGCCTTGATGAAGTGTTCAAGCCCATGCACAAACTTTTTCATCTTCATGTCTTCACTCAAGCCTTCCACGTACATTGAAAGCTTCAAAAATCTCTTGATGTAACCTCTCACCATCATCCCCTTTTGAGAAAGCTCATACCATTCTTCATGGTATCGGTCGAGCACTAAGGGTGAAATGAAGGCCAAGTTCATCTCCCGCTTCAATCCTTCCCAAGTTGATGGCGTGTTCCCTTGTTTGACCAAGTGCCTCCACCATTGATGAGCATAATCTTCAAGATGTAAGGAGAAAAATTGTACCATATCACGCTCACTTTTTGGGTAAAGTTGGAAATAGGTGTCAAGCTTGGTAGCCCACTCCTCCAACTCTTGCGGAGATGACCCGTCACCTTTGAACTTTGATAGTGAGATTTTGTCTTTGACATCCTTGGAAGATATGTGGGATGGGTTATCATGTTGGGTAGAGGGCTTGAATCTTTGCATCTTCGAGTATGACTCCATAAATTGTGCAAAGTCTTTGTAATCCCTCTTGATGATATTCGACAATTCCATCCACTTCTCGTGAGCATCCCTTTGTCTTTGGGCAAAGGACATTTGATTCCAATCGAGTGCAATCTCCTCATCATTCACAAACACCTCATCCTCTTCCCTTGAATGCATTGCCCTAGAAAAGGTAGGACCCTTTGATGCATTGAGGTGAGACAAACCCGAATGAAAAGAAGGAGGAAACATGTCCTTGACAAGAGGTCTCCGTGCATCCGCCATGAATCCCCGAGTGGATGCTCCCAATGGATCCTCTTGTACGGCCTTCATGGAATCCTCATTCAAGATGCCCTTGCCTTTTCTTTGCTCATAGTCACCATAATTCCCATGCTTTTCTTGTGCTTGAGACTTCCCAAACTTGTCCTCCATCACACCAATCCGTGAGGATAATGTTTCAAAATGAGAATCAAGCTTGGAGTCTAAGGTCTCCAACCGTTGTACAAGCATTTGCATGAGGGTGTCATGGTTAACCGCCGCTTGTGTCCCTTAAGAAATTTGATTATGTACATTGCCCCCATTGTCTTCATTGATGAATGCATCCCTTGCATCCATATTACCTTCCATGTCCTCATCACCAATGATCATTTCTTGCACAACATCCCCACCCTTGCGTGGTCTTCCCTTCGGCATAGTGAAGAAATGCAAGATGTTGGTAGAATGCCCAAATGATGTCGGAATTGGGACAAAAGAAGGTTCTATGGGTAGGTAATGGTGTCTACTATCCTCCCAAATGAACACAGTAAGAATTAGGTGTGGGCAAGTACTCTCTGTTTTAGGGTTTGTGCGGGACAGCTGAAAGTAGTAATTTGGCTCTAAAACGCAAAATATATGTCGGAATTAGGATTTTGACGGCTCTATAGAAAGCTAACGGAAGATAGAACCTACCCCTAAAAGCATTTTGATTCAGTCAAAGTGGAAGTATATTCTGTTTGACTTTGACCAGAAAGTCAACATGACTACTTTGACCGAGATTGTGATATCCGATTAAGGGGTTCTATGGCTCATTTGAAAACTCTCAAGGAGTAGAATAGAGTCGTGTAATCACTCGGACCTAATCCCAAAAACCCTAGGACTGAATTAGGGTTTTGTAAAATCCCAGAAATTTCCAAAATTCGGTCCCAAAGCTCAATCCGGCTACAAATGATTGGTGTTTCTCCCCTTGGTAGTTGTGAATAACTCTTCAAGTGTATCCATGGGGTAAATCTCCAATCAATAAGCTTGTTTGGCTCCCTTGTTGGAAAAATTCCGCCAGAGTCTCCTTTGTAATTGGAACCAAATCTCAAATGAAAATGCAACTTCTCAAATCACAATGCAATACTCTTTGTATCCCACAATGTCATGAAAGATCATATGCACTCTTTGTCCATCAAAGCATTTGCAATATCCACACAATATGACGGAAAAGGGGCCCCATTGCCCAAATGCATCCACAAAGTCGATGGTGAGGATTGTTGAGGACGCGCGTTGAAGCTTGCCGATCTCCCGGCCAAGCTCTTCTCACCCCTTCACCGAGTTTTCCTCCAAGGTGAAGGTTGAGGCCATTTCTTCACACCGGTGTACCTAATCCCCCTTTGTACCGCTTTACCAAGCAATCACGGCACAAAGAGTTCAAGCCATTCTCCCCTTGGCCTCTCCAACCAATGCCAAGGTACCCTCACACATTGCTAGATTCTATAGAAACTTGAAGTGGTAGCAATGGTGAGTGTAGGTACAAAATGATGTGGATAATATCAAATGATAGAACAAGTTTGTTGGCTTACAAGTATTGAGCATGACTCATGCCCTTTTACAATTTAGAACTCATCAATAAAGCATGGGCTCATGCCTCAATCCATCATCCAAAAGCTCCAACACAAACCAACAATTCACAATGCCCTCACCATGGCATTTGCATAAGCATTTGTTAACCACAATCAAGGCATTTGCAATTGCATTCCAATAATCCCTTTCACATCATATTGACAAATGCATGCTTCCAAAACTTATGCTCTCTTATGCCCATGTGTAAAACATAGCATTGGCATGGCTATGTATAGCATCCATAGTGTCCATATGGCATCAAGATGAGCATGAGGGACTCCAAAAACATTGCATAAGCTTGCTATTCCATCAATGGCATGCCAAATGAGACATAATGAAGAAAATCCCCCAAAATGTGATCTATGAATTGGCCAAGCTCATGTGGAATCAATTCCTTTCACCATTGCCATCAATAATGCATGGAGAAGCAATATTGGCATGTGAATGGTCAAGCTTTAATGGTTAATTTCTGAAAATTAGGGGAGTTTGAATGTGTCCAACCCTAATCCATTCCCAAGCTCCACCAAATGCTTCAAACTTGCAAGGGATTGATCAAACCACTCACCAATGTCATCCGGAAAGCTTCAATGGTAGAAAATGTTGAAGAAGCCTCTTGTTGAAGAAAAACGTGGCCCCTTTTTGCTCCCTGATTTGCAGCCATTAAAGACCTCCCATGTGCAAAGAAGATGGCTTAAAATAAGCTTCAAACAATGGCTAAGCTTCATAGCTTGGAGGAGGCATGGAAGAGGCGACGAAATCAGCGAAATTCAGCCACGAAATTCAGCGTGGAAGTGAAAAATCAGCCCCATTGCTAGTCTCCATGCTCATTGAGAGAAGAAATCACCATAATATGATGCTTGCAGCCATCTATGTTGAGTAGAACTTGGCAATGAAAGCTCAACTTTCAGCCATGGAGAAAGGTTCACAAGCTCCCAAATCTTGAGAAAAAATTTGCAAGAAAGAGGCTCAAATGAAAGATCTCAAGAAGCTCTACAAAAGCCCTAAGGTTTGGCATCAAAACGGGTAGAGGAAGAGCATCCCATGGCTATGGAAAGCTTGAGGAAGAAGAAGATGATTACTAAACGTGATTAGCAGAAAAGTTAATTGCAATTAGTCACTTGCCCTAAGTTTTGGTCCTACTGCCCCAAATTTTTGATCCAGAGGCCCAAAATTTGGTCCAAAAATGGCAAAAATTGGCCAAAATCACTCAAAATTCAAGCAATTTCCATGAAATGCTCACCATCTCCATGAGATTAAGCAAGATTAGAGAAAATTTATCAAGAATCACTCAAGGATTACAAGAAAATGAGAAAAAAATGAAAGAAACTCAAATTTTCAAGCAAATTTTCCCAACAACCCATGCATGCCCATGATCAAAATCAAGAGCTCTGATACCAATTGGAATGAAGGGATGTAATGCATGAAAAATATGAGTAATCACCATGTAAACATGATGCCTAAGTGTGTTTAGTCTCTCACCAAGAGAATGGAAATAGCCTTCCACAAGCCAAGAGAGAAGCCATGAGCTCCAAGAAACATAAATTTTCATTTCTAAAAATGATCATCCAAAATTACAACCATGGTCCAAGTCTCCTCTTTTATACATGGACTTGTCCCATTATTAACCCTATTGAATAAAGTTCCTACTTTATTACAATTCCACACATTCGGTCTTGCAAGACATCGAAGCTTGCATGGGACACATTGGAAGCAATGTATCAGGTACGCAACGAGGCAAGAGTTGCGTACTTGAAGAGGCAATTGGATCTTCTTTCTACGGATGAGGGTGACTCCATGATAGATCATCTCACCAAAGTGAAAGATTTGCAGGAACAATTGCTCAACATTGATGAGGTTATCCTAGACAGACAGCTGGTCACCAACACTCTTCATTCTTTACCACCTTCCTACTTGGGCTTTCACACCTCACTCAACCTCTCTATGAGAGGTGGTGATCCCGTCACTTTTGAAGAGCTGGTGGGTTTACTCTTGCAAGAAGAGCAAACAAGAGCAAACCTATCTAGCAACCGTGGTGGAAACAAGGCATTTATAGCCAAGGATAAGGGTAAAGCAAAGAGCTTTAGGCATGGGAGACAACACGCTAGTAAGGCTGGTCATAGACAGCCCTCTTCTGGTGGTGAAAAGTCTAACAAAGGGGATGCAAACAAGCCTAAAAAGAAGGGCAAATGTCATTACTACCATAAGCCTGGCCACTACATCAATGAATGTAGAAAGCGGATTGTAAAAGAGAGAGAAAAAAAAGATGCAGGCAATGCAGTAGTAGACTCTTCTGATGACAAAGCACAACAATCGGCTAATGTAATTTAGGAAGAGTACACTTTTTTGGTCACATGCACTAGTGACACACGAAGTGCTTCAGACAATGATATGTCTTGCATTGCATCTGACAAACAGGATGTATCATCGTATTTTGATAGTGGTGCTTTCAAGCCAATCACTTCATGCAAAGATGTATTTTAGCACTTGGTTTATGCTTCAAATGGCCGCACTGTATCATGTGCAGATCATACCACATATCCAGTAAAGGGAATTGGCAATGTCAGACTTGTTGCAGCCAATGGTGCCAATATATGTATGAAAAATGTGTTGTATGTTCTAGGGATAAAGAAAAATCTGTTCTCCGTTCTCAGCCCCATAAACGACCAAGGTTTAAAGGTTGAATTTGAAGATGGAAAGTGTTTGGTAAAAGACCCATCAAAGGGTTATGAAGTAGTCACTTCTAGAACACGATACAAGGCTTGTATAAGCTAGACAGCTATGACAAGCGTACTTATGATGCAAATACAGTGGCTGCCCACACTCCTGCTATGCATGATGCAGAGCTATGGCATGCTTGTTTTGGGTATGTAAATTTTCGGAGTTTGATGCTTTTGCAGAAGCATCATATGGTTGATAATATGCCGCCTCTTGAGTCTCCAACAAGACATGTATGTGAGGGGTGTATTTTGGGAAAGATGCATCGAAAACCATTCCCCAAGGATGGAGCTGTTAGAGCTGAAAGTAAATTACAGCTCATACACAGTGATGTATGTGGTCCAATGTGGACACCATCCATAGGGGGCATCTTTATTTCGTCACATTCATTGATGATGACTACTCCATGTTTGCTTGGATTTACCCCTTGAAAGAAAAAGCAGAGGTGTTTACATGCTTTCAACACTTTGTAGCAATGGCTAAAAATATGTGTGGATGTAAAGTCCAAACACTCCGCTCAGATAGAGGTGGAGAATACATGTCAAATGCATTCAAGGATTATATGCTTCAAAAGGGCATCAAACACCAATGTACTATGCCTTATACACCACAACAAAATGGTGTAGCTGAGAGGAAAAACAAATCTCTCATGGAGATGGCAAGATGCATGGTGAAAGCACAAAAGTTGCCTCACAATTTTTGGATGGAAGCTATAATGTGTGCCACTCATGTGTTGACCAACAAAAGCTTTGAAAACCATAACACCATTTGAGGATTGGTATAGCCGAAAGCCACAAGTGGATTATATGTGTACATTTAGTGTTTGGCATATGCACATGTGCCAGAACAACTTCGAACAAAGCTAGATGATAAAGCTATGAAATGCATTTTTGTGGGCTACAGCAATGAGAGCAAAGGATACCGTCTTTATAATCCAATAACAGGATTTTTGTCAATAGAGATATGGTATTTGCTGAAAATTCAGTACAGCCCATGTACAGCTTGTATAAAAGTCATGATACAGGCATACACGACATGTTTGATGGGCTATTACCCATTGCAATTAGGGGGGATTCAGATCAGCCAGCCCCTACACAAGAAAATCCTCATGTTCTAGGGGATTCAGATCAGCCAGCCCCTACACAAGAAAATCCTCATGTAGAACATGTGGAACACCCAGCCATTCAGCCCCCTTCTATGGAAGAAGTGGGAGATCTTATCAGGGAAGAGCAAACAGCCATGCACCTTTTGAATCGAATTGAATTGAAGGTTGGCCCACTTGGGTAATGTGGCACAAATCGATTAAAGCAAAGAGGGAGGCATAAAGGCTTTAAGACACAGCCAAGTCGGTGCCAAGATGGTTGTTGAAAACTTTGCAAGAAAGTAAACTTGCAGCTCCACTCATCACAGGTAGAACAAGGGCTAGTTCTAGCCATGCATTGAATATGCATCATGGGGAGTCTGCATTAGTCATGGGTGGTCTCTTTGATTCAAAAGAGCCTTCTTCTTATGAAGAAGCACATGAGAATGAGCACTGGGTGCAAGCTATGCAAGATAAAATCTCTTCTATCATGAAGAACAATACTTGGGAGGGATCTTGTGGACTTGCTGAAAGGCAAGCATGTCATTGGAGAACAAAGTGGGTGTACAAAGTCAAAAGGAAGACTGATGGTACTATTGACACGTACAAAGCAAGACTTGTGGCTAAAGACTTGCTCCTACTTCGAGAATGACTACAATAAGATCAGTTATTGCATTGGCTCTGCACATAAAGGATGGAAAGTGCATCAATTGGACATCAAAACTGCATTCTTAAATGGGGATTTACAAGAGGAAGTATATGTAAATTAGCCCATTGGTTTTGTAGTTCCTGGTGAGGAACATAAAGTATGCAGGTTACACAAAGCATTGTATGGGTTAAAGCAAGCTCCAAGAGCTTGGTATAATAAAATACATGCTCATCTAACCAGCCAAGGTTATGTGAATAGTCCAGCTGAAAGCACATTGTATGTGAAGAAAACTGGTACCAATATTCTCATAGTCATCTTGTATGTAGATGACATGCTCATTACAGGGACTAGCAAAGCACAAATTTCAGATTTCAAAGCTGATTTGAAAGCTAAATTTGATATCTCAGATTTGGGACCTTTACACTACTATCTCGGCATACAGTTTATGCATACAGATGATGGCATTATTATGCAACAAACTAAGTATATAAAAAGTTTGATAAAAGGTTTCACATGGATGAATGGAAGCCCATTTCTACTCCAGTAGAACTAGGTGTACGGCTTCCTATGCATGATATTGGAGAGCCTTTTGAGGTCGGCATTTACAGCCAAGCAGTGGGTTGCCTCATTTACTTGTGTAACACGAGGCCTGACATATCTTTTAGGGTGTCTTTGTTGAGCAAATTCATGCACAGCCCAGGCACAAAGCATTGGCAAGCAGTCAAACACATTTTTTGTTATCTTCAGGGTACCTTGGATCTTGGTTTGTTCTATCCTAGGGAGGGCAGCTTGCAACTTTATGCATACAGTGATTCAGATTGGGCTGGTGATTATGATACCAGGCAATCCACCAGTGGGAATTGTTTTTTTCTTGGTAGTTCATGCATATCTTGGTTGAGCAAAAAGCAACCCACTGTTGCCACATCTACTTGCGAGGCTGAGTACAAGGCAGTCTTCACAGCTACAGTAGATTGTGTATGGTTGAGGAGATTGGCTGATGTTTGTGAGTGTCAACAGACACCCACCACCATTCTCAGTGATAGCCAGAGTGCTATGGCCGTGGCACGAAATCTCGTATTTCATGCACGTACCAAGCACATTGAGATTCATTATCACTATGTCAGAGAGAGGTTACATGCAAGGGAGATCAGTTTATCTTACTGCCCTACACAAGATAATGTTGCAGATCTATTCACTAAGGCTTTACATGAGAAAAGTTTGAAGCTTTCCGCAAAGCTTTGGGCTTACTCTCATACAGAGAGTGATCTGCTACCTTGTACAGGTTCACACTTTCACTACAAGGGAGATTTGTAGGCATATACTCACTCATGGTAGTGCTATGTGTGAACAGGGCTTAACCAAGGGCACTTTTTCCCATGTGGTTTTTCCCCTTGGATATCAAGTGTGAAAGGACACTCTATCCATATAATATTTTGTACTTCTATATTATATGGATGTGACACACATGCAAGGGTTGACTTGCGTTTTGTGGCTACCACACTTTTGGCTCTCTCTCTCTCTCTCTCTCTCTCTCTCTCTCTCTCTCTCTCATTTCTATGTGAGCTTTTTCTTCCTGCACCTAACCCTAATTTGCAGGATTTTGTGTGTGAGTGTGTGAGTCCAACACCAACAGAAACTACCTTTCCTAGACAACATTACTCAAGAAATTGCATTATGATGATGGTTGTTAAGCACAACACACCCCAAGAAGGTATATTATTGCAATGTCAACCCCGGATTATGCCTCGCAAAACAACCCAAGGATAAGAATCGACACCCAACTCCTAACCAACCACAAGGTGCCCCATACCACCGGAACACACCCCACGGAGCAGTCTCTACTAGGCAAGCCCAAAAGATCAATTTTCCCCTAAATCCAAGCACTATATTTAGATGTCAGAATCCCCTTTGCTTAGCCTAGTGTACATCACTAAGCCTACAAGAAAAATATCATTTTCACATTTGACACAAAATTAAATTTGGCAATTTCGATGCCCTTATGAGTTGCATTCAGTAACTTTGAAGCTTTGGTTCAAACAGAAGGAGAACTTGAATGTATCTGAGGCAACTTTGAGGAAATCAAATTAATGTAAAATGGGTAATGTTTATTGATATGAGTTTTGATCACTATTAGGTCTATTCTTCATTAGTATTTTATAGGACCTTGATAATTTGGAAGAAGTCACGAAATTCAAGAACACTCCATCATTGTCTTTAGTGCTTTCAGCATAGGCAAGGCACTATCAGTTTTCAAGGTATGGGAAAGCTGAATTTATCTTTATTATCTAAAGGGATTCAATTGCTTTGAACCATATGATTCTTTGTGCTATGTAATATAGGTTACATTAACTTACAAAGATTTGCTCATGTGAAACATGACAAAGTGAAATTTTAATTTTAATTAGTAAGCTAATTAACTACTTGAAGTGCACAGGATGCGAAGGGCTAGATTATGGATCGTAATTAGAGCAAATAGGCTTATTCGCTAAAAGTATGATGATTTGGAGACTGAACGGTAATTTTGTCCCTCAAAAAATAAGCTAGGTTAATTTTGGCTTAATTAGCGTTGGGCATTTTGGAGTAGGAAGCATTAATTTTAAATATGGTTCCACCAAAATTACTCTCCCAACGACAAATTCAGGCTCCGCAGGACTGTTTTTTGGTCAAGAAGTTACAGATGAAGAACTTGCCATTAAAATTGGACAATCTGTCTCTCTGCCACACATCAATGTAGCCTCATCCTGGCAAGTTGCAACATGCACAAGCCCCACAACCCTGCTGCTTACTTTCTGGTTTAAGACGCCCAGCCCACGAGTGGCTGTGCCTTGCCAATGGTGACCCTGTACAAGCTCTCCGTACATATGTACGACACTACATAAAGCAAACGACCTCTCTGCGAGGTTTTTGTGTAGCTTGTTGTATACCTGCCCAGAGTAGCCTTCCTATGCCCCCCAACACCCCAAACCAACAAATCTATCTGGCAGCAGCATGCCACCTATGGTGAGCTGAACACGAGACAGCTATCCGGTAGATTGACGGCGTTGAATCTGTTGCTCACCCCCTTCCATCTCATAAACCTTTCACTGTGGTTGTCAAGATTGTAAGGAATATCCCGTTCCTGTCGCTATATTTGCTGATTTTCATAAGGATTTATGATGATCCGCCCTAAATCAACTCGAAAACAAGCTCACAAGAGCCACAAATAGCTGCCTAATAGATAGAAATAAGATTCACGTGAGGCACCGGGATGCTAGCTGTAGCGAGTTGATAAAAAGCATGTGCAATGTTTGGAATCTGCAAGCTAATGAGAGTGCCTCTTTTCTTTTTAGCTGGTTGCTCGTGTACACACACTTGGTCAACCAAAGCTCCACAATTTGAGAGCAAAAATGGTGAATAAACCGAAAGCGCAAAAGAAAGTGGCCATCCTTATCCACTCTGATTTTACTCAACCGATTTCAGATATCTGCACCAACCCACATCTCCATGACGTGCTGCCCCTTGTACAACCATATGCACATCTGTACGGCCACCTATATGAGCATCCCTACATTGTCTGGCCATTCCTACGATTCTACAGCCTGCACAACCAGTATGATTAGCACCAAGTTGTACCACAAAAGAATACAAAAACAGCATGCTTTTTGAGAAAAAACATGCTTCTCCTCATCACAATTTCGCCCTCCCACAGGAACATACCCTCACGCAAATCAGCTCCTGCAGGGGTTTCTTCTAGTGGTGATCCTGCACAACAGCTGAAAAAGCACTTACTGTGGCATCAACCAGTCAATCAGTCCTTTTCCCACTCCTCCCTTCCACCTGCACTTGCCCTTACGCATCACAAGGTGCAAATTCAGTTTGTGTGGAAGTCCCTGGTGGAGATCCTGCAAATCGGACGAAAAAGCAAGTGACCGCAAAGCACTTCCTATGCCATCAACTGTTCTTCAAAAGCTCTCAACCAAATAGGTCTGGCCCTGAAACAAAACACCAGCCCTGAGATTCCATTTCTCTATCCCTCAACCAAGACCTGTAGGAGGAGGATTCTCAGCTGCAGAAGAATCTTTACAAGACTTCAAGGACACTCACTCCAATATCAATGTAAGGACTGCACATACCTAGAACGCTTCTTGTGTAAAGCTAACCTGCTTCGAATCTAGCAATGATGAACGTGATAGAATCTAATCTCCTCTCCCAGTTGTAGGTTTTCCCATTCAGAACCACCTTGTTGCCTCGAGTCAGCCCTGCCACGGCAATAGGCCTTGGATTCCCACACCACCAAGACCATATCCCATGTTGAGCTACTCCTAGGCCTGAGGATCCACACTCCTAGCAGGCATCTCTGCCCATGGATAGCCTCCATCATTTCTTGCTATCTAAGACCTCGGTACTCTTTTATAAACCAGCCCCATCTATTTATTAGCATGTAGCCCTATCCTAAGGCCTTCTCTTTTTTTAGCCATTGGTCTACTTTAAACCTGACCCAAGGCTATCTAAACCTCATCCTTGCTAGCCCTAGCCTCTCACCCAAGATCCTATCAACTCCTAAGCCCGGCTAAGCCCTAACCTTAATCCAAGGTTAGCCTTTAACACTCAGTCTAGATGATCTCAGTTAGCCCATCCCCTGAACCTTAGGTCGTCCAACCCAAGGTTAATAGCGGGCTCGGCCAGATAGGGATGTAACACATGGACAATTGACTGAGCAGCACTTTGCTGCATTGAATTTGAAGAACTGCCTCCAAAATATGTCTAACAGCAGATGCTTTACATAAACCCATGGGAGAAATCCAAAAAATGAACTCTGATTTTCTAATAATACAACAATCTTTGATCCATTATACGTAAGGATTGTGCTGCATTAATAATGTCATATTTTTTATTGCATATGTATCTCTTGACCTTGCATATTCGGCCACCTACTCCCTTCCCCCTATATCATGGCACGTCACTGATGTGATGGAGAATGCAATGCTATGATGCTCCTATGATTTTTCTAGAGGCTCCTCCAGATCAGGTCGTCGATCCAACGTCTCACTATTGACAGCGTCATTGAAAGCATTTGGATATTGAGCAATCAGGCGGGCCTTCAAGATTCTGCAAAATTTAAAGCAAGAGAGGAAACTCTCATTAGCCACCCAGTTCCTGGCTTGACCATCTAAAAGCTAACTTAGAAATCATGATGAATTGCCTGATGCGGGTAAAAATATAGTCCAGGTCGTCCTTCATAGATTTAACCAGCCTCGTATTTCTTGAAAAGTCATTTGCAACAGCAGCAAAGCTTCGTTCGGAGAAATCATTCAGATGCGAAAGTACTGCATTGCTGTCCTGTAGTCTGCCAAGTCTGAAAAAAACAATGTCCACACAACCTTCACAGATAGTCGGGAAGAAAAGGTGTCGTGCAAGCTTAATACAAGTGATGAATTTTCTCTGAATTTTACTAAGCCTGGTAAGATAGAAAAATAAAATTATCCTCAATAATGCTAGCTTGCATTAACATAGTCACCAACACTTAAATTGCTTAATGGTCCTAGGGCTTAATGGTACTAGGGCTTAAGGTAGATAGAGCCCTTGGCTAAAGAGCACTATCTCACACATGCACATGTGTGAGAACTAAGGTGGACATGAGTAGTTTCCAACACTTCCATTGCTTAATGGTACTAAAGCTTAAGATAGAGCCCTTGGCGAAAGAGCACTATCTCACCAAAGTGGTAGTATTTGAGATGGCACAATTACTAAAATGCGTACAGCCCTCGGCATACTCGGTCCATAGCTTGTGCAAACCAATATATATGAAGAAGAGCCACGTTTAAGTTTTAATCCTTCAACGATGTGTATGCCTTCCCCTTAATATACCCTCTTACAAAGCCATACGTAAAATGGTACTTGCCTCCAATTGACAAATCCAAGACTGCATGACTTCCCATGTTTTCACCTTTTTTTCATCCAAAAATGAGTCAGAATGAGAAGGGGGTTCCCCTTCTCCACTCTTGGAATCTAGGAGCTCTTTACCCCATCCAAACAGTCAATGCACACGGGTGCCAGAAAAGAAAAAATTTTCAAGTTCCCTGGTCTCTGATAACAATTGTAGATCTCTTATGCATATGTGCTAGGGTTTTCAGAATGGAAAGATAAGAGAGTAATGGAACTCACACGACACACACAATAGTCTAAATCTATTATGTTGTATTATGTACAAAGAAACAAATCACTCCAGCATGGGTTCAGGTCAGCCAGCATCTATGGGTGCCTTCTGTCATGGCCCTGTGAAAATGGAGCAGGACAAGTGTGGGCATGGTGGTTGCAGAGTCAGAATATTTTATGATTCACATGGGGGGTGCCCGGACAGTGTTTAAGATGTGTGGACATCCCTAGGTGTGAAGGGGGGAACTAAAAACATTAAGTTTTAATGTTTATTGGAGTTTGCCCCTAGGCCTTAGTGGCCCTAGGAACTTATTAAAGTTGGGGCCCTAGGGATTAAATTGGGGAAGAGTTTTCTCTCTCTTCCCTTTTTGGGGAATCGTGTAGCAAAAGAGGAGCTTCTTTCATGCGCATGTTATCCTAGCGTGGAAAAGCACAGGAAGAAGGAGGCGGCTGTTTTGCTGTGTGCTGTTGCTGTTTTTCTGAGTAGAATCAGCCGTACAGCACTGTACAGCCAGAACTGGGCAAACACTCTCTCTCTCTCTTTCTCCTCTGTTGCTGGCTGCGCACAGGTACTGCTGCTGGAATACTCTGCGCACAGGTCTGAATAGACTGTACCAGCAGGTACAACAGCCAGTACAACACTGTACGGCTGCCGTATAGTGTACGGACAGCCAGGTACAGCAAGTACATCTGCTGCAGGCTGCTGCAGGTGGTGCAAACAGGTGCTGGACAGACCTGAATACTCTGATTCAGGTTGGTACAGAAGTGGACAGCAGGCTGTTTATGCAAATACAACTCCTGGCACGTATCCCGAGGCGGTACAGACGGGTACTGTGCTGATTTTCAGATCTGTATTTTTCAAGGACAGCATAAGAGTGAGCATCAGGAGGAGGATACAGGCAAGTGCAAGCACACGTGTGAAGCAGGGTTGTGGATTCAAGTGCCTGCAGGCACAGATTGGTGCTGTTGCTTCCTCCAGTGTTGTTTCACGAGCTGAACTTGGTAAGCTCTGTTTCTGTTCATCCATCTCTCTTTCTACTGCTTGATGTCTGCTGCAGGTATGTGTTATCTGGCTCCTTGTGAGAGGAGGGGTATGGCAGATTGACAAGGGACTAAGACAGAGATTGGACAGCACATGTATGTTTGAGCTGAGAAGATGTATCATGCTCTTGAGTTATGCCAGATGTATGCCCATGGCTGGCCTGCTTTGTGATCTTGGCTGATCAGAGGGAGGCACAGTGTGTTGCTTGAGGACACAGATCTGTGTGCATAGATCCTCTGTGCTGAGAAGGATTTGTGGGCCGTCAGATTGGACTTACAGGTGTAAACTCTTGGCTGGTCTTTGTGTTGTACTCAGCCATACATATTATTTTAATTGAATAAAGAAATACCGCAAGGGGCGCCAAGCTTTGGGACCAACCGGTGTCGCTGTGTTTTCAGATTTGGGCACTCTAGCCCCAATCTGTGTTTTGTTTCTCATCTAGACTACAAGTGGACGGGTGATTGCTCCTACCGCACTCTGGTTTTCTATCAGAGGCCGGTTTCAAGGTTCCGTTGCCGGGACCAATCATCAACTTTCTGAAGGGGGTGAGCTCGTGGTTGCTTTGAAAAAAGCCATCGCTGAAAATTCAGCAATCATGTCTGATACAGAGGAAGAGTACTTCTATCATGAAGAAGAAGAGCAAGAGACTTCTCCTGAAAGAGATGTATCTGAGGATATTTTTGCAGGAGAACAGGCTGCAGATGTTGAGCCTTATGAGGATGTAACACAGCCAGAAGATGTGCATGGTAAAGAGGATGATGATGCTCGGTTCAAAGATCGCTTGGCTAGTGTTATGGATACTTTTATGCAGCTCACTCAGAGTGAGAGATTTGCTGAATTTTTAAGATCTCGCTCAGAGCCCCGCACAAAGCCCCAGAAAAAGAAGAAGAAGGTTCGTTCAAAGAATCTTTCTCAAGGTCATAGTGGTACCACTCCACAGGATCCATCTCCTGCACAGTTTCCGAACATGCAGCATGCTTTTGGTGCTAACCCACAGAGTTCCTTCTATGGACAGCCACCTATTCCTCAGCAGAACATGCATCCAGGTTATTTTGGTGGTGGCTCGGTGTTTCAATCCATGACTGGGGGTTATCCTCAGGGAGGCATGGGTATGTATGGGCCTTTTGGAGCCAATTTTCAGCCTGGCATGCAAGGGAATATGTATGGTGGTATGCAGTCCGGTATGCAAGGAAATGTGTTTGCAGGCATGCAACCTGGGATGCAAGGCAATATGTTTGGTGGCATGCAGCCAGGTATGCAGCATGGAATGTTTGGAAACATGGCTGGGATGTATGGTATGCCTGGTGTTGGAATGGGAAATGTTGACCCAATGATGGGTATGAATGTTGGGGGCAGCAATCTCACGAAACCACTTCCATATGATAATCTAACGCCTATGGGAAAGGCGAAGGATTACAAGGAAGGGGGAGCTGCAGTGAAGTTTGACACTTTCAGTGGGGCCAAGGATAAATTGAAGGCACTTACCTTTTTACAGCAGTTTGATGCTGCTTTTTCTGGTGGGAATTACAGAGAGTCCTCGAAGGTGAGGAAAGCTGCCACTTTTCTCAAGGGCAATGCTTTGCAGTGGTGGTCTACTCTTCTTTTGCAGGGCATAGCACCCACCACATGGGTCCAATTCAAACAGGTTTTCTCTTCCGTATGGCTCACATCTACATTTGAGGTGGATGTTATGACAGCATGGCACAAGCTGGATGCTTCAAAGTGTGATAGTTTGGAGGATTATAACAAGAAGTTTTGGGAAGCTCTACTCCCAGTGACTTCTTATCGTGCCGTGCCATTATCTGAGCAGGTAGAGAAGTATTGTTGTGGGCTGCCCAAAGAGGTACGAGATTACTGTATAAAGACGAGAGTAACGAACATGTCACAGATGATTGAAAATGCTTTGACAGCTAATGCGTTACTCACAGGTGGTTCATCTGGATTTAAAGGCAGTAAGAAATTGAGCAAGAAAGCTGAAAAATTTGGGCATGCTTCTCGTGATGCTAAAGGGTCTACAGAGACAAAGTATAAGAAGTTGCCAATGCCCAAAAGGACTTCTGAGGAAAGACAGGCTTTGAGAGATGCTCAAAAGTGTTTTTACTGTACTGAAGAGGGGCATATGTCATTCAATTGTCCCAAGAGAACGTCCAAGAAGGACCCTGACAATAAAGGAGAGCCCAAGCCAAAGAAACCAAAGCCTTCTGCAGGCTTAGTTCCTGATCTTGTGGGGGAGCAGCTAAGTGGTGAAGCTACAGAGTTGTGCAGGGCATGGGGCAAAGTGAGAGATCAGAATGCTTTGATCTTCTTTGACACAGGTGCTAGAGCCAACTTCATTTCACCAGATTTGGCTAGCCGATTGGGGATTCGCGCAGAGGAGATGGGGCCGTTACATGAGGCAAATATGGCTTGTCCAGGGTATGCAGAACCCGTTACTCCTATTATTGGGAAGCTTCGGCTTCATTTGCAGGGTTATGTGGACAGCGAGGAGTTCTTCATCATGCCTTTGGATGGCTGTGATGTTTTGTTGGGGATGCCATGGTGCCACAGGGTACATGCGGTGGTGGATACTTACAATAGGAAAATTACTCTGACTCATAGAGGGAAAGAGCATGTATTGGATGTAAAACTCAAAGGGGAATCTGTTCCTATTGTATCCGCTTCGGCGATTTCATCAGTAATGAAAAAGCATCTTTCCGCGTACTTGATTTATGTAAAGGATGCACAGGATGATGAGTCTAAGTCTAATTTGTCAATGTTAGATAAGGACAGGGCTGATTTCTTAAGTGGGTTTCAAGACTGTTTTTCCGAGTCATTGCCAGGAGAATTACCTCCTGAGAGGCCAGAAGATCATGCTATAGATCTGATTCCTGGTAGTACTCCACCGAATAGACCGCCGTACCGTGTTAGTGCAGCCCAACAGGAAGAGATTATGAGTCAGGTGCAGGAGCTATTGAATAAGGGGTTGATTCAGCCTAGCTCATCACCCTTTTGCTCACCTGTGCTCTTAGTGCAGAAGAAGGATGGTTCTTGGCGCATGTGTATAGATTACAGGGCGCTGAATAAGAATACCATCAAGAATCGATTCCCCATACCGAGGATCGATGACATCTTGGACCGCTTACAGGGCTCCACAGTTTTTAGTCGTATTGACTTGAAAAGCGGGTATCATCAGATACGCATTAGACCCGAGGATGTGCATAAGACAGCATTCCGAACCACATTTGGGTTGTATGAGTTCTTGGTTATGCCCTTTGGTTTGACGAATGCGCCTGCCACATTTAACAGAATGATGGACAGGATTTTCAGAACTCATAGAGAGTTTGTGGGCACATTCTTTGATGATATGATTGTGCATTCACGAATTGAGAAAGAGCATAGAAGGCATTTGGCCATTGTGTTTGCAGAACTCAGAAACCATAGATTGGTGGTTAATGGCAAGAAGAGTGAGTTTTTCTTGCAGGAGATACATTTCTTGGGGCATATTGTGTCTGGTCATGGAGTCCGTATGGATCCAGCAAAGGTGGAAGCAATACTTAATTGGCCAGCTTTGAGGACCGTGCATGATGTACGCAGCTTTCTAGGATTGTGTTCCTATTACAAGCGTTACATACGGCACTTTGCTGAAATTGCTTCGCCTCTTCATGCTTTGACGAAGAAAGCAACTCCGTTTAGATGGGCTGATCGGGAAATTACAGCATTCAAAAAGCTCAAAGAAAAGCTTACTTTGGACCCAGTATTGGTCTTACCGGACCTCCGAAAGGCTTTTGTTGTCCAGTGTGATGCATGTGGAAGTAGCATTGGTGCAGTTCTCATGCAAGAGGGACATGTGATAGCCTATGAGAGTAGAGTTTTGCAAGATGCTGAGAAGCATTTACAGGTGTATGAGAAAGAGATGTTGGCTGTAATTCACGCTCTTTCTACATGGAAACACTACTTGCTTGGGGCTGATTTCACTGTGCAGACAGATCATCAGACCTTGCGTTACTTCCTCACGCAGACTAAGCTTTCAGAGAAGCATATGCGTTGGGCAAACTTTTTGTCAATGTTTCACTTCCAGATTGTGCATGTGGAAGGCAAAAAGAATGTAGTGGCAGATGCTTTGTCACGCAAGCCACAGGTCTCTGCAGTTTCACTTGCTTATCATCATGAGCTTGATGAAATGAAAGAGCAGTATGCCCATGATGAGGATTTTGAAAGGTTGTATGATCAGATGTCTGAGGGTCAGCGGCATGAGCATTACACTCTCAGAGATGGGTTTTTATTGATGCATGGCAGACTGTGTGTTACCAGGCCATTGCGACTCAAGGTTATGATTGAAAGTCATGCTCCACCGTATGCAGGTCATAGAGGGATTGACGCCACAGTCAAAGCAGTGGAGACTTTCTTTTATTGGCCAACCTTGAGAAGAGATGTTGATGCCTTTGTGAGGCAATGCATCGTATGTCAGAAGGTAAAGTTTGACCGTCAGAAGACACCAGGGTTATTACAGCCTTTACCTATTCCAGATAGACCTTGGGAGAGCATTGCCATGGATTTTGTATTTGATCTTCCACGGACACAAACGGGAAATGATGGCATCTGGACTATCATATGCAGGTTCAGTAAGCAGGCACATTTCATTCCCGTGCGGAAGACAATTAAAGTGGATCATATGGTGAAGTTGTTCATGGCGAACATCTTCAAGTATCATGGCTTGCCTACGTCTATCATTAGTGACCGTGATCCACGGATGACGAGTTTGTTTTGGAGAGGGTTATTTGACAACATGGGTACAACTCTCAAGTTTTCATCGTCATTTCATCCACAGACAGATGGTCAGTCAGAAGAGGCTAACTCTACAGTGTTGGATCTTCTCAAGTGTTATGTGTCAGAGCACAAGCAACAATGGGAAAAATATCTTCCTTTGGTGGAGTTTGCATATAACAACACTGTACATAGCTCGACAGGCAAGGCGCCTTTTGAGATTGTAGAAGGAGGGAAGAAGGTACCGCCCATTTTGCATACAAAGGATAAGATCTTTGAGGCTGATCAGTATGTGGAGAGCTTGGATGAAGCTTATCGAAGAGTTAAGTTGGCCCTCCAGAAAACTCAGCAGAAGCAAAAGAAAGCCGCAGACCGTCACAGACGTGATTTACAGTTTGCATTGGGTGATTGGGTTCTTTTGCGTTTTGAAAAGGCTAGACTCAAGAAGATGAAGGGTAAAGAGCGCTTATTCCCTAAGTTGAGCATGCGATATTATGGGCCTTTTCAGGTTTTGGAAAAGATTGGTGAGGTAACCTATCGTTTGAAGTTACCAGATCACTGGAGGATTCACAATGCTTTTCACGTGAGTCTTCTTAGACCTTTCCGTGGGGATGTGCCTGAGGATGTATCAGATGAAGCTCAGCCGGAAGTTGAGGAACTTGATGAGGTTCTGATTCCAGAGCAGATACTGGCACATAAAGAAAGGAAGGTACGAGGTAAAGTTTCCCGTCGCTATCTTGTGAAGTTCAAGAACTATTCACCGATGGATGCGAAGTGGATGGAGGAAGGTGACTTAACAGATTCACCTCAGGTTTTGCAGCTTTATCTCGATGCCTTTGAGTTAGAGCCGACTCTTATTGTGGCTCATTCAGGTTCAGCAGAGCATGGGTCTGGAGCATTACCTGATGCTCAAGAGGGGGGTAGCACCTCCACTCCCTTGATACAGACAGGCTCAGATGACATCTAGAGGTCGCTTGGTGCAGATCTTATCTCACCCGAAGGTACTGAGGCTGACAGTACATCTGTTTATGGGACTTCTATGATATATGTGTACTAGTCACATGGAGATTTTTGTGGATATGTATGGTTCATAGTGGTATTGGTTTGCAGTGAATGTTGATACATGTGTATGGCTCAGAGAGATTGGGACGCTGATCTTGCCATATTGTATATTTCACTTTGGATATTTTGATGCATCACCAGAATGCAATCGAGGACGCTTGCCATCTTTCAAGAGGGGGGTATGTCATGGCCCTGTGAAAATGGAGCAGGACAAGTGTGGGCATGGTGGTTGCAGAGTCAGAATATTTTATGATTCACATGGGGGGTGCCCGGACAGTGTTTAAGATGTGTGGACATCCCTAGGTGTGAAGGGGGGAACTAAAAACATTAAGTTTTAATGTTTATTGGAGTTTGCCCCTAGGCCTTAGTGGCCCTAGGAACTTATTAAAGTTGGGGCCGTAGGGATTAAATTGGGGAGGAGTTTTCTCTCTCTTCTATCTCTCTCTTCCCTTTTTGGGGAATCGTGTAGCAAAAGAGGAGCTTCTTTCATGCGCATGTTATCCTAGCGTGGAAAAGCACAGGAAGAAGGAGGCGGCTGTTTTGCTGTGTGCTGTTGCTGTTTTTCTGAGTAGAATCAGCCGTACAGCACTGTACGGCCAGAACTGGGCAAACACTCTCTCTCTCTTTCTCCTCTGTTGCTGGCTGCGCACAGGTACTGCTGCTGGAATACTCTGCGCACAGGTCTGAATAGACTGTACCAGCAGGTACAACAGCCAGTACAACACTGTACGGCTGCCGTACAGTGTACGGACAGCCAGGTACAGCAAGTACATCTGCTGCAGGCTGCTGCAGGTGGTGCAAACAGGTGCTGGACAGACCTGAATACTCTGATTCAGGTTGGTACAGAAGTGGACAGCAGGCTGTTTATGCAAATACAACTCCTGGCACGTATCCCGAGGCGGTACAGACGGGTACTGTGCTGATTTTCAGATCTGTATTTTTCAAGGACAGCATAAGAGTGAGCATCAGGAGGAGGATACAGGCAAGTGCAAGCACACGTGTGAAGCAGGGTTGTGGATTCAAGTGCCTGCAGGCACAGATTGGTGCTGTTGCTTCCTCCAGTGTTGTTTCACGAGCTGAACTTGGTAAGCTCTGTTTCTGTTCATCCATCTCTCTTTCTACTGCTTGATGTCTGCTGCAGGTATGTGTTATCTGGCTCCTTGTGAGAGGAGGGGTATGGCAGATTGACAAGGGACTAAGACAGAGATTGGACAGCACATGTATGTTTGAGCTGAGAAGATGTATCATGCTCTTGAGTTATGCCAGATGTATGCCCATGGCTGGCCTGCTTTGTGATCTTGGCTGATCAGAGGGAGGCACAGTGTGTTGCTTGAGGACACAGATCTGTGTGCATAGATCCTCTGTGCTGAGAAGGATTTGTGGGCCGTCAGATTGGACTTACAGGTGTAAACTCTTGGCTGGTCTTTGTGTTGTACTCAGCCATACATATTATTTTAATTGAATAAAGAAATACCGCAAGGGGCGCCAAGCTTTGGGGCCAACCGGTGTCGCTGTGTTTTCAGATTTGGGCACTCTAGCCCCAATCTGTGTTTTGTTTCTCATCTAGACTACAAGTGGACGGGTGATTGCTCCTACCGCACTCTGGTTTTCTATCAAAGGCCGGTTTCACCTTCCCTAAGCATTTTTTAGCACCTAAAACAGCCCCACATCCGCCCAAAATTGGCTGTCCAAACTCGACCTATGTATGGAGATATATCTCTGGATATCTTAACGATATGGTGAGGAGATATTTTGTCACGATTGTGACTAACTCTTTTAATCTCTCCTTAATTACTCCTTAATCTCTTATTATCTAAAAGGACACCTGTGAAGAGTCACACCCTTACACATGGGTCACTATCAAAGGACATGTCTATTCATTAAAAGACACACCCTAAGTCCAAAGGACATGACCATTGATTCAAGAGCCACAGTCTCTTCACTTGTACCCTTTCGGTCTCTATTTAAGAAAGACCCCTATCTCAATGCAAACAACTCAGTCTTTCTTGCACTATTTGTCTTATATTCATTAATTAAGTCTTAATCATGTTAATAAAGCTATAAAAGCTTTACAGTGGTATCAGAGCAAATCTTTTTTGCCCTATGACATGCCCAAACCCTAACCCTAACCCTAAAATCAGTCCTAACCCTAACCCTAAAATCAGCCTACCCAAACCCTAAAATTGGGTGTAGCAAGTGTTGAATGGAAGAGCAAGAGAGAATGCCCCATCAAATTTAGCCCCCAACTCCCAATTTTTGCTGATTAATTTTACGCTAGCCATATGCAGGAAACTCTTGAATAAAGGCAAGACAAGAAGCAACCCTTCAATCCAAGAGGCTTACCTCTTCAGCCGGCACCCTTTCATGGACAGGCACCCCTCCCATGAGTAGTCGCACCCCTTCGTGGAAATTCCTCTAGTCGGATGCCGTTGAGAAGCGCACGATTGCTTTGCTGATTTTTTTTTAATTTAAAAAAAACAAGGCAAACCCACACCATAACCTCACCCAAAGGTTATGCCTCTAAGGCTTTAATTGCCACGTATACAAAGAAAGTTGAAACCCCCCCCCAAAAAAAAAACAAACAAACAAACAAACATTTTAAAATTAAAAAAAAACAAACAAACAAACAATTTTTTTTAAAAAAGCAAACCTTATGGGCTCCTTCAAAACGGCGCCAACTGTTCGGGCTGTTTTCAGCCTGCGCCCGCCCCCACCCTGCACACGCCTTCAGTGCCCCAGTCAGCAACCGCCTCTCTTTCCACGGATTCAATACTCCTCAGCCCTCTTCATCGTTTGCTGCTTGCTGTCTCCTCCCGATGTTTGGACCAGGCGCTTGCTGATTTCTGTTGGATTGCCGGTCACCGTCTCCTTGGTGCTTCTTCTACAGCAACAACATTCATTATAGCAACCTCCTTCAGGTGTGATTTTTCCATTTTCTTGGGCATAAAAATATCACATAATGTGAAGTATCAAAATATCAGAAACCCGCCATTTCATTCTTTTGCGGGCTCTCCACTCATCCAGGGCCAATATCACTTTTTACGGGTTCAAGAGCACCTCTCAGATCACATGGACACACATTACCCTCTTCTCCGACGGCATATGGCAGAGGAAACCTATGATTTCAGTTATTTACAGGATACACCCTCTCAATCCATAGTGCCCTCTCCTACCCGTGTTTCTCCACCAGTCTCAACCCCTGTTCCAGTGAGTGCGCCCCCCTTTTTCCAACCCACTCATTACCGCATTCAGATAGCCACATCGACTTCTCACCTCCGAGAATTCGACATGTGGGTGATCCGTGTTCGTACTTCTGCACAGGATCTGGACCATTACTGTTTTATACTCAGGCATCATCCTTATCTGGGCGCTATCCTCCCTGAGTGTAGCATCATTTTTCACGAATATTGCACCTATTCTGAGGACGTTTATCCATCTTCATTCACGGTGCGCCCCTCTACACCAGAATATACACCCTTGACACCTGTAGCTGCCCCTACCCCTGTAACTTCTTCTCCAGTAGCAAACTCTCGTGCGAGCCCAGTCCTAGAGGATCGCCCTTACTATACTGGATGGTCTATAGCCGCTTCACCAGTACGTAGCCTCTCCTCTCCGGATTTCCAAATGCCGCACCCTCCAGCCGATGGTTCTTACTAGAGCCCAACGGCGTCATCAACAGCAAAAACCCCCAAAGCCTCATCACCCTGAAGCCTCTACATCAACATCTTCTCTCATGGCAGAACCTTTTGACATACCAGCCCCTCCGGAATGGCAGCCAGCTTTGCAGCAACTTCAGCAGCAGTTCCAACAGCAACTCCAAGAGTCTATGGCATCCTTGGCTTCGCAGATCCAACAGCTCCACACGGATCGCCACTCCTACACGAGTTCCGTACCGACAGCAAATGTTTCAGCAACAGTACCAGCAGACGCAGACGTCATTCCTTCCGAGGTAGAAGGCGACGACCTTAAAACTCTTTATCGTCTTTTACAAGCCAGTAAAACAAAGAAATTGAAAATTAAACCCCCTGACTCTTATGGTGGTCAACGCAATAAGCGCATCTTAGACCAATGGCTCTACAAACTACGGTTATACTTTGAAACCATGACCCTTTCTGATTCCAAAAAGGTGATTTTTGCGGTATCCCTCCTCAAAGACATTGCTTTATTGTGGTGGCAACGACGACAATACGCCGGAAAATCAGTTACAACGTGGGGAAAAATTCGAGCAGGTCCTCCGTAAGCAGTTCATACCTGCCAATGCGGATTTCCAAGCCCGTACTCACTCACGCCATTTGGACCAAACTGGTTCCTTGGCCTCTTATATCTCCCAGTTCACCAACTTGATACTGGAGATTGACTCTGTGTCCCCAGCGGACGAACTCCATGCCTTCGTTGAAGGTCTTAACCCCACACTGCATGCCGATGTTCAGAAATATGACCCTGTTGATCTTGCCGATGCCATACGATACGCCGAGCGCGTTGCAGACATTAATTCTCGAAATTCGGCCTCTTCCGGTCAAGCTAATGACTTTCAGAAAGCCAATGGATCTCATATAAACCGAGATAGTCGAAGAGAATCTTCTGGCACTTCTACCTCCCGGCCTAATCCCCAATGGAATAATTCTCAACACCCTCGCCGATCAGAAGGACCATCCTCTTTTCGGCCCCGACGTTCTCAATCCTTCCAACCACGCAGTTCGGATCGTGGACGGGACCAAGGACGTGACCAATCTCGCAATCCTCATCCTTCCACTATTCCTTCTGGACGAGATCAACAAAAGACAAGATTATGCACAATTTGTAATGGATCTCATCGTTGGTTTGAGTGCCCCAAAAGACCAACCCATCGATAGAATTCTAATGCTGAACCCTCCACTTCCGAGGAGAAACTCCTAGTTGCTGACAAGGGAAAGCGTACAGTTAATCACCATGCTATTGCACATGCTTCAGTGATTACCGCCTACTGGCACAACACAAGCTGCCTCTTCACCGTTGCCCCAGCGGTCTACTCAGGTTCTGGTTCTTCAAGGTTCTATTTCCAGTCACCCTATTCAGGTGCTCATTGACAGTGGGTGTTCTCATAACTTTGTGTGAACCACCTTGACTCAGAGATTGAAGATTCGGACTTCTCCAAGTGCTGTTGTTTATAAGGTAGAGCTTGCCAATGGTTCCACATCCTTGTGTAACACCGTTGCCAAACACCTTTCCTTTCAAATTCAGCACTATCGTGACAAATTGGATTTCCAAGTCATGAATTTGGCACATTATGATATGATCCTTGGTCAAGAATGGTTGTATCAATATGATCCCCTGATCAGTTTCCGGAACCATTCCATACAATTTGCTCAAAATGATATGCTTGTGGCACTCGAAGGAATCACAGACCAACCTTCTACACCAACCCTTTCAGCTCTTCAAGTGAAACGGTGGGTCCGCAAGAGTGGTTGTTCTTCAGCACTTTTAATGGTCTATTCAGCCAATGATCCTTCCGAGGATATAGATACAAAGGTGATGTACCTCAAGCAACCTTTCTTTGCTCCATACTTGGATCTTTTTCCTCAGGAGCTTCCTGCGGTTCTCCCACCTCGGCGGCCAGTCGACCATGCTATTGATATCCTTCCTGGTAGTGCTCCACCTACTCGTGCTCCATATCGAGTTTCTTTTACGGAATCTCAGGAGATACAGCGACAACTTACTAAACTTATGAGGAAAGGACATATTCGACCAAGCAAAAGCCTTTTTGGAGCTCCAGTACTTTTGGTGAAAAAGAAGGATAAGTCTATGCGCCTTTGCATCGACTATCGTGCCCTTAATAAGTTGACTATTAAGAATAAGTATCCTCTTCCGCGCATTGATGAATTGTTTGATCAATTGCTCCATGCAAAGGTCTTCTCCAAAATTGATCTTAAGTCTGGATATCATCAAATTCACATTCGCGAAGGTGATGAATATAAGACGGCTTTTCGCACAAAATATGATCATTACGAGTACTTGTTCATGCCATTTGGGTTAACCAATGCCCCTACAACATTTATGAATCTGATGAATAATCTTTTTCGTCCTTTTCTGGACAAGTTCGTCATTATCTATCTTGACGACATCCTGGTGTTCAGTCGTAATATGGAAGAACACAAGGCACATCTTAAGATCGTTTTCCAAGTGCTTCGTGACAATGCTCTTTATATTAATCCAAGCAAAAGTGAATTCTTGAAGACATCCTTGGAGTACCTTGGACATGTTGTTTCAGCAGACGGTATTTCCATGGATCCAAAGAAAATACAGGTTATTGTCAATTGGCCAACTCCCACAAACATCCATGATGTTTGTTCAATTGAGTACGTTCCTGGTCTTACGAATGTGGTTGCGGATGCCCTCAGTCGTATGCCGCCAGCTTCGGTCTTGGCTATTTCTACAGTTGAAATGGATATACCTCAAAGTTTCAAGGACTGTTATTCAAAAGATCATGATTTTGGAAATGCATTTCGAATTCTCAATTCTCAGAATGCAACTCCTTCCGACTTGAGGATTTATGGAGCATATACCATAGTGGATGGTTTATTATATTATCACGACCATATTTGTGTACCTCATGATACTCATGTTCGAAGAGTATTGGTGAACGAACATCACGAGGTCACTTATGCTGCACACCCAGGCATCAATAAGACATATCGTCTTTTGACAGCTACATACTATTGGCCTCAAATGAAGCAAGATGTTATTAAGTTTGTTACAGCATGTCTCTCGTGCCAACGTATGAAAGCTAGCAGACAAGTTCCTGCTGGTCTTCTTCAACCACTTCCAATTCCCAATGAACACTGGGAAAGTATTAGTTTAGATTTTATCACTTCATTGCCACGTTCTTCTAAAGGCAATACACAGATTCTTGTGGTGGTTGAGATATTTTCTAAAATGGCACATTTCATTCTGTGCAAGAAAGCAGCCCAGGCTTCAGATATTGCAGTACTGTTCATACAGCATATCTTCAAACTTCATGGATTGCCAAAATCTATAGTTTTTGATCGAGATCCAAAGTTTACAGGACATTTTTGGACTTCGATATTCAAGTCTCTTGGTACAAATTTACTCTTTAGCTCAGCTTATCATCCACAGACAGATGGACAAACGGAACGAGTTAATCAGATTCTGGAAGAAATGATGCGTCATTATGTTCAGTCTCGATTAGCTTCATGGGAAGAATATTTACCTTTGGTGAAATTTGCTTATAATAATTCTTATCATTCAGTTATTGGAATGAAACCTTTTCAAGCAGCTTATGGCCATACTCCCCTTGTTCCTGCCAACTTTGTTCTTCAACATAAAGTGGCTTTAGCAAACCAACTCATTCTAGAAATGCAAGATATTTTATTACAGATTAAGGATAAGATGGTCAACGTCCAAGAGTAATATCAGCGCACAACTAATAAGCGTCGTCGTCACATTGAATTTCAAGAAGGAGACTTGGTATTATTATATATTGCTCCTCATCGATATAAGACAGTGAAATCAGTCTTCCCAAAGCTTCGCCCAAGATATTATGGACCCTTTCGTATTATTAAGAAGAACTCATCTCTCAGTTATAAGTTGGAGTTACTGCCTTCTTGGGGTAGAATTCATTCAACTTTCCATATTTCTTGGCTCAAGAAGTTTGTGAACGGTGATTTTCCAGTTTTAGATATTTTGGATTATGTTCCAAAAATCGAAGATGAACACATACTCTTAATTCCAGAGACAATTCTTGATGTCAGACAAAAAGAAACACGACATAAGCTCACTACAGAATTTTTGGTTAAATGGAGAGATCTTGATGATTCCGACTCTACTTGGCAAAGTGATGAAGACTTACAGGAATATCCAGAACTTCTTCGGAAATTCTTTCAAAGACAACCATCTCTTCTTAGCCGGAGTCTTATTCTATGTGGGAGGAAATGTCACAATTGTGACTAACTCTCTTAATCTCTCCTTAATTACTCCTTAATCTCTTATTAACTGAAAGGACACCTATGAGGGTCACACCCTTACACAAGGGTCACTATCAAAGGACATGTCTATTCATTAAAAGACACACCCCTAAGTCCAAAGGACATAACCATTGATTCAAGAGCCACACCCCTTCCCAAGGATGTGTCTCTTCACTTGTACCCTTTCGGCCTCTATTTAAGAAAGGCCCCTATCTCAATGCAAACAACTCAGTCTTTCCTGCAGTATTTGTGTTCATTAATTAAGTTTTAATCATGTTAATAAAGCTATAAAAGCTTTACATATTTCTTTTGGCTTCATGACCAACCTGGCAAAGAAAAGCTAAGTATACTTTGAGTTTGCAAAGTTGGTGCTTTTGCTATTTGTTTTTGATGTTCACTAGCCCTTGTATAGCCATGCAAGCAGACAAGTGTTGTTGTTTGCCTTGAGATGGTTTCATGGAAACATTGTTTATGGCTCCCTTTATTTGGGATGCATTTGTTCTCTTGTTATACGTGCTCTCCTAAAGATTGTTTCTACTATGTGTGGGTGAAACAATAGAGAGCAGATGCAAGGGAACATTGGCACTTCATACGGTAGTGTCAAGCACAACATAGCCTGTGTAGTGTTCTCTTGTCCTACATGCTCTCTTGAAGATTGTTTCTACCGTGTGTGGGTGGAACAATAGGGAGAAGATAGAAGGGAACATGGACACTTCAGAGTGTAGTGTGAGTTGGTGGCCGAAATGCCTACAAACTATTGGTGGCCGAAATGCCTATAAACTATGTATAGCAGAAACGCTTTTGGAACACGAGGCTGTCTATCCCTACGAGAGTGATTGTTTTATCTTATTACTTGAGCCCACCTCTCATCCAAGGTGTGTGGTCAGAGTACCAACACGGAGTGCAAGTGGTAGAGTGGGCATGACGTCTGGTTGGCAAGGGACTTATGTCTACGCCAAGGGTCATGTGGGCTAGCACCTTCTTGGCAGGGGACTTATGTCTACACCAAGGGTCAATAGACTCGAATCTGGTCTTATGGAGACTTATTTTGTCTCTTGCCCAATTATTTTGGGACATGATTATGATATTTGGACTTATGAGACTGTTTTGTCTCACCCATTTATTTTGGGAAATGATTATGGTATTTGGACTTATGGGACTGTTTTGTGTCGCCCATTTATTTAGAACATGAATTCTTTCAACTATATTGAATTTTTAAGACTGTCTCGTCTCGCCCACTTGATGAGACATGATTATATCTTGGATATATGGCTTGAAACTTAAAGTTGCGGACAACTTTTAAGAAGTTGGAAAAGACGTCACTAGCCTAGACATTTCAAAGCATGAAAGGGGTCTAGTACTCCAAGATGTCTAAATATTTGGAAAGTACAAAGGATCACACTCCTAAATTCTAGGAGAGTCGCTATTTTTGGCCTCACTCCAATGGAAATTCTATTCGTGTCATTACAAAGACCAAGAGTTACCAACTGGGATATTTTTAAAGGTAAAGATTATGGGAGGACCCATCTCTTAGATTGGGACGTGGCAAGAAAGTGAATCAAAGTGAGACACATCATCTCCCACTTGTCAGAAAGTGGATCAAACTGAGATAAGTGGCCTCACACTTGTCACTTCAGCTATTGTGTGGCTCTCCACTTGTCATTATAGCCTTCTCTTGCCATTTTAGCTCATAGGAGGCCCTAATCTATAAATTGGAGCCCTCTCTCTTCATTTGGAGTAGGCTCTCTTGCTGCAAGATCTCTTCTACCATGCTGGCTGCTTGCATTCTTGTCTACATTGCCTTATGGAGAGTCTCTACACTACTTCACTCCCCTCTACAAAGGGTTTCTCTATTTCTTTAGCCTCTTCATGGCTGTATGCATGCTATACGAGCTGAATCAACCACTTTACCTGCCGTACCAGCCATTCTACCTGTTGTACCGTTGTACAGGTTGAATGGAGGATAGTACCTACTGTTTTCAGATCCATTGTACATGCTGTATCGGCTGAGTGGAGGGTTGTAGCTAGTGTTTCAGACTCTGTAGCTGCTGTACCAGCTCTATTGGTGCTGCCCTAACCTGTTTCGGTTGCCCATGGTGCTGCCCGACTTGTTCATGGTGAGGTCCAATGATGGTTGTATATGGATAATCCAACATCTCCCATGGGGAGTGTAAGGCCATTAAAGCTTGTACATGTTATATTTCTCCTTGGGTAATCAAATACTCCAAGGGTAGGTCAGCCCATTCCGGCCTCTATGCGGTGTCAGTTGTGCACATCTCTCTTTTATAGCTTTGTGGTGTAACGCGCGGAAGCTCTGGGTAGTCTTCTTTCAGCCCTAAACACTCTTGAAGACCTCCTGATGCAAAAACGCACCATGATGCAAAAACGCAGGTAGAGAGAGAGTAGAGAGAGAGAGTGAGAAGTGCTGGAATTTCAGTATATACTATGTACAAAAAAGGTACAGATCTTTGCAGCCATGGGCTGCCTTCATAAAAAGGTTCCTAACCCTAAATTCTGTCCCCTATGGGACCTCCTATTGACTCACACCCCTAGTGGGTGGAATGAATAATACCTAGAGCAAGTGTGCCTTTTTATAGGCCCCTGGAGCATGTAGGAAACTGGCCGACTGCTGGTCGGCCAGTTCTTGATTCATAAATTCATATAAATGCCACCGACTAGTGCTGATGGTTGTCCTTGATGCGCCGGCTGCTGCCACTCCTTCTGGTACAGTCCACCATTCAGCCGACAGCCATCTGGTCTGCTGATGTCAGCCTTCCTGCAGCCGACAGCCTTCTTGATCCCATCTTGGCTCCAAGTTCTGCTCCATGTCTACTTCAGATGAGACACCTGAAGCTTTGATCCTTCTGGTTCATCTACTGTTTATACTCTTTATCTGGCTGCCTTTTCTGGATCTAGCCCTGAGAAAGTCCATGGCATTGCTGATGCACATGACATCCCCCTCTGCTAAACTTGATGACGGGAATCCAACCTGCTCTTGGATGACGGTCATCATCCCAATCCTATTCCGAAGTCCCTCTGTCATCCATCCATCCTTGGCAAACCTTTTTCTCTGAAACTCCGTTCTGTTCTCCAAACCACTCTGTCTCCGATGAAGATCTATGCATCTGGTCTTCCTCTAGTCCACAATCCATTCCTGCCCTGACTCTGAACACCGTCTTGGTCTTCGTTCCTGGAACTGAGTCTGGCACTCTCACATCACCCTTGGAGGATCAACCTCCCTTGGGACCATTCCCTTAGAACCCATCTGGCTCACGGAACTGACATCCCCATCTGGCACTGTGGAACACCACCAACACACCTCCTGGGAGTTCTTCCCGCTCTGTGTTCTTGCCTTGGGCTTTGAATCCGTGTACTTTCCTGTACCTTGGACCTGTACACCATCATCTGGGACTGATTCAGTGTTTAGCTTTGCTGAGCCTGATGCTCTGATACCAATGTAACGCGCGGAAGCTCTGGGTAGTCTTCTTTCAGCCCTAAACACTCTTGAAGACCTCCTGATGCAAAAACGCACCATGATGCAAAAACGCAGGTAGAGAGAGAGTAGAGAGAGAGAGTGAGAAGTGCTGGAATTTCAGTATATACTATGTACAAAAAAGGTACAGATCTTTGCAGCCATGGGCTGCCTTCATAAAAAGGTTCCTAACCCTAAATTCTGTCCCCTATGGGACCTCCTATTGACTCACACCCCTAGTGGGTGGAATGAATAATACCTAGAGCAAGTGTGCCTTTTTATAGGCCCCTGGAGCATGTAGGAAACTGGCCGACTGCTGGTCGGCCAGTTCTTGATTCATAAATTCATATAAATGCCACCGACTAGTGCTGATGGTTGTCCTTGATGCGCCGGCTGCTGCCACTCCTTCTGGTACAGTCCACCATTCAGCCGACAGCCATCTGGTCTGCTGATGTCAGCCTTCCTGCAGCCGACAGCCTTCTTGATCCCATCTTGGCTCCAAGTTCTGCTCCATGTCTACTTCAGATGAGACACCTGAAGCTTTGATCCTTCTGGTTCATCTACTGTTTATACTCTTTATCTGGCTGCCTTTTCTGGATCTAGCCCTGAGAAAGTCCATGGCATTGCTGATGCACATGACATGTGGATTAAGTGGCATATGTTTAAGGATGTGGCCAATTTCACCGTTTGATTGCATTAATTGTCAAGTGTTTTGCGAAACTGCCGGGCTCTCCGGAAGTTACATTGGTATCAGAGCATAGGCTTTCTTGGAAGCAAAGGCTTCCTTCTATCAATGAGGAAGAGAAAAGATCTCAAGTGGAGACCACACTTACCATCATTGCTATTAAGCATGGCCAGCCGCTTCGTAGTCTATGAAGCAAGAGCATGAGCTATAGAAAGCTTGGTCCAAGGATTTATGAATTCACAGAATTTAGCTTGGAAGTATGGAGTTGGCTTTATGTGCACGTGTTTAGCACTCTTTCCATATGGATATTGTGGATTATATTATCAAGCTTACATGCAAGCTATATGGAGATATATCTCGGGATATCTTAACGATATGGTGAGGAGATATTTCTTTTGGCTTCATGACCAACCTGGCAAAGAAAAGCTAAGTATACTTTGAGTTTGCAAAGTTCGTGCTTTTGCTATTTATTATGAAGTGTTTTTGATGTTCACTAATCCTTGTATAGCCATGCAAGCAAAACGGTGATGTTGTTTGCCTTGAGATGGTTTCAGGGAAACATTGTTGGATTTTTGAGATTGTCTCGTCTCGCCCACTTACTTGATGGGACATGATTATATCTTGGATATATGGCTTGAAACTTAAAGTTGCGGACAACTTCTAAGAAGTTGGGGAGGATGGTGGCCTCACACTTGTCACTTCAGCTATTGTGTGGCTCTCCACTTGTCATTATAGCCTTCTCTTGCCATTTTAGCTCATGGGAGGCCCTAATCTATAAATTGGAGCCCTCTCTCTTCATTTAGAGTAGGCTCTCTTGCTGCAAGCTCTCTTCTACCATGTTGGTTGCTCGCATTCTTATCTACATCACCTTATGGAGAGTCTCTACACTACTTCACTCCCCTCTACAGAGGGTTTCTCTATTTCTTTAGCCTCTTCATGGCTGTATGCATGCTATACGAGCTTAATCAACCACTGTACCTATTGTATCAGCCATTGTATCTGTTATACCGTTGTACCGGCTGAGTGGAGGACTGTACCTACTGTTTTCAGATTCTGTACCTGCTGTACCAGCCATTGTACATGCTGTACCGGCTGAGTGGAGGGCTGTACCTAATGTTTTAGACTCTCTAGCTGTTGTACCAGCTCTATTGGTGCTGCCCTAACCTGTTTTGGTTGCCCATGGTGCTGCCCGACTTGTTCATGGTGAGGTCCAATGATGGTTGTATATGGATAATCCAGCATCTCCCATGGGGAGTGTAAGGCCCTCAAAGCTTGTACATGTTATATTTCTCCTTGGGTAATCAAATACTCCAAGCCTCAAGGGGGGGGCGGCCCATTCACGCCGCTATGCGGAGTCAGTTGTGCACATCTCTTTTACAACTTTGTGGATTAAGTGGCATATGTTTAAGGATGTGGCCAATTTCAGTGTTTAATTGCATTAATCATCAAGTGTTTTGCGAAACCCCCAGGCCCTCCAGCAATTACAGCCAGTGAGCCCAAATCACTGTAAGTATGAAGCCACTTCATAAGATACCACCTCCGCTCCGGAGTCCGAAGGGGGGTTTTTTGGGGTATTTCGGAGTCTTTTGTGTCCTGTATGTCCACCACGTATACCTGTCAGTATGTGTGTAACCATCTATATGTGTTTGTATAGGTGTGAACACCCCATGTATCACTGTAAGTGTGTGCCTATATGTGTGTGAACACCCTCTTATTTGGATAAGATAAGTGTGTGTCATGTGTCATGTCCTCATATATGTGTGATTTGTGTGAGTCAAAAGACAAGGTTTGCAACCTATAAAAGCATGTGCTTCAAATCATATCAAGCAATCCAACACTCATTGAGTCGTGCATATGCTTGAGCATTGTTTTCTCTCTCTCTCTCTCTCTCTCTCTCTCTCTCTCTCTCTCCACACTCCACTATGGAGCTCTACTCTTCATAGTCCAGCATCAGCCAGCCTACATGTGCGTGTGTGTGTGTGTGTGTGTGTGTGTGTGTGGTGCCATAGAGCTAGTGGTTTGTCATGTGCACAGTGTGTATCTACCGTGTGCTACACGCACACAAGACTAGCTTCGAGGTTGGGGAAGCTTGGAGCTAGGCAGGCTGATTGGCGCGCTGAGTTAGGGATAGACTAACGGGCGGACACCCAAGTATGGACGGGCGGGCACCCAAGTGTGGACGCCCGATGACCGGCCAAGAGCCTATAAAAGGGTGGCCAAGGTTAGTCATTAGTCATATAGAGTCTCGCGTGTCTTTGTGAGAGCTCTATGGTCAAGAGCCTGGATCTAGTGCAGACGTGCACTTGCTTTATGCAACCGAGCCTGGCAGTAGTCTCAAGGCCCGCAAGGGTAGCTTCGTGGCAGTATGGGACGTCGCAAGGTATAGATTGGTCGATACGTTCATCTAGTTAGCTCAGCTCGTGGCTCGGTGGGGACAGCCAAGTCTTGTGGGCTTGCCCACGGCTGTCAAGGTTGGGAGGTGAGTCAGGCGACAGGCCTACACCCCCTTCATGTTTGTATGGTTTGTCTGCAGGTTTCGAGTCATGTACCAGGAGCGTTCTACTACGAGGAGATCTTATGGGGATTTGACAATGGTATCAGAGCAAGCCTCGTGAACGAGCAAGTAGGTAGGTAGAGAAAAAGAGGTCGAAGAAAAGGTATGAGTTCGAGAAGCTTGCTGTTTTTCTGAGTATACTGCTGTTTTTTCAAATTCAGCATGTTTCTTTGCATTGTAGGAACCCGTGATGAAGGTTTTGGTCTTGTTAAGGGTTGGTTTGCTTAGCAAGAAGAAGGGCTTAGGTGTTTTCAACTGTATGAACAGTTTAAGAGAAAAAAGAAAAACCAGTTGGCTATGTTTTTGTATGAGAGAGAGAGAGAGAGAGAGAGAGAGAGAGGTCGCTAGCTGTAGCTATGTAGCGCTTGTATGGTTGCTGCGCAGCCCACTTGTATGAAGAGGCCAGCAACATGAACGCTGCACCAGTCAGGCGGGTAATACACACACGCTAACAAGCGGTGCACGTGCGCAGGCTGGTACACACAGGTAGGTAGGCGGAGTGCGCATACGGGCTAGAATAAGCGGACAGCAGGCACTCCAATCGGTGCACGCAGGCGGGTGGTACACGCTCGCAGTCGGGCCCGTACGCGCAAGCAGACACGCGGCAGGTAAACGTGGCGACCAGTGCTTTTCATTTTTTTTAGCTCTCGTTTTTTTTTTAAACGCACGTTGCTCATCGTTTCTTTAGAACCTGTAGCGTGGGGTTTAAAACAAATCGAAGAGCGTTTTTTTTTTTTAAAGAGAAAAGAAACGTGTGGCTTTTAGTAGATTATATGTGGCTTTTATGTTTTTTTTTAGTTTGGCTTTTACAAGCCTTATATGTGGCTATTATAAAAGCCATCTAGCATTTTTTATTTTTTATTTTAACACAAAAGCCATACAAAAAATCAAAGTGCTTTTAGGGGGACTTATAAAATACCCCTAAAGCGGGCTTCTTGCCACACATCTCTCAAGCTCTCTAGCACTCTCCTGGTGCAAGATAAATATTTTTTCTTCTCTTGCCCTCTTCAAGATGTCGACCCAAGAATCCGAGTTGGAGCCCATTCTCGAACGTGAAGACCTGCCGGCTACGGAAGCCACCGATGCCAATCTTTTCGACGATTTTGTTTCAAAATTAGATTTCCAGGAGTTTAAAGTTGCTCTCGAAGCTTCTTCCTCGAAACATAAAGTACAAATCGCCACGCAGATGCAGGCTTTACAGAACTCCATCTCTTTGTTGACCACTACCCTATCTACTCTTTCAGGTATGGATACCTTGGCATCTACTTTAGGCCCCAATATTACTCCAGAACAGTTTGGGAGCGAGCAAAAGCAACGTACCAAAGAGATAGTGGACACTTGGCTACATAAGTGGCAAGTCCATTTTCAGTTTCATCCATATGACGATGGCAAAAAGATCCAATTAGCAACAGGTTTCCTCTCAAGCAAAGCTTTGCTTTGGTGTGAAGAACTCAACCCTAAACCAACGACTTGGGCACAGTTCGAAGACGTCTTCAAGAAAGAATTCCTCAAGAAAGAGGATGACTATGATGATGTTGCCCGGTTTGCTACTTTGACCATGACCTCCCAAAATCTCACTTATGAGGTCTATCTCCAAAAATTTAGGGACTTGCAGATGAAAGCTACGTAGATGGATTTCACAACTCTTTTGGGTTTCTTCGTAGCTGGTTTACCCGACTCATACCGTTTACAGGTTAAAAACAACAAATGCAAAACTTTGGACGAAGCCATTCATTCCGCTCGTATCTATGATGATACAATAGTCTCATCCAAGTCTGAACCCATTACCGAGCAGGGGAACAAGCACAAAAGGAAGTTCTCCGCACCGATGGCTAGCACGACAGAAGGAAAGTCTTCGGACCAACCTTCTACAAAGATACTCTGGAATGCTATATTATGCACCTAGAACATGTAGACTTGTTATTAGGGATTGAGTGGTTTAAGACTCTTCAAGTTCAGATATATTGGTCTAGTCATATTTTTTCTTTTGAACATAGGAACACCCAGTATAGTATTTTAGGTGATTGTATACATCCCTCTCAGGGACCTCTTGTAAATACAGTTGATTTTAGTAATATAATGGATTCTTCTTTGTATACTGCTTTTCATTGTGTATTGATTCCACTTTCTTCATTTCTCATACCTTCTATGGATGTCAATGAATTAAGTGTATTTGAAAGCAAAGAATTACAGAAGATACTTGATTCGTTTCAAGATGTATTTCCTAAGGAATTGCCATCGGGCTTACCACCTGAAAGAGGAGTAGATCTTCGTATTGACCTGATCCCTGGTGCTCACCCTATTAGTATTCCACCTTACAGGATGAGCCAAGCTGAGAAAGATGAGTTGGCCAAACAACTCGAAGATTATTTGAGGATAGGCCAGATCCGTCCAAGTAAATCACCTTGGGGTGCACCTGTGTTGCTTAGGAGAAAGAAGGACAACACCTGGAGAATGTGCATAGATTACAAGAGATTGAACAAGCTGACAATAAGAACCGTTATCTTCTCCCTAGATCAGATGACCTGATTGACCGGTTAGCCGGAGCGATATATTTCACGAAGATAGATTTATGTACTGGCTATCACCAAATACGTATTCATGAAAGGCATGTCGAAAGAACCGCCTTTCGGACTAGGTATGGCCATTACAAGTTTCTCGTATTACCTTTTGGCTTAACCAATGCTCCAGCCACTTTCCAGCAAATGATGAACGATCTTTTTCGTAAACATTTGGAAAAATTTGTGGTTGTGTTCCTGGATGATATTTTGATATATAGTCGTACTCTTGAGAATCACGTTAGACACCTCATGATTGTCTTAACTATTTTAAGACAGAATCGACTATATGCTAAATTAAGTAAATGTGAGTTTTTCATGACAGACATCATTTACTTGGGACACAAGATCACTAGAGATGGATTGAGCATTGACTATGACCGAGTTCAGAAGGTTTTGGCTTGGATATATACTGCAAACAGTGAAACAACTTCGTTCTTTTCTCGGTTTTGTTGTTTTTCTTCGGAAATCTGTGCGGGAGTACTCTCAACTCACACTACCGATAACCGACTTGTTGAAATGTGGTGGACGTAAGTCAAATCAGCCTATCACATGGAATAACAATCTGGATATGGCCTTCAGACTTTTGAAAGATAAAGTCAAGGAAGCACCTATCTTAGCATTACCCGATCCTAGTCGACTTTATGTTCTTGAAACTGATGCCAATGACTATGCCATCGGGGCTGCTCTATTTCAAGATGGTAGACCTGTTGCTTTTGAGAGTAAAAAGCTAGACGACACTCAATCTCGTTGGCCAACCCTTGAGAAGGAGCTTTATGCTGTGTTTCACGCTCTCAAGGTTTGGAGACATTCTTTATATGGCTCCAAGTTTGTGGTATTGACTGATCATCAGTCAATCAAGTATATGTGTGATGTGGATGATTTGAGAGGAAGGAAAGCTCGATGGACTGAATTAATGCAAGATTTTGATTTTGAGATTCAATATAGAAAAGGGTCCATGAATAGTGTCGCAGATGCGCTTAGTCGAATTAGAGAGGTGAGTACTTTATCGTTCACCGAGATTTCTACTGATTTATTTCAGTCATTGAGAGGGCTTTGCAGGACTGATAGTTATTTTGGTCCATTTTGGCAGAAGATCCAAGACGGAAGCTCATTGATTACTCAATGACTGAGCAACCTAACATTCAGGCTACAGAAGGCCAGTGGATGTTTCGGAATGGTTTACTATTCCGTAATGACAAAATTTGTGTACCACAGATCCCGGACATTACGTCCAAGATTCTTAAGGAGTGTCACGACGCCCCTTCTGCTGGACACCTTGGGGTACACAAGACCTTATCATTAGTGAAACACACTTTTTATTGGCCAAAGATGAAAGGGTACGTGGAAGATTATGTTCTCAAGTGTCAAGTTTGTCAAGCAAATAAAGTTGAACGCTTTAGACAGGCTGGGTTGTTGCATCCTTTGCAAATCCCAAGTAATAAATGGGAAAGTATTTCCATGGATTTTATTACCGGATTGCCAAGAACACATCAAGGCCACGATTCTATTTGGGTTGTGGTAGATCGCTTGACAAAAATAGCTAGATTTTTATCGACCCGAAAGACCATTACAGCTACGCAATTAGCAAGGCAGTTTATCGAGCAATTGTTTAGACTGTACGGGTTACCGCAGGACATAGTCAGTGATAGGGACTCAAGTTTACGAGTGATTTTTGGAAACTTGTTTTTGAGAAGTTAGAAACAACTTTGAATTTGAGTTCCTCAGATCATCTTCAATCTGATGGCCAGACTGAAAGAGTGAATCAGATTTTGGAGGATATGCTTCGAGCATATGTATCCAAAAGACAGAGTTCATGGGAGGATTATCTTCCTATGTTAGAATTTGCATATAACAGTACTAAGCATACGAGTACAGATTTTACTCCTTTCATGCTTATGTATGGTTTTCAACTTAGATCACCTGTTACGATGGGATTCAAAGGACTTCTGGATGATGCAGCACGTAATTTTTTGCAAGATATGCTCACCCAGAGAGTTCTCTGAAGGAACGATGGTGTATTTACGAGTTCCGAAAGATTCCGAGACTTTACGGACAAGTCGATCTCCGAAATTATCCCCTAGATACTATGGACCATTTCGTATTACACGACGGATTGGTTCAGTCATATATATTGGATTTGCCTTCTCATGTGAAAGTTCATCCTGTATTTCATGTCAGTAGACTTAAGGAAGTACTGGGTGGAACAGACCAGTTAGTTACTGCTCAAGAAATCATAGATGTCGAGGACATGACATTTGTTCCACACGACCTGAAAAGATTCTTGGATTTCGTGAAAGAAGATTGCATAATACGCTTATCACGGAATACAAGATCAAGTCGAAGAATCGTGTTGAGGAGGACACTACATGGGAGACATTGACTACTCTTCAGAGAGATTACCTTGGCTTTTTAGTGAGCTCTTAGAGGAAAGGGAGTATGTCATGTGCACAGTGTGTATCTACCGTGTGCTACACGCACACAAGACTAGCTTCAAGGTTGGGGAAGCTTGGAGCTAGGCAGACTGATTGGCGAGCTGAGTTAGGGATAGACTAACGGGCGGACACCCAAGTATGGACGGGCGGGCACCCAAGTGTGGACGCCCGATGACCGGCCAAGAGCCTATAAAAGGGTGGCCAAGGTTAGTCATTAGTCATATAGAGTCTCGCGTGTCTTTGTGAGAGCTCTATGGTCAGGAGCCTGGATCTAGTGCAGACGTGCACCTGCTTTATGCAACCGAGGCCGGCAGTTATCTCGAGGCCTGCAAGGGTAGCTTCGTGGCGGTATGGGACGTCACGAGGTAGAGATTGGTCGGTACGTTCATCTAGTTAACTCAGCTCGTGGCTCGGTGGGGACAGCCAAGTCTTGTGGGCTTGCCCACGGCTGTCAAGGTTGGGAGGTGAGTCATGGTTTGTTTGCAGGTTTCGAGTCATGTACCAGGAGCGTTCTACGAGGAGATCTTATGGGGATTTGACATGGTTGCTTTGGTGTCGGGAGAATAGGTTGTGGTGCCGAGTTTCCCTAGTAGCAACAATGGGTTGTATCACAATGGTCTAGTATCAGACACTCCATGTTTGTATGGTTTCAATGGTGCCAGATTGTGTACCAAACCATAACTCTTCGTGGGAATAGGTGTGGGTGTCCTTCTTGGGGTGTTGGATGGGGTTGGCCTTGAGGTTGTCCTTGGGGCTGGCCTACCACTATTGGCCTAAACTGTTTAGCAAATTTTCTACCAACTTGTCCATATGCATGTCCTTGATGATAGGACTCAAGCTTGTGCTGGTGGGACACCATTAGTCGAGCTTTGGATGATGCATCCCCTACCTCTTGGTTTGGGTGGATGACTTCTACATCCTTATCTTAGAGATTGTCTACTAGGTCTATTGCCTCCCGGGGCATATGGTAAAGAAAGGGTTGTCGAGAACCTGCAAAAAGGTGGACAGCCACCAAGAAGATACTTTGAAGATGCCAAAGGAGGTGGGGAAGCTGAAAATACTTCATCTAAAGACAACTCCAACAAGGGCACAAGTTTCACCTCACCCCGAAGCAAAGAGAGCAATATGCTAAAGAGGGAAAGTCCTTTGCTTGGGGAGGCAAAGATCACATGTTTAGGGAATGCACATAATGCAAAAAGAATGAGAGTGACAAGCACCCTAAGGTGAATGTACATACCGTTCCTGTCAAAATACGCAACGGAAATGATAACCAAACTTGAGACCACAAGAGCAAATAGAGTGCAGAAAATAGACAGCACAAGAGAAGGAGAGAGAGAGGCATATAACTCTTCTATATACACAAGATCCCGAGGAAAACTGAATGAATACAATGTGGGGGCAATGGGGCCTATTTATATGGCCCCATGAGTGGGGTCGGCCAGTAGATGGACAGCCGACTGGACCTGAAATGCCCACGACCTGAAAATACAACAATCGGCCAGCATATCAAAGTCGGCCATCACTCGTGTGTAGTCGGCCAACAGCAGGGAGCATACTCCTCATACAAAACAAGAATGAGTCATTCCATATGTGTGTTGATTATCCAGCATTGAACAAGCTTACTACCAATATTCTTGATAAGCTGATGGGTCGGCACGCATGATACCAGTGTAATTCACTCAGTCGGATGTGAACATTACTTGGGCACACCGTCTCATCCAGAATGATGTCTTATGTATATCCTATGATACCACACGTACCTAGTGATACAAGCTACTAAATTGGCTCGTGGAGAGAACACACATGGGCTGAAATTTTCACGTTATGCAGGTGATGTACATGACGAATATGCATCCCATGATACTCATGCCTTACAGTATTCCCATGAGCAAGGAGATACAAGAAGGGATGTACCCATGTATGTAGGAAGGCCACGTACTCGAAGAATACATGCATTATATCATGCCAATGATGAGCCCAATGTCATAAGGGCTGCTACATTGGAAACGGGTAAACGGAAACATCGAGAAAAAGAGCATCTTGCTAAAAAGAAAAAGGAATTCAAGACTAGAGAAAAGTCGGACAAATTTGAAACATATCATGGTGAGTATGATGCAAGCAAGGCATTGGCTTTTATTGCTCTTGCCTTCAACGATAACGACTTCACAGAACAGTCTAAGATACGTCATGCAAGTATGTTTCTAAAAGGGTTGGCTACACATCGGTGGATTACGGAGAAGCTCTCCTCTTATCCCATCAGCTCTTGGGAAGAGTTTAAAAGAGATTTTATGCACAATTCTTGCCCTTGAATGCTTTGAACAAGATCATCCGCAAGTGCGACAAAATAGATTAAAAGGACAATGAATCGGTGCATGCCTATGTTACAAATCTTTCGAAGATCTACTTGGAGATCTCACCATTTATGCACATTAGTGAGCCCAAAAAGAAGAGAATTCAAATACAGACTACAATCCATATAACACCAGAGTGTAGATATGCAAAAAAGGCATACTTTACAAGAGCTTATTGCTTCAGCCCTTGCCACCAAAGCAATTCGAGTAAAAATTACAGCATTCCAGCAAGAATGATTATGCTAAAAAGGGCAAAGAAAAGGCTGTCGAAAACCTGCAAAAAGGTGGACAGCCACCAAGAAGAGACCTTAAAGATGCCAAAGGAAGTGGGAAAGCTGAAAATACTTAATCTAAAGACAACTCCAACAGTGTGGTCTCACCCATGTTTAGAGAACGCCCGCAATGCAAAAGGAATGAGAATGACAAGCAACCTAAGGTGAATGTACATGCCGTTCCCGATGTACAAGGGAATACCAGTCATGAAGGTAATGAGAGACTGGTATGAAAGGCTAAGGGACAGATTAAAAATCAGCATGCTCTCTTCATGTTTGATGATTGTGCAGTGAGGACGGACTTTCTCCAGACCAAGAAGGGACTGCAATTCACCCAGTTGGGAGTGTGAACCTACAAAGGTTATAAACATTACAAAGCATTTTAATATATTAAAACAAAGGTTTGGGATGCACTTATCACCTGTTCACACTCCATAAAACATGTCAGAATTTAGGGCATTCACACGGTTCCAAAATAGGCATCCCGGTCTCATGAATTGGCATTGTACATCTATAGTAGGAAGTCACACGAAAATAATTCATGTGAAAACAGTTTCAAACATGCAAACATGTGGGCATGTGTAACCTTGTTATAAACAAATCTCCCACTCATGGAACATGTAAAGCACTGGCATTTCCGCACATGTCTGGCTCATCAGAAAGCACAGAATTGTGGATCCCAGGCACTCGGATCCATGCACTGGCCACAAAACTAACACGAAAACTAGGATTTCGGACACTGCTACATAAGTGACCTTAGGGCCACTTATGAGTTATTGGCCATGGAGCTGCGAGGTGGGTGGTTCGGCCTAGTGGTATGGGACGATAGGTTACGACCATCAATACCAAGCAAGTGCGTGGCAATTAGACCTCAAGCTCGGAGATGGTAGGAGGCTATACCCAGTTGGGTGGTGAGTCCCTAGCCACAATCTATCATGATCATGCCATGCATACAATGTCCGGTCTATGAAACCTCGTTAGGGTTTCGGTTCTCATTCAAACGATCCTTGGGCTTGGTCTATGGAGACCTTACAGATAAGTCATGAGATCCACCACAAGCCAATTCTATTTGTCTTGTAATCCTTGCAGTGAATGTGTACACACTACTTGCCTATGATAAGCGTAACTTGCACCTCTTTGCCCACAAAGCGGCCTTTGCTTCAATTTGGGGTCCCAAATCCCCTATCTCAATGCCCAAAGCAACAGCCATGTGCACGGAGAAAAAGTTAGTGCAGCTGAGATCAGATCCAAAGGCTGTCAGGAGACTGCTCCTGCAAATATGTGTAATGTTTATAACCTATGCGAGTTCACAGAGAGAGTCCGTCCTCAAAGTCTCAGTGGCCTTGAGGGAAGTGCAGCTGAGATCAGATCCAAGGGCTCTCAGGAGACTGCCCCTGCAAATATGTAATATGACTGCTGCAGCTAAATGGATTCGTGCTAAGAAAAATAGAGAGATTAACGCTAATCAACTAAGCGAGTACACAATAAAGAAGACCATATAAACCTAAACCACTGCTGTCTTCGCAAGACTATGCAGAATGCTGGTGAGATGTCTTTGTTTGCTACTTGAGACTCTGGCTTTGCAATCCCTCTCTCCCACCAGCTGTGAATGACCCCCTATTTATAGGTAATTTCAGGGCTGGTCGAGGAGCTCCTGTTGCATATGTGATGGTTCTTGCACATGCACAGAATTTTACAAACTGCAATACACTGCATCCTGTAAAAAGGGGCTGATTACAGAATACATCGTGGAAGTGACAGATCTAGGCAGAAGTGGAGCGAAGGTGTGTTATGTGCCCAAGTGTTCCAAGTTTAGCAGTAGGGATGTCATCGACATGCCCAATTACGGTGGCACATGGACATGCGTTTACCCTAAAGCTGCCTAAAGGGCCTTTATCATAGTTGTGGAGTTATCCAATTTGCGGTAGTGGGGGAGAATGTGACACACATCAGTCTTTGTGAAGGTGAGCGTCCTTCACCAGAAAATTCTCAGCTATGTAGATACTAATGGCATGTGCCATGTTCACTCTTTGCCAGTCGCATGAAGCAATGCGGAGGCTGACAACAGACAGCTGGCGTTCAGCGTGACAGTGAGAGCTGTACCAAAGGCCCATTTTACATGCAGTTGCATCATGGCGGTCGGTACATAAATAACGTGTTTTTGCCCTATTCCAGGCATTGCAGGCCGCACATCCATCGTCTTCTGGTGTTCTTCAGAGCAAGGGGGCAATGAAACCACTAAACCTCCATGTGCATGTCTGAGCTCCGTATTTATTACCCATCAAGTGTGTTTTTTTAGGGTTTTAGGGTTATAAACGGCAAAAGGAGATTAGTCACTTGCTTACACAAGGAGCTGCAGATGCTTGAGCTCGTTGACGTCCGACTGGCTGAGCAAATCTCTGACCTGGCGAGCAGCCTCGCCGGAAGCAGCACCGATCTTCGCTTCATCTTTTGGCTCCATCGGTCGCAAAGCTTTCGCCCAAAGCTCATTAAAACTTTTCAGTATTGTTGCATGCCACGTGTACTTTTCCCATGTGCCTAAGTATGTGGACACTAAAATCCTTTAGTTAATGACAAAAACGTTTTTCTATTCAAGTCTTAGAACGAGCTTGCTTGCTTATGACCTCGGCTCGAAAAATAAAAAAACTAAAATCCTTTCATTGCAAACCATCCCTTCCTATAATGATTTCAAAGCTTTTTCTTTGAAAAAAGGACACGTCTCCGACTTCATCGAAGAACAATGTGTCTAGGCCAGAGAAGTTCAAAAATTGGCGCGAACAACTTTACAACCATCCTAAGTGAGCTACAATGATTGGTTAGTATGATTTTCACGACAACTTTATTAGAGCTTAAATCTAGATATGAACATGGGGAAACTTCATCGCAAGCTTTATTAGAGCTTATATCTAGATGTGTCAGCCCTTGTGAATATGGGTCTCCTCCATCCATCTTGCACCCAGTTTTGACAAGTGTTAGAAAGTTATACAAACACCCTTACTTGCACTACACTCTTGTGCAAAATTTGGGAACATTTATACAAGAGAGAGAGAGAAGGGGCGGGGGGGTGCTCGAGGCAAGGGGCTTCTCCTTCTAGTTGTAGGGGCATATCATCCACATGGATTGATAATACATCTTAGGTGGCCCAAGTCGCTTTATCTCGTATTCACATTGCAAACCCCCCTCCCAAATCACACTCTTAATGCATGCTCTCTCTCTCTCTCTCTCTCTCTCTCTCTCTCTCTCTCTCTCTCACACACACATACATACATCAAACAAAAGAAGGAAAGCTAGCCCACCAAACAATTAGCTAGTGTGGAATTGGGATTAATGATTAGAGATTAAAAAGCTTTAAAAAGTAGTTGAGCTTTTGTAAAAACTTTATGAACACACATTAAAAGTGATCCACTCTCAAAGCTCTACTTTGTGGTGCCGTCACTTATGAGAATTCAATGAATGCAACAAGGATAATCAACTACACAAGCTTAGATTGTCAGGCAACAAAAAATGTATTCTTAAGGAAATGGGTGGACAATTTAATGTGATATATCGAAAAAAGGCACACACTTAGACTCTTAATTGAGTAACAAGTGAAATTTGATATGTCGGCTCACCAAGGTAACAATCAACCTTCCTAAACTTTGAGCTTTCGAGTCTAAGGGTGGCTAGTGGGTCCGGATCGCCATGTTACTTCCACAATCAAGTGAAAATCCAAAGTAGCTAAGGTTCAATTTCAGACTTAAAGAATGGAGGGGCGGTTAGAGAGAGTGGTGGGAGTTGCCTTAGCATGCGCGCCTTCGTAGGCTCATGGGGGCTTGTACACCTCATGGTTGCATTATAGCCCTAGAAGGGAGCATGCAAAGGCACATTTGGTCAGCCATCATTCCTCCTTCGTGGTGTGGACAGCCTAGCAACTCATGGTATCAGAGCCTTGGTTCAAGATGCTTGTGAGCCACTTCCCTCCTTGCTCAATCGAAGAGGGGTGTTGGAGGTGTAAATCTCGCATGGGTGGTGGGGAATCGCAAGAGGGTGGAAGAGGTGTCAAGTTATCCCACATGTAAGGAAAGTGGAAAGATGAAAGGGACATAGGGACCCCTTCTATCTTCAACTCCCGAGTCATCTTTTGTGGAAGGGAGGGTTTGTTAAGCAAAGAAGGGACCTATCTAGCAATGCTTATGCCTTCCAATAGAACATGCCAAACTTGTGTACCTTATGGGTGCTAGTGGCCCTTGCATAATCAGACAAGCATGGCACATATAGAGTTGCGATTCACTGTGCTAGCCACTTCCCTTCGTGCTTGATTAGATAAGGGTATTGGAGATTAAAATCTTGCATAGGTAATGGGGAGTACAAGTTGGCATTAATCACTTTGTAGATTAACATGGTTTCACTCGCCTGACCTACCATAAGGCGGTTTGCCATCTTACTCACACAAATGGGCAACAATGGAATATATATAGTGGTCTTACATTGAGCTTTATGTCAAATAGGAAAATTCTAAGGACTTCATGTAAATACTTGCTTAAGACTAGTAATAGTGGACCATTTTTAGGTTTAGTCGGTGTCTGAAGTTTTTGGAGAACCTCAAACTCAACTTGTACATGTGTACATTGTAAGATTCCTCCCCCAACCCCTTTTTGATGTCTAGTATCTTCCCCTGTAATCAACCCTCTTCAGAAATATAAAGACCTTGTTTCTATCTGTTTTAGCCTAGAGAGAGAAAAATATTCTAGAGAGAGAATATTCAGATTTTGAATATTTTTGGATAGAAAAATATCTCTTATAATTCAGATGAGTTCCCCTGAAATAGAAATTCAAAAAGAATTTTCCAATGTGCAATTGGAATTAATTGGAAATAGGTATAAAGAACCTTAGTCTAAGGGTCTAGATTTTCAGAAATCTTTAGACTATGGTCCAATTAAGGTTCCTATGGGCCAATAGCATCAATCCATGTGTAGGGAAGAGATAAATCCAAATTTGTAAAAAAGAAGATACCCAAAAATGAGTAAATGCTCACATAAGGTGAAGAGTTGAAAATGTACAAGGTTTATTAGTAAAAAACTATGAGCAATATTAAAAATATGAGATATTTTGGGTATCCAAAAATGAGTAAATGCTCACATAAGATGAAGAGTTAAAAATGTACAAGGTTTATTAGTAAAAAACTATGAGCAATATTAAAATGATGCCATTATGACACATATGTAAGGAAGGGGAATTCTTTAAAGGAGGTGCATATTTCACATAAGATGAAGAGTTGAAAATGTACAAGGTTTATTAGTAAAAAACTATGAGCAATATTAAAATGATTCCATTATGACACATATGTAAGGAAGGGGAATTCTTTAAAGGAGGTGCATATTTCACATAAGATGAAGAGTTGAAAATGTACAAGGTTTATTAGTAAAAAAAAACTATGAGCAATATTAAAATGATTCCATTATGACACATATGTAAGGAAGGGGAGTTCTTTAAAGGAGGTGCATATTTCACATGCTTGAATGAGTTTTAAACTCATAAAAATTGAGATATTTCATCTCTCCTCTCTCCTCGTTCAAGTCTAGTTCCAAAAAGTTAGCTTAACTGACCTAAAAATGGTCAAATATTGACCAAACTGATTTAGAAAATTCTAGAATCAGTTTGTTTGGTTAGGAGCTCAATTTTTCCTATAAATAGAAGCCTCCCCCTTGTTGAAAAATAGTTAGTGTTTATGCATCGTTACTCTACTCCACCTAAGCCAAGAACTGTGAATTCATTTAATAATTCACTAGTTTTTGGAGCTTCCCTCTTTCTTCAATCCCCATTAGTGGCTCCATCAACATACTTAACCAATTGATTGGTTGGGGGCCTCTACCGTGAACAAAGAATCAAGCAAGTTGTAAGGTAATTAGTGAATATTGATCTTTCTATAATTTCTCAATGTTTCTCTCTTCTCAACCCCTCTCAAGCTTGAGAAGTTTAATTGGTATGGCTTTTTTTTTAAATACTATTGAAGTTTGAATAGTAGTGAAGAGTTACATAAGTTAATAAATGCTATTGAAGTTAATTTTCATTTATGTTTAAATTCTAATGATTTTTATGTAAATTCTCTCTCTCACTCAAGAAATGGTCATACTCATGACCCGTTCTCAATCCAAATCAAGCTTTTCATAAAGCTTTTCCTTAACCCAAGATTAAGCTATGCTTGAGGCCAATTTAATGGCTTTTTTCTATGCTTTTAGTTTATGCATATTGATGATTCAATCCACTATAGATTAATGATCCAATTAGAGATCATTTTAATTATTTCCTTAATGATAAGCTTTATCCCTTAGAAAAAATTGAGATTTATCAGTCATAGCAGCGGAGCTATGGCAAAATTTTTATAAAAATTATGCATAAAATAATTTCATTCAAAGCATAAAAAGAGGACTTCCTACCATATTCTAGGAATTATCATCCTAGATTAATTGAAAGAATTTCATTATAATCATGGAGAAATTGAATTTTAATATCATGCATAAAGGATAAATTTTTTATATCAAAAGTGTTACTTTTATCATTTTTAATTTTCATGCATAAAAGTATGCATAAAGGAAAATTTTTTATATCAAAAGTGTTACTTTTATCATTTTTTTAATTTTCATGCATAGAAGTATGCATAAAGGATAATTTTTTTATATTAAAAGTGTTACTTTTATCATTTTTAATTTTCATGCATAGAAGTATGCATAAAGAAAAAAATTTTATATCAAAAGTGTTACTTTTATCATTTTTAATTTTCATGCATAGAAGTATGTATAAAGGATAATTTTTTTTTATCAAAAGTGTTACTTTTATCATATTGGATTTCATGCATAGAGGTATGCATAAAAGTTGAATATTTTATTATAAAAGTGTTACTTTTAGCATAATTGAATTTCATGCATAGAGGTATGCATAAAAGATATGGGAAGTGATAAGATATGATAAGATGCATGTGGATGTGGATGTGGATGTGGATGTATGAATGTGGATGTATGGATGTGGATGTATGGATGTGGATGTGGATGTGGATGTGGATGTATGGATGTGAATGTGGATGTGGATGTGGATGTGGATGTATGAATGTGGATGTATGGATGTGAATGTGGATGTGGATGTGGATGTATGAATGTGGATGTATGGATGTATGAATGTAGATGTATGGATGTGAATGAGGATGTAGATGTGGATGCATGGATGTAAATGTGGATGTGGATGTATGGATGTATGCATGTAGATGTGGATGCATGGATGTAAATGTGGATGTGGAAGTATGGATGTATGCATGTAGATGTGGATGTATAAATGTGGATGTATGGATGTGAATGAGCATATAGATTTGGATGTATGGATGTGAATGTGCATGTAGATATGGATGTATATATGTGAATGGAAATGTGGATGTGGATGTATGTATGCATGTGGATGTGGATATGGATGTGTATGTATGAATGTGGATATGGGATGTGGATGTATAAATGAGGATGTGAAAATGGAAATAAGCATGTAGATGTGGATGCATGAATGTGGATGTATGGATGTGAATGAGGATATAGATGTGGATGTATGGATGTGAATGTGCATGTAGATATGGATGTATATATGTGAATGGGAATGTGGATGTGGATGTATGTATGCATGTGGATGTGGATATGGATGTGTATGTATGAATGTGGATATGGGATGTGGATGTATAAATGAGGATGTGAAAATGGAGATAAGCATGTAGATGTGGATGTATGGATGTGAAATTGGATGTGGATGTGGATGTATGAATGTGGATGTATGGATGTGAATGAGGATGTGGATGTGGATGCATGGATGTAAATGTGGATGTGTATGTATGGATGTAGGCATGTAGATGTGGATGCATGAATGTGGATGCATGGATGTGAATGTGGATGTGGATGTGGATGTATGAATGTGAATGTGGATGTGGATGTGTATGTATGAATGTGGATATGGGATGTGGATGTATAAATGAGGATGTGAAAATGGAGATAAGCATGTAGATGTGGATGTATGGATGTGAATGTGGATGTGGATGTGGATGTATGAATGTGGATGTATGGATGTGAATGAGGATGTGGATGTGGTGCATGTATGTAAATGTGGATGTGTATGTATGGATGTAGGCATGTAGATGTGGATGCATGAATGTGGATGTATGGATGTGAATGAGGATATAGATGTGGATGTATGGATGTGAATGTGCATGTAGATATGGATGTATAGATGTGAATGAGAATGTGGATGTGGATGTGGATGTATGTATGTATGTATGTGGATGTGGATGTATGAATGAGGATGTGATAATGAATGTATGCATGTGGATGTGGATATGGATGTGTAAGTATGAATGCGGATATGGATGTGGATATGGATGTGTATGTATGAATGTGGATATGGGATGTGGATGTATAAATGAGGATGTGAAAATGGAGATAAGCATGTAGATATGGATGTATGGATGTGAATGTGGATGTGGATGTGGATGTATGGATGTGGATATGGATGTGAATATATGATATGTGATGTGAAGGAATCTGAAGTGAAGAGATGGAAAATGATATGATTGGATGAGTACACATATAAATGAAATGTGGAATAAGTAATGTGGATTGCATGAGGGATAATGTGGAAAAATGAGAGTTAATATAGAAATTGTATTTGTAAACCGTTTGTAAATGCTGTTTGTAAATGGCTGTTTTATGTCAAGAATGCTGGGAAAGCATTTTGACCGTCTTGTGATTAAGGTCGTGGAGACCTAACTGATAAAGTTGCAACTGCTGACGGAGAGTCAATGGAGGACGTCTCGCGTAGCAAGGTCGGCCGAGGTCTTGACCAGCCTCGGTTCGATTAAAATGGTGAGCTTCCGGTACGGTGGATGAGGGACCAAGGAAGCGGCCTATGAGTGAAGCGCTAGGTCACCTGCGAAGGATCCTAGAGGGTGCTGACCATACGGTGCTCGGGCTCTGGGTCGCCTAGGATACCCACGCGTGCGTCGAGGAAGATATTGGAACAAGGAGTAAGAGTTGTTTTCTGGAACCGGGCATGGATCTGGTTGACTGACCTTGCTGGTCCTCAACGGATGAGTCCATGGCTCTTTTATATGGATCTGTTGGTTGATCTTGCTGATCTTCAACGAGAGTCCATCTTGATAAGTGATTATATTGTTGAGTATTATGGGCTAGGAACTATTGAAACGGCCCCTGTGTGGACAGGTGGTGAGCGTTCTAGTTGCCAATGATGCCATAGATACTTTGATGAAGGAATGATGGGAAATTATGAATCAACTGGATAAATTGGGAGATTGTGATCAGTGGTACTATGGTTTCATTAAAGGATTGTTTTAAAGTTAGCTGATGCTAAGAAAAAGGCAATTTTCATATTGGGTGTGTAAGTGGTGTGGCTAGTTTTATGTTTGCATGAAATTCCGGCTAGGGGGCCTTGGAACTCTTTTCCTTGGTACCCGGGACAAAACCTAACCAAATTCCAAATTGGATCCCATCACTACAGTGGTTGGGCGGTTGGCTAACCCATGGGATCGGATGGGGTTAGGCTGGACTGATGGATCCGTAAACCGAGACTCAATTTCTGTTATTACGATAGATGAAGTAAGTCCCGGATAGTAATTGTTCTATGGATAGGAATCAACGGCTGTGCCTCTTGATGGGGAAAAAAGCGTTGATCCCAATGATCCAAGTGCAAGTTTCTTCCTTGATCCGACCGAGTATCTTTATAGGTGCAGTTGGATCAGCGTGATCAGTAATGATCTTGACTACGTTAGAGTAAAAAATTATCCTGGTGGAATCGCCCGTGCTTTCCAGGTAAGGGAAGTTTTTTCCGGGTTCGGTTTTGGAAAAACCGACGGATTAGTCTCTTGTCCGGATATCCGTGGACGAGGCCCCGAATGTGGGACCCCTGTCCCGTGCGAGAAGTGCTACTTCCGCTGCTAGTACCCGAATCCGTTGCTCGATGGGAACAGGGGGATCTCACAGTTGGTATCAGAGCATTTGGTTAATAAAGATCAATTGAGAAGACAAATAGGTCAGAAATTTATCAAGAAACACAAAAAGGTTGTAATTGTGTGATATAATTCATACAATTTGATATTCAAATTGAAATTCGTAATTTGGTAATTGGGTCTTCAGATGGAAGTACCGCAATTATATAGAATCCTTGACTTGCTTGAGGCCAAGACATGATGGTATTTACCTTATAATTCCAAGGGCCGTGACTATCCGTATATACCGAGAGTATAACTGCAGCTCTTTACTGACAGTATATACGAGTAAATCTAAGACTTGAAATTATAAGCGTTAATGCTATCCAGATGATGAATTCGAATGTGGTTGATATGATTTTTAATTCTGTTTGAGAATTGATGAATTGAATTGGATTCTGATTGAAAATTCTGATTGAAAAATGATGATTTCTGAAATTAGTTGAAATATAAAAATCTGAACAAAACCACAATGAGGATGAATGGGACGAGTCCCAGTGATGATATTCATAACTGGAATGATGATAATGAATTCAGCAAATCACTATGAGATTAGTGGGTTGTGCTGTCAAATTGTTACTATTAACACTTGATCAGTAGATCAAGTTAAGGGATGACAAATTGAGAACTTGCTTCACTGAAATTCCCGTGGAGGAATGTTCAGAAGGAAATTTTTCGGTCTAATGGACCATTATCATGTTAAAGATATGAATGATATGATCTGAATATTAATGATGAGTTCTATATAAGGGATATTTATCCCAGTGTTCTGTTGGGTAGACCAGAATATAAGGAGCCCCAAAATAAATTGGATGTTAAGAAAAAGAGTTGTCCTCTACCTTGCGAGATGAGGACATCTCGCACTTTTTAAGTGGGGTAGAATGTAAGATTCCTCCCCAGCCTTCGAGGTATACAGGAGTAAGAATCTCCCTTTCTGATCTTATAATTATTCCCTCTCTAAAATAAAAGAAAGTTCTGTTTAACAAAGGAAGACCCTTTTTCTAGAATACTTCTCAAGAGTCCCACCTGTTTTAAGGATTCAGAACAATGAGTTCAGAAGTGAGAATCGATGTTTTGGATATCAAGGTTTTGGTCTTCATTCGAGTACGGCCCAAAAGAAGTTCTTTATCTCTTGGGGAGTATATGAAGTTATCCCCCAGATATTGTGAGCCTTATATCTGAATTCAATGAATGTAGGTGACTTAGCCTACAAGCTTCTTTTATCTCCTCATCTCAAAGTTCTTAATGCCTTCTATAGAAAATTGTGCCAAACCCAAATCATGGAAAGACGGTAAAACTTCAGTGGCAAGCTACCGTTGGCTTCTAAGTTACGCTAGCTCCTTCCTTTATATAAGTCGTAACTTTTACTTGTCGCTCACAGTAATCTTACTCCCATCGATCTCCTTTCTTCCTAATCTCCTTCATGGCTTGGCAACAAGAATTAGTTTTATCCATAATGATTCCTCACCTTCAAGACGCAAGTGAGTCTGTGAAGAAGGATTTTATAGAACAGTATGAGCGCTCACTTTTCCCTCACTTGGGAACTTCTGTAGCGCAGACCAAATGGCGGACCTATCAAGACATAACTAGGGTAACACCCTGGGGTCAGCAGCACTTTCGTAACAATGTCCGCTTGGCCATGGTTATTGAAGCTTTGGGTTTGGGTCCCCGATACTACTGTGTCATGAGATCAAGGCATCTTGGGTTTTCTGAGCGGGTCTTCTTACTGGCATGTTTTCTTCCTCATGAGAAGATATGCCTTTACCCCGTTTTTGGCTTGCCTCTCAGAGGTCCTTTTGTTAGAACACCTCATACCACTGAGATAGGCGCAGCAATAACCAGCAGAATCATTCCCATAGATGAGTTACCCTATACTTGTGCAGCTTGTGAGGACTGCTTTTGTGACCATATGATGGACGGGCTTATGGAAGTGTAAAGAGTTTCTCTATCTTTACTGTATAAGTTCCGAGAATGAATAAAGTTTAAATCTTGTTCTTATTTTGAATCTTGCTCTCTTTAAGACTTTTCTTGGTGGTTAATCGTGATTAAAATTTTTCTCTAAGTCTCATATTCGTGCATCTTGCAAAATTATTCCAAGTTGCGAGATGAGGACATCTCGCGTTTTTTAAGTGGGGTAGAATGTAAGATTCCTCCCCCAACCCCTTTTTGATGTCTAGTATCTTCCCCTGTAATCAACCCTCTTCAGAAATATAAAGACCTTGTTTCTATCTGTTTTAGCCTAGAGAGAGAAAAATATTCTAGAGAGAGAATATTCAGATTTTGAATATTTTTGGATAGAAAAATATCTCTTATAATTCAGATGAGTTCCCCTGAAATAGAAATTCAAAAAGAATTTTCCAATGTGCAATTGGAATTAATTGGAAATAGGTATAAAGAACCTTAGTCTAAGGGTCTAGATTTTCAGAAATCTTTAGACTATGGTCCAATTAAGGTTCCTATGGGCCAATAGCATCAATCCATGTGTAGGGAAGAGATAAATCCAAATTTGTAAAAAAGAAGATACCCAAAAATGAGTAAATGCTCACATAAGGTGAAGAGTTGAAAATGTACAAGGTTTATTAGTAAAAAACTATGAGCAATATTAAAAATATGAGATATTTTGGGTATCCAAAAATGAGTAAATGCTCACATAAGATGAAGAGTTGAAAATGTACAAGGTTTATTAGTAAAAAACTATGAGCAATATTAAAATGATGCCATTATGACACATATGTAAGGAAGGGGAATTCTTTAAAGGAGGTGCATATTTCACATAAGATGAAGAGTTGAAAATGTACAAGGTTTATTAGTAAAAAACTATGAGCAATATTAAAATGATTCCATTATGACACATATGTAAGGAAGGGGAATTCTTTAAAGGAGGTGCATATTTCACATAAGATGAAGAGTTGAAAATGTACAAGGTTTATTAGTAAAAAAAAACTATGAGCAATATTAAAATGATTCCATTATGACACATATGTAAGGAAGGGGAGTTCTTTAAAGGAGGTGCATATTTCACATGCTTGAATGAGTTTTAAACTCATAAAAATTGAGATATTTCATCTCTCCTCTCTCCTCGTTCAAGTCTAGTTCCAAAAAGTTAGCTTAACTGACCTAAAAATGGTCAAATATTGACCAAACTGATTTAGAAAATTCTAGAATCAGTTTGTTTGGTTAGGAGCTCAATTTTTCCTATAAATAGAAGCCTCCCCCTTGTTGAAAAATAGTTAGTGTTTATGCATCGTTACTCTACTCCACCTAAGCCAAGAACTGTGAATTCATTTAATAATTCACTAGTTTTTGGAGCTTCCCTCTTTCTTCAATCCCCATTAGTGGCTCCATCAACATACTTAACCAATTGATTGGTTGGGGGCCTCTACCGTGAACAAAGAATCAAGCAAGTTGTAAGGTAATTAGTGAATATTGATCTTTCTATAATTTCTCAATGTTTCTCTCTTCTCAACCCCTCTCAAGCTTGAGAAGTTTAATTGGTATGGCTTTTTTTTTAAATACTATTGAAGTTTGAATAGTAGTGAAGAGTTACATAAGTTAATAAATGCTATTGAAGTTAATTTTCATTTATGTTTAAATTCTAATGATTTTTATGTAAATTCTCTCTCTCACTCAAGAAATGGTCATACTCATGACCCGTTCTCAATCCAAATCAAGCTTTTCATAAAGCTTTTCCTTAACCCAAGATTAAGCTATGCTTGAGGCCAATTTAATGGCTTTTTTCTATGCTTTTAGTTTATGCATATTGATGATTCAATCCACTATAGATTAATGATCCAATTAGAGATCATTTTAATTATTTCCTTAATGATAAGCTTTATCCCTTAGAAAAAATTGAGATTTATCAGTCATAGCAGCGGAGCTATGGCAAAATTTTTATAAAAATTATGCATAAAATAATTTCATTCAAAGCATAAAAAGAGGACTTCCTACCATATTCTAGGAATTATCATCCTAGATTAATTGAAAGAATTTCATTATAATCATGGAGAAATTGAATTTTAATATCATGCATAAAGGATAAATTTTTTATATCAAAAGTGTTACTTTTATCATTTTTAATTTTCATGCATAAAAGTATGCATAAAGGAAAATTTTTTATATCAAAAGTGTTACTTTTATCATTTTTTTAATTTTCATGCATAGAAGTATGCATAAAGGATAATTTTTTTATATTAAAAGTGTTACTTTTATCATTTTTAATTTTCATGCATAGAAGTATGCATAAAGAAAAAAATTTTATATCAAAAGTGTTACTTTTATCATTTTTAATTTTCATGCATAGAAGTATGTATAAAGGATAATTTTTTTTTATCAAAAGTGTTACTTTTATCATATTGGATTTCATGCATAGAGGTATGCATAAAAGTTGAATATTTTATTATAAAAGTGTTACTTTTAGCATAATTGAATTTCATGCATAGAGGTATGCATAAAAGATATGGGAAGTGATAAGATATGATAAGATGCATGTGGATGTGGATGTGGATGTATGAATGTGGATGTATGGATGTGAATGTGGATGTATGAATGTGGATGTATGGATGTGAATGTGGATGTGGATGTGGATGTATGAATGTGGATGTATGGATGTGAATGTGGATGTGGATGTGGATGTATGAATGTGGATGTATGGATGTATGAATGTAGATGTATGGATGTGAATGAGGATGTAGATGTGGATGCATGGATGTAAATGTGGATGTGGATGTATGGATGTATGCATGTAGATGTGGATGCATGGATGTAAATGTGGATGTGGAAGTATGGATGTATGCATGTAGATGTGGATGTATGAATGTGGATGTATGGATGTGAATGAGCATATAGATTTGGATGTATGGATGTGAATGTGCATGTAGATATGGATGTATATATGTGAATGGAAATGTGGATGTGGATGTATGTATGCATGTGGATGTGGATATGGATGTGTATGTATGAATGTGGATATGGGATGTGGATGTATAAATGACGATGTGAAAATGGAAATAAGCATGTAGATGTGGATGCATGAATGTGGATGTATGGATGTGAATGAGGATATAGATGTGGATGTATGGATGTGAATGTGCATGTAGATATGGATGTATATATGTGAATGGGAATGTGGATGTGGATGTATGTATGCATGTGGATGTGGATATGGATGTGTATGTATGAATGTGGATATGGGATGTGGATGTATAAATGAGGATGTGAAAATGGAGATAAGCATGTAGATGTGGATGTATGGATGTGAAATTGGATGTGGATGTGGATGTATGAATGTGGATGTATGGATGTGAATGAGGATGTGGATGTGGATGTGGATGCATGGATGTAAATGTGGATGTGTATGTATGGATGTAGGCATGTAGATGTGGATGCATGAATGTGGATGCATGGATGTGAATGTGGATGTGGATGTGGATGTATGAATGTGGATGTATGGATGTGAATGTGGATGTGGATGTGTATGTATGAATGTGGATATGGGATGTGGATGTATAAATGAGGATGTGAAAATGGAGATAAGCATGTAGATGTGGATGTATGGATGTGAATGTGGATGTGGATGTGGATGTATGAATGTGGATGTATGGATGTGAATGAGGATGTGGATGTGGTGCATGTATGTAAATGTGGATGTGTATGTATGGATGTAGGCATGTAGATGTGGATGCATGAATGTGGATGTATGGATGTGAATGAGGATATAGATGTGGATGTATGGATGTGAATGTGCATGTAGATATGGATGTATAGATGTGAATGAGAATGTGGATGTGGATGTGGATGTATGTATGTATGTATGTGGATGTGGATGTATGAATGAGGATGTGATAATGAATGTATGCATGTGGATGTGGATATGGATGTGTAAGTATGAATGCGGATATGGATGTGGATATGGATGTGTATGTATGAATGTGGATATGGGATGTGGATGTATAAATGAGGATGTGAAAATGGAGATAAGCATGTAGATATGGATGTATGGATGTGAATGTGGATGTGGATGTGGATGTATGGATGTGGATATGGATGTGAATATATGATATGTGATGTGAAGGAATCTGAAGTGAAGAGATGGAAAATGATATGATTGGATGAGTACACATATAAATGAAATGTGGAATAAGTAATGTGGATTGCATGAGGGATAATGTGGAAAAATGAGAGTTAATATAGAAATTGTATTTGTAAACCGTTTGTAAATGCTGTTTGTAAATGGCTGTTTTATGTCAAGAATGCTGGGAAAGCATTTTGACCGTCTTGTGATTAAGGTCGTGGAGACCTAACTGATAAAGTTGCAACTGCTGACGGAGAGTCAATGGAGGACGTCTCGCGTAGCAAGGTCGGCCGAGGTCTTGACCAGCCTCGGTTCGATTAAAATGGTGAGCTTCCGGTACGGTGGATGAGGGACCAAGGAAGCGGCCTATGAGTGAAGCGCTAGGTCACCTGCGAAGGATCCTAGAGGGTGCTGACCATACGGTGCTCGGGCTCTGGGTCGCCTAGGATACCCACGCGTGCGTCGAGGAAGATATTGGAACAAGGAGTAAGAGTTGTTTTCTGGAACCGGGCATGGATCTGGTTGACTGACCTTGCTGGTCCTCAACGGATGAGTCCATGGCTCTTTTATATGGATCTGTTGGTTGATCTTGCTGATCTTCAACGAGAGTCCATCTTGATAAGTGATTATATTGTTGAGTATTATGGGCTAGGAACTATTGAAACGGCCCCTGTGTGGACAGGTGGTGAGCGTTCTAGTTGCCAATGATGCCATAGATACTTTGATGAAGGAATGATGGGAAATTATGAATCAACTGGATAAATTGGGAGATTGTGATCAGTGGTACTATGGTTTCATTAAAGGATTGTTTTAAAGTTAGCTGATGCTAAGAAAAAGGCAATTTTCATATTGGGTGTGTAAGTGGTGTGGCTAGTTTTATGTTTGCATGAAATTCCGGCTAGGGGGCCTTGGAACTCTTTTCCTTGGTACCCGGGACAAAACCTAACCAAATTCCAAATTGGATCCCATCACTACAGTGGTTGGGCGGTTGGCTAACCCATGGGATCGGATGGGGTTAGGCTGGACTGATGGATCCGTAAACCGAGACTCAATTTCTGTTATTACGATAGATGAAGTAAGTCCCGGATAGTAATTGTTCTATGGATAGGAATCAACGGCTGTGCCTCTTGATGGGGAAAAAAGCGTTGATCCCAATGATCCAAGTGCAAGTTTCTTCCTTGATCCGACCGAGTATCTTTATAGGTGCAGTTGGATCAGCGTGATCAGTAATGATCTTGACTACGTTAGAGTAAAAAATTATCCTGGTGGAATCGCCCGTGCTTTCCAGGTAAGGGAAGTTTTTTCCGGGTTCGGTTTTGGAAAAACCGACGGATTAGTCTCTTGTCCGGATATCCGTGGACGAGGCCCCGAATGTGGGACCCCTGTCCCCGTGCGAGAAGTGCTACTTCCGCTGCTAGTACCCGAATCCGTTGCTCGATGGGAACAGGGGGATCTCACAGTTGGTATCAGAGCATTTGGTTAATAAAGATCAATTGAGAAGACAAATAGGTCAGAAATTTATCAAGAAACACAAAAAGGTTGTAATTGTGTGATATAATTCATACAATTTGATATTCAAATTGAAATTCGTAATTTGGTAATTGGGTCTTCAGATGGAAGTACCGCAATTATATAGAATCCTTGACTTGCTTGAGGCCAAGACATGATGGTATTTACCTTATAATTCCAAGGGCCGTGACTATCCGTATATACCGAGAGTATAACTGCAGCTCTTTACTGACAGTATATACGAGTAAATCTAAGACTTGAAATTATAAGCGTTAATGCTATCCAGATGATGAATTCGAATGTGGTTGATATGATTTTTAATTCTGTTTGAGAATTGATGAATTGAATTGGATTCTGATTGAAAATTCTGATTGAAAAATGATGATTTCTGAAATTAGTTGAAATATAAAAATCTGAACAAAACCACAATGAGGATGAATGGGACGAGTCCCAGTGATGATATTCATAACTGGAATGATGATAATGAATTCAGCAAATCACTATGAGATTAGTGGGTTGTGCTGTCAAATTGTTACTATTAACACTTGATCAGTAGATCAAGTTAAGGGATGACAAATTGAGAACTTGCTTCACTGAAATTCCCGTGGAGGAATGTTCAGAAGGAAATTTTTCGGTTTAATGGACCATTATCATGTTAAAGATATGAATGATATGATCTGAATATTAATGATGAGTTCTATATAAGGGATATTTATCCCAGTGTTCTGTTGGGTAGACCAGAATATAAGGAGCCCCAAAATAAATTGGATGTTAAGAAAAAGAGTTGTCCTCTACCTTGCGAGATGAGGACATCTCGCACTTTTTAAGTGGGGTAGAATGTAAGATTCCTCCCCAGCCTTCGAGGTATACAGGAGTAAGAATCTCCCTTTCTGATCTTATAATTATTCCCTCTCTAAAATAAAAGAAAGTTCTGTTTAACAAAGGAAGACCCTTTTTCTAGAATACTTCTCAAGAGTCCCACCTGTTTTAAGGATTCAGAACAATGAGTTCAGAAGTGAGAATCGATGTTTTGGATATCAAGGTTTTGGTCTTCATTCGAGTACGGCCCAAAAGAAGTTCTTTATCTCTTGGGGAGTATATGAAGTTATCCCCCAGATATTGTGAGCCTTATATCTGAATTCAATGAATGTAGGTGACTTAGCCTACAAGCTTCTTTTATCTCCTCATCTCAAAGTTCTTAATGCCTTCTATAGAAAATTGTGCCAAACCCAAATCATGGAAAGACGGTAAAACTTCAGTGGCAAGCTACCGTTGGCTTCTAAGTTACGCTAGCTCCTTCCTTTATATAAGTCGTAACTTTTACTTGTCGCTCACAGTAATCTTACTCCCATCGATCTCCTTTCTTCCTAATCTCCTTCATGGCTTGGCAACAAGAATTAGTTTTATCCATAATGATTCCTCACCTTCAAGACGCAAGTGAGTCTGTGAAGAAGGATTTTATAGAACAGTATGAGCGCTCACTTTTCCCTCACTTGGGAACTTCTGTAGCGCAGACCAAATGGCGGACCTATCAAGACATAACTAGGGTAACACCCTGGGGTCAGCAGCACTTTCGTAACAATGTCCGCTTGGCCATGGTTATTGAAGCTTTGGGTTTGGGTCCCCGATACTACTGTGTCATGAGATCAAGGCATCTTGGGTTTTCTGAGCGGGTCTTCTTACTGGCATGTTTTCTTCCTCATGAGAAGATATGCCTTTACCCCGTTTTTGGCTTGCCTCTCAGAGGTCCTTTTGTTAGAACACCTCATACCACTGAGATAGGCGCAGCAATAACCAGCAGAATCATTCCCATAGATGAGTTACCCTATACTTGTGCAGCTTGTGAGGACTGCTTTTGTGACCATATGATGGACGGGCTTATGGAAGTGTAAAGAGTTTCTCTATCTTTACTGTATAAGTTCCGAGAATGAATAAAGTTTAAATCTTGTTCTTATTTTGAATCTTGCTCTCTTTAAGACTTTTCTTGGTGGTTAATCGTGATTAAAATTTTTCTCTAAGTCTCATATTCGTGCATCTTGCAAAATTATTCCAAGTTGCGAGATGAGGACATCTCGCGTTTTTTAAGTGGGGTAGAATGTAAGATTCCTCCCCCAACCCCTTTTTGATGTCTAGTATCTTCCCCTGTAATCAACCCTCTTCAGAAATATAAAGACCTTGTTTCTATCTGTTTTAGCCTAGAGAGAGAAAAATATTCTAGAGAGAGAATATTCAGATTTTGAATATTTTTGGATAGAAAAATATCTCTTATAATTCAGATGAGTTCCCCTGAAATAGAAATTCAAAAAGAATTTTCCAATGTGCAATTGGAATTAATTGGAAATAGGTATAAAGAACCTTAGTCTAAGGGTCTAGATTTTCAGAAATCTTTAGACTATGGTCCAATTAAGGTTCCTATGGGCCAATAGCATCAATCCATGTGTAGGGAAGAGATAAATCCAAATTTGTAAAAAAGAAGATACCCAAAAATGAGTAAATGCTCACATAAGGTGAAGAGTTGAAAATGTACAAGGTTTATTAGTAAAAAACTATGAGCAATATTAAAAATATGAGATATTTTGGGTATCCAAAAATGAGTAAATGCTCACATAAGATGAAGAGTTGAAAATGTACAAGGTTTATTAGTAAAAAACTATGAGCAATATTAAAATGATGCCATTATGACACATATGTAAGGAAGGGGAATTCTTTAAAGGAGGTGCATATTTCACATAAGATGAAGAGTTGAAAATGTACAAGGTTTATTAGTAAAAAACTATGAGCAATATTAAAATGATTCCATTATGACACATATGTAAGGAAGGGGAATTCTTTAAAGGAGGTGCATATTTCACATAAGATGAAGAGTTGAAAATGTACAAGGTTTATTAGTAAAAAAAAACTATGAGCAATATTAAAATGATTCCATTATGACACATATGTAAGGAAGGGGAGTTCTTTAAAGGAGGTGCATATTTCACATGCTTGAATGAGTTTTAAACTCATAAAAATTGAGATATTTCATCTCTCCTCTCTCCTCGTTCAAGTCTAGTTCCAAAAAGTTAGCTTAACTGACCTAAAAATGGTCAAATATTGACCAAACTGATTTAGAAAATTCTAGAATCAGTTTGTTTGGTTAGGAGCTCAATTTTTCCTATAAATAGAAGCCTCCCCCTTGTTGAAAAATAGTTAGTGTTTATGCATCGTTACTCTACTCCACCTAAGCCAAGAACTGTGAATTCATTTAATAATTCACTAGTTTTTGGAGCTTCCCTCTTTCTTCAATCCCCATTAGTGGCTCCATCAACATACTTAACCAATTGATTGGTTGGGGGCCTCTACCGTGAACAAAGAATCAAGCAAGTTGTAAGGTAATTAGTGAATATTGATCTTTCTATAATTTCTCAATGTTTCTCTCTTCTCAACCCCTCTCAAGCTTGAGAAGTTTAATTGGTATGGCTTTTTTTTTAAATACTATTGAAGTTTGAATAGTAGTGAAGAGTTACATAAGTTAATAAATGCTATTGAAGTTAATTTTCATTTATGTTTAAATTCTAATGATTTTTATGTAAATTCTCTCTCTCACTCAAGAAATGGTCATACTCATGACCCGTTCTCAATCCAAATCAAGCTTTTCATAAAGCTTTTCCTTAACCCAAGATTAAGCTATGCTTGAGGCCAATTTAATGGCTTTTTTCTATGCTTTTAGTTTATGCATATTGATGATTCAATCCACTATAGATTAATGATCCAATTAGAGATCATTTTAATTATTTCCTTAATGATAAGCTTTATCCCTTAGAAAAAATTGAGATTTATCAGTCATAGCAGCGGAGCTATGGCAAAATTTTTATAAAAATTATGCATAAAATAATTTCATTCAAAGCATAAAAAGAGGACTTCCTACCATATTCTAGGAATTATCATCCTAGATTAATTGAAAGAATTTCATTATAATCATGGAGAAATTGAATTTTAATATCATGCATAAAGGATAAATTTTTTATATCAAAAGTGTTACTTTTATCATTTTTAATTTTCATGCATAAAAGTATGCATAAAGGAAAATTTTTTATATCAAAAGTGTTACTTTTATCATTTTTTTAATTTTCATGCATAGAAGTATGCATAAAGGATAATTTTTTTATATTAAAAGTGTTACTTTTATCATTTTTAATTTTCATGCATAGAAGTATGCATAAAGAAAAAAATTTTATATCAAAAGTGTTACTTTTATCATTTTTAATTTTCATGCATAGAAGTATGTATAAAGGATAATTTTTTTTTATCAAAAGTGTTACTTTTATCATATTGGATTTCATGCATAGAGGTATGCATAAAAGTTGAATATTTTATTATAAAAGTGTTACTTTTAGCATAATTGAATTTCATGCATAGAGGTATGCATAAAAGATATGGGAAGTGATAAGATATGATAAGATGCATGTGGATGTGGATGTGGATGTATGAATGTGGATGTATGGATGTGAATGTGGATGTATGAATGTGGATGTATGGATGTGAATGTGGATGTGGATGTGGATGTATGAATGTGGATGTATGGATGTGAATGTGGATGTGGATGTGGATGTATGAATGTGGATGTATGGATGTATGAATGTAGATGTATGGATGTGAATGAGGATGTAGATGTGGATGCATGGATGTAAATGTGGATGTGGATGTATGGATGTATGCATGTAGATGTGGATGCATGGATGTAAATGTGGATGTGGAAGTATGGATGTATGCATGTAGATGTGGATGTATGAATGTGGATGTATGGATGTGAATGAGCATATAGATTTGGATGTATGGATGTGAATGTGCATGTAGATATGGATGTATATATGTGAATGGAAATGTGGATGTGGATGTATGTATGCATGTGGATGTGGATATGGATGTGTATGTATGAATGTGGATATGGGATGTGGATGTATAAATGACGATGTGAAAATGGAAATAAGCATGTAGATGTGGATGCATGAATGTGGATGTATGGATGTGAATGAGGATATAGATGTGGATGTATGGATGTGAATGTGCATGTAGATATGGATGTATATATGTGAATGGGAATGTGGATGTGGATGTATGTATGCATGTGGATGTGGATATGGATGTGTATGTATGAATGTGGATATGGGATGTGGATGTATAAATGAGGATGTGAAAATGGAGATAAGCATGTAGATGTGGATGTATGGATGTGAAATTGGATGTGGATGTGGATGTATGAATGTGGATGTATGGATGTGAATGAGGATGTGGATGTGGATGTGGATGCATGGATGTAAATGTGGATGTGTATGTATGGATGTAGGCATGTAGATGTGGATGCATGAATGTGGATGCATGGATGTGAATGTGGATGTGGATGTGGATGTATGAATGTGGATGTATGGATGTGAATGTGGATGTGGATGTGTATGTATGAATGTGGATATGGGATGTGGATGTATAAATGAGGATGTGAAAATGGAGATAAGCATGTAGATGTGGATGTATGGATGTGAATGTGGATGTGGATGTGGATGTATGAATGTGGATGTATGGATGTGAATGAGGATGTGGATGTGGTGCATGTATGTAAATGTGGATGTGTATGTATGGATGTAGGCATGTAGATGTGGATGCATGAATGTGGATGTATGGATGTGAATGAGGATATAGATGTGGATGTATGGATGTGAATGTGCATGTAGATATGGATGTATAGATGTGAATGAGAATGTGGATGTGGATGTGGATGTATGTATGTATGTATGTGGATGTGGATGTATGAATGAGGATGTGATAATGAATGTATGCATGTGGATGTGGATATGGATGTGTAAGTATGAATGCGGATATGGATGTGGATATGGATGTGTATGTATGAATGTGGATATGGGATGTGGATGTATAAATGAGGATGTGAAAATGGAGATAAGCATGTAGATATGGATGTATGGATGTGAATGTGGATGTGGATGTGGATGTATGGATGTGGATATGGATGTGAATATATGATATGTGATGTGAAGGAATCTGAAGTGAAGAGATGGAAAATGATATGATTGGATGAGTACACATATAAATGAAATGTGGAATAAGTAATGTGGATTGCATGAGGGATAATGTGGAAAAATGAGAGTTAATATAGAAATTGTATTTGTAAACCGTTTGTAAATGCTGTTTGTAAATGGCTGTTTTATGTCAAGAATGCTGGGAAAGCATTTTGACCGTCTTGTGATTAAGGTCGTGGAGACCTAACTGATAAAGTTGCAACTGCTGACGGAGAGTCAATGGAGGACGTCTCGCGTAGCAAGGTCGGCCGAGGTCTTGACCAGCCTCGGTTCGATTAAAATGGTGAGCTTCCGGTACGGTGGATGAGGGACCAAGGAAGCGGCCTATGAGTGAAGCGCTAGGTCACCTGCGAAGGATCCTAGAGGGTGCTGACCATACCGTGCTCGGGCTCTGGGTCGCCTAGGATACCCACGCGTGCGTCGAGGAAGATATTGGAACAAGGAGTAAGAGTTGTTTTCTGGAACCGGGCATGGATCTGGTTGACTGACCTTGCTGGTCCTCAACGGATGAGTCCATGGCTCTTTTATATGGATCTGTTGGTTGATCTTGCTGATCTTCAACGAGAGTCCATCTTGATAAGTGATTATATTGTTGAGTATTATGGGCTAGGAACTATTGAAACGGCCCCTGTGTGGACAGGTGGTGAGCGTTCTAGTTGCCAATGATGCCATAGATACTTTGATGAAGGAATGATGGGAAATTATGAATCAACTGGATAAATTGGGAGATTGTGATCAGTGGTACTATGGTTTCATTAAAGGATTGTTTTAAAGTTAGCTGATGCTAAGAAAAAGGCAATTTTCATATTGGGTGTGTAAGTGGTGTGGCTAGTTTTATGTTTGCATGAAATTCCGGCTAGGGGGCCTTGGAACTCTTTTCCTTGGTACCCGGGACAAAACCTAACCAAATTCCAAATTGGATCCCATCACTACAGTGGTTGGGCGGTTGGCTAACCCATGGGATCGGATGGGGTTAGGCTGGACTGATGGATCCGTAAACCGAGACTCAATTTCTGTTATTACGATAGATGAAGTAAGTCCCGGATAGTAATTGTTCTATGGATAGGAATCAACGGCTGTGCCTCTTGATGGGGAAAAAAGCGTTGATCCCAATGATCCAAGTGCAAGTTTCTTCCTTGATCCGACCGAGTATCTTTATAGGTGCAGTTGGATCAGCGTGATCAGTAATGATCTTGACTACGTTAGAGTAAAAAATTATCCTGGTGGAATCGCCCGTGCTTTCCAGGTAAGGGAAGTTTTTTCCGGGTTCGGTTTTGGAAAAACCGACGGATTAGTCTCTTGTCCGGATATCCGTGGACGAGGCCCCGAATGTGGGACCCCTCTCCCGTGCGAGAAGTGCTACTTCCGCTGCTAGTACCCGAATCCGTTGCTCGATGGGAACAGGGGGATCTCACAGTTGGTATCAGAGCATTTGGTTAATAAAGATCAATTGAGAAGACAAATAGGTCAGAAATTTATCAAGAAACACAAAAAGGTTGTAATTGTGTGATATAATTCATACAATTTGATATTCAAATTGAAATTCGTAATTTGGTAATTGGGTCTTCAGATGGAAGTACCGCAATTATATAGAATCCTTGACTTGCTTGAGGCCAAGACATGATGGTATTTACCTTATAATTCCAAGGGCCGTGACTATCCGTATATACCGAGAGTATAACTGCAGCTCTTTACTGACAGTATATACGAGTAAATCTAAGACTTGAAATTATAAGCGTTAATGCTATCCAGATGATGAATTCGAATGTGGTTGATATGATTTTTAATTCTGTTTGAGAATTGATGAATTGAATTGGATTCTGATTGAAAATTCTGATTGAAAAATGATGATTTCTGAAATTAGTTGAAATATAAAAATCTGAACAAAACCACAATGAGGATGAATGGGACGAGTCCCAGTGATGATATTCATAACTGGAATGATGATAATGAATTCAGCAAATCACTATGAGATTAGTGGGTTGTGCTGTCAAATTGTTACTATTAACACTTGATCAGTAGATCAAGTTAAGGGATGACAAATTGAGAACTTGCTTCACTGAAATTCCCGTGGAGGAATGTTCAGAAGGAAATTTTTCAGTCTAATGGACCATTATCATGTTAAAGATATGAATGATATGATCTGAATATTAATGATGAGTTCTATATAAGGGATATTTATCCCAGTGTTCTGTTGGGTAGACCAGAATATAAGGAGCCCCAAAATAAATTGGATGTTAAGAAAAAGAGTTGTCCTCTACCTTGCGAGATGAGGACATCTCGCACTTTTTAAGTGGGGTAGAATGTAAGATTCCTCCCCAGCCTTCGAGGTATACAGGAGTAAGAATCTCCCTTTCTGATCTTATAATTATTCCCTCTCTAAAATAAAAGAAAGTTCTGTTTAACAAAGGAAGACCCTTTTTCTAGAATACTTCTCAAGAGTCCCACCTGTTTTAAGGATTCAGAACAATGAGTTCAGAAGTGAGAATCGATGTTTTGGATATCAAGGTTTTGGTCTTCATTCGAGTACGGCCCAAAAGAAGTTCTTTATCTCTTGGGGAGTATATGAAGTTATCCCCCAGATATTGTGAGCCTTATATCTGAATTCAATGAATGTAGGTGACTTAGCCTACAAGCTTCTTTTATCTCCTCATCTCAAAGTTCTTAATGCCTTCTATAGAAAATTGTGCCAAACCCAAATCATGGAAAGACGGTAAAACTTCAGTGGCAAGCTACCGTTGGCTTCTAAGTTACGCTAGCTCCTTCCTTTATATAAGTCGTAACTTTTACTTGTCGCTCACAGTAATCTTACTCCCATCGATCTCCTTTCTTCCTAATCTCCTTCATGGCTTGGCAACAAGAATTAGTTTTATCCATAATGATTCCTCACCTTCAAGACGCAAGTGAGTCTGTGAAGAAGGATTTTATAGAACAGTATGAGCGCTCACTTTTCCCTCACTTGGGAACTTCTGTAGCGCAGACCAAATGGCGGACCTATCAAGACATAACTAGGGTAACACCCTGGGGTCAGCAGCACTTTCGTAACAATGTCCGCTTGGCCATGGTTATTGAAGCTTTGGGTTTGGGTCCCCGATACTACTGTGTCATGAGATCAAGGCATCTTGGGTTTTCTGAGCGGGTCTTCTTACTGGCATGTTTTCTTCCTCATGAGAAGATATGCCTTTACCCCGTTTTTGGCTTGCCTCTCAGAGGTCCTTTTGTTAGAACACCTCATACCACTGAGATAGGCGCAGCAATAACCAGCAGAATCATTCCCATAGATGAGTTACCCTATACTTGTGTAGCTTGTGAGGACTGCTTTTGTGACCATATGATGGACGGGCTTATGGAAGTGTAAAGAGTTTCTCTATCTTTACTGTATAAGTTCCGAGAATGAATAAAGTTTAAATCTTGTTCTTATTTTGAATCTTGCTCTCTTTAAGACTTTTCTTGGTGGTTAATCGTGATTAAAATTTTTCTCTAAGTCTCATATTCGTGCATCTTGCAAAATTATTCCAAGTTGCGAGATGAGGACATCTCGCGTTTTTTAAGTGGGGTAGAATGTAAGATTCCTCCCCCAACCCCTTTTTGATGTCTAGTATCTTCCCCTGTAATCAACCCTCTTCAGAAATATAAAGACCTTGTTTCTATCTGTTTTAGCCTAGAGAGAGAAAAATATTCTAGAGAGAGAATATTCAGATTTTGAATATTTTTGGATAGAAAAATATCTCTTATAATTCAGATGAGTTCCCCTGAAATAGAAATTCAAAAAGAATTTTCCAATGTGCAATTGGAATTAATTGGAAATAGGTATAAAGAACCTTAGTCTAAGGGTCTAGATTTTCAGAAATCTTTAGACTATGGTCCAATTAAGGTTCCTATGGGCCAATAGCATCAATCCATGTGTAGGGAAGAGATAAATCCAAATTTGTAAAAAAGAAGATACCCAAAAATGAGTAAATGCTCACATAAGGTGAAGAGTTGAAAATGTACAAGGTTTATTAGTAAAAAACTATGAGCAATATTAAAAATATGAGATATTTTGGGTATCCAAAAATGAGTAAATGCTCACATAAGATGAAGAGTTGAAAATGTACAAGGTTTATTAGTAAAAAACTATGAGCAATATTAAAATGATGCCATTATGACACATATGTAAGGAAGGGGAATTCTTTAAAGGAGGTGCATATTTCACATAAGATGAAGAGTTGAAAATGTACAAGGTTTATTAGTAAAAAACTATGAGCAATATTAAAATGATTCCATTATGACACATATGTAAGGAAGGGGAATTCTTTAAAGGAGGTGCATATTTCACATAAGATGAAGAGTTGAAAATGTACAAGGTTTATTAGTAAAAAAAAACTATGAGCAATATTAAAATGATTCCATTATGACACATATGTAAGGAAGGGGAGTTCTTTAAAGGAGGTGCATATTTCACATGCTTGAATGAGTTTTAAACTCATAAAAATTGAGATATTTCATCTCTCCTCTCTCCTCGTTCAAGTCTAGTTCCAAAAAGTTAGCTTAACTGACCTAAAAATGGTCAAATATTGACCAAACTGATTTAGAAAATTCTAGAATCAGTTTGTTTGGTTAGGAGCTCAATTTTTCCTATAAATAGAAGCCTCCCCCTTGTTGAAAAATAGTTAGTGTTTATGCATCGTTACTCTACTCCACCTAAGCCAAGAACTGTGAATTCATTTAATAATTCACTAGTTTTTGGAGCTTCCCTCTTTCTTCAATCCCCATTAGTGGCTCCATCAACATACTTAACCAATTGATTGGTTGGGGGCCTCTACCGTGAACAAAGAATCAAGCAAGTTGTAAGGTAATTAGTGAATATTGATCTTTCTATAATTTCTCAATGTTTCTCTCTTCTCAACCCCTCTCAAGCTTGAGAAGTTTAATTGGTATGGCTTTTTTTTTAAATACTATTGAAGTTTGAATAGTAGTGAAGAGTTACATAAGTTAATAAATGCTATTGAAGTTAATTTTCATTTATGTTTAAATTCTAATGATTTTTATGTAAATTCTCTCTCTCACTCAAGAAATGGTCATACTCATGACCCGTTCTCAATCCAAATCAAGCTTTTCATAAAGCTTTTCCTTAACCCAAGATTAAGCTATGCTTGAGGCCAATTTAATGGCTTTTTTCTATGCTTTTAGTTTATGCATATTGATGATTCAATCCACTATAGATTAATGATCCAATTAGAGATCATTTTAATTATTTCCTTAATGATAAGCTTTATCCCTTAGAAAAAATTGAGATTTATCAGTCATAGCAGCGGAGCTATGGCAAAATTTTTATAAAAATTATGCATAAAATAATTTCATTCAAAGCATAAAAAGAGGACTTCCTACCATATTCTAGGAATTATCATCCTAGATTAATTGAAAGAATTTCATTATAATCATGGAGAAATTGAATTTTAATATCATGCATAAAGGATAAATTTTTTATATCAAAAGTGTTACTTTTATCATTTTTAATTTTCATGCATAAAAGTATGCATAAAGGAAAATTTTTTATATCAAAAGTGTTACTTTTATCATTTTTTTAATTTTCATGCATAGAAGTATGCATAAAGGATAATTTTTTTATATTAAAAGTGTTACTTTTATCATTTTTAATTTTCATGCATAGAAGTATGCATAAAGAAAAAAATTTTATATCAAAAGTGTTACTTTTATCATTTTTAATTTTCATGCATAGAAGTATGTATAAAGGATAATTTTTTTTTATCAAAAGTGTTACTTTTATCATATTGGATTTCATGCATAGAGGTATGCATAAAAGTTGAATATTTTATTATAAAAGTGTTACTTTTAGCATAATTGAATTTCATGCATAGAGGTATGCATAAAAGATATGGGAAGTGATAAGATATGATAAGATGCATGTGGATGTGGATGTGGATGTATGAATGTGGATGTATGGATGTGAATGTGGATGTATGAATGTGGATGTATGGATGTGAATGTGGATGTGGATGTGGATGTATGAATGTGGATGTATGGATGTGAATGTGGATGTGGATGTGGATGTATGAATGTGGATGTATGGATGTATGAATGTAGATGTATGGATGTGAATGAGGATGTAGATGTGGATGCATGGATGTAAATGTGGATGTGGATGTATGGATGTATGCATGTAGATGTGGATGCATGGATGTAAATGTGGATGTGGAAGTATGGATGTATGCATGTAGATGTGGATGTATGAATGTGGATGTATGGATGTGAATGAGCATATAGATTTGGATGTATGGATGTGAATGTGCATGTAGATATGGATGTATATATGTGAATGGAAATGTGGATGTGGATGTATGTATGCATGTGGATGTGGATATGGATGTGTATGTATGAATGTGGATATGGGATGTGGATGTATAAATGACGATGTGAAAATGGAAATAAGCATGTAGATGTGGATGCATGAATGTGGATGTATGGATGTGAATGAGGATATAGATGTGGATGTATGGATGTGAATGTGCATGTAGATATGGATGTATATATGTGAATGGGAATGTGGATGTGGATGTATGTATGCATGTGGATGTGGATATGGATGTGTATGTATGAATGTGGATATGGGATGTGGATGTATAAATGAGGATGTGAAAATGGAGATAAGCATGTAGATGTGGATGTATGGATGTGAAATTGGATGTGGATGTGGATGTATGAATGTGGATGTATGGATGTGAATGAGGATGTGGATGTGGATGTGGATGCATGGATGTAAATGTGGATGTGTATGTATGGATGTAGGCATGTAGATGTGGATGCATGAATGTGGATGCATGGATGTGAATGTGGATGTGGATGTGGATGTATGAATGTGGATGTATGGATGTGAATGTGGATGTGGATGTGTATGTATGAATGTGGATATGGGATGTGGATGTATAAATGAGGATGTGAAAATGGAGATAAGCATGTAGATGTGGATGTATGGATGTGAATGTGGATGTGGATGTGGATGTATGAATGTGGATGTATGGATGTGAATGAGGATGTGGATGTGGTGCATGTATGTAAATGTGGATGTGTATGTATGGATGTAGGCATGTAGATGTGGATGCATGAATGTGGATGTATGGATGTGAATGAGGATATAGATGTGGATGTATGGATGTGAATGTGCATGTAGATATGGATGTATAGATGTGAATGAGAATGTGGATGTGGATGTGGATGTATGTATGTATGTATGTGGATGTGGATGTATGAATGAGGATGTGATAATGAATGTATGCATGTGGATGTGGATATGGATGTGTAAGTATGAATGCGGATATGGATGTGGATATGGATGTGTATGTATGAATGTGGATATGGGATGTGGATGTATAAATGAGGATGTGAAAATGGAGATAAGCATGTAGATATGGATGTATGGATGTGAATGTGGATGTGGATGTGGATGTATGGATGTGGATATGGATGTGAATATATGATATGTGATGTGAAGGAATCTGAAGTGAAGAGATGGAAAATGATATGATTGGATGAGTACACATATAAATGAAATGTGGAATAAGTAATGTGGATTGCATGAGGGATAATGTGGAAAAATGAGAGTTAATATAGAAATTGTATTTGTAAACCGTTTGTAAATGCTGTTTGTAAATGGCTGTTTTATGTCAAGAATGCTGGGAAAGCATTTTGACCGTCTTGTGATTAAGGTCGTGGAGACCTAACTGATAAAGTTGCAACTGCTGACGGAGAGTCAATGGAGGACGTCTCGCGTAGCAAGGTCGGCCGAGGTCTTGACCAGCCTCGGTTCGATTAAAATGGTGAGCTTCCGGTACGGTGGATGAGGGACCAAGGAAGCGGCCTATGAGTGAAGCGCTAGGTCACCTGCGAAGGATCCTAGAGGGTGCTGACCATACCGTGCTCGGGCTCTGGGTCGCCTAGGATACCCACGCGTGCGTCGAGGAAGATATTGGAACAAGGAGTAAGAGTTGTTTTCTGGAACCGGGCATGGATCTGGTTGACTGACCTTGCTGGTCCTCAACGGATGAGTCCATGGCTCTTTTATATGGATCTGTTGGTTGATCTTGCTGATCTTCAACGAGAGTCCATCTTGATAAGTGATTATATTGTTGAGTATTATGGGCTAGGAACTATTGAAACGGCCCCTGTGTGGACAGGTGGTGAGCGTTCTAGTTGCCAATGATGCCATAGATACTTTGATGAAGGAATGATGGGAAATTATGAATCAACTGGATAAATTGGGAGATTGTGATCAGTGGTACTATGGTTTCATTAAAGGATTGTTTTAAAGTTAGCTGATGCTAAGAAAAAGGCAATTTTCATATTGGGTGTGTAAGTGGTGTGGCTAGTTTTATGTTTGCATGAAATTCCGGCTAGGGGGCCTTGGAACTCTTTTCCTTGGTACCCGGGACAAAACCTAACCAAATTCCAAATTGGATCCCATCACTACAGTGGTTGGGCGGTTGGCTAACCCATGGGATCGGATGGGGTTAGGCTGGACTGATGGATCCGTAAACCGAGACTCAATTTCTGTTATTACGATAGATGAAGTAAGTCCCGGATAGTAATTGTTCTATGGATAGGAATCAACGGCTGTGCCTCTTGATGGGGAAAAAAGCGTTGATCCCAATGATCCAAGTGCAAGTTTCTTCCTTGATCCGACCGAGTATCTTTATAGGTGCAGTTGGATCAGCGTGATCAGTAATGATCTTGACTACGTTAGAGTAAAAAATTATCCTGGTGGAATCGCCCGTGCTTTCCAGGTAAGGGAAGTTTTTTCCGGGTTCGGTTTTGGAAAAACCGACGGATTAGTCTCTTGTCCGGATATCCGTGGACGAGGCCCCGAATGTGGGACCCCTCTCCCGTGCGAGAAGTGCTACTTCCGCTGCTAGTACCCGAATCCGTTGCTCGATGGGAACAGGGGGATCTCACATACATGAGTGATGTTCGTGTTGTGGTGAAGTCATGGGAGCACCCATTGACTTAGTGTGGGTGTCGTGGATGCGGCAATCATGCATAGGGCTTTGATGGAAGTGTATGTGCAGGGAAAATGATGAAATTTTGGAAGCACAGCTTGTCCGAACGAGGTCTGCTCGAGATGCTTTTAGCTGTTTGGTCGCCTTGAATTGTGTACATGTCCAAGAAATGAGTGGACACTTGCAAGTTGCATTTGAAGATGTGGAAAGCGTGGGAAGCAACTATTGATGTGGCCAAGGTAGCAAAGGACATGAGTGTGAAAGTATTGAGGGTGGCCATCCTTAAGACTTTAAAAAAATAAATAAAAAACATATATTATGTGGCCAGCTAGTGAAGGGGCCACGTGGGGTTTGGTGTAGCAGCCAGCACAGACATTTCGAAAGCTGGCGAAGGTCTGGAAGCTTGGCGAAAGCGTGGAGGTGGCGGGTGATGCGCGAGCTGCAGGAAAAGGTGAAGGACCGCCGTTTTGTTTTGTTTGGGGGGGGCTCTTGGGCGCAACAGCAGGTAAGCAGAGGAAGGCGCAGCTGCAGAGAAAGGCGAAGGGTGTACGGCCATCGCGTAAAGGTTGGGGCCCCCCTTGTGAAGTGCTGGGTTTAGTGGAAGCGGTGACTCGGGCGCAGCTGTGGCTGGCGACAAGAGGCAACGAGCTGGTGACTGGCGCAATGCTGGACGTCGAGGTACGTGGAGGTCTTGTTGGTGATAAAGCAGAGACCACCTTCCAGAAGCACTGAAGCGGGCTGATTATGGGCTGGTGATACACGGAGCCGGGTCCACAAGTAGAGAATCACCGAGTAAGAAGTCTGCGGCAGTTTCAGAGAAGCTGGTACAGCGTGGGCTGGCGTGTAGGAGCTGGCGTCAAAGGTGACCAGCTGAACAGAGAGGACAGCGGAGGTGATGGCAATCTGCAACCGTGTGAAAGCAGAGGCTGTGTGAAGGTAGAGGGCCGCCTTGTGGTGGCACACACAGTGAGGAGGCGCCTTGTGCGGGCTGGGGCTGCAGATAAAAGGTGCAAGGCTGCCTTGTTGTTTTTGGGGGCTTCTCGTGTGAAGAACAACCGAAGGTGACTGAGCCGAGTGAGCCACCTTAGCTACAAGAAGTAAGTGGCGTTGGTCAGCCAGAGGAGACAGGTGCACAAAATCGTGTATATGAGGTGGTGGTCATCTGCTGGAAGGAGAGCAGAGGCGTGGTGAGAGAGAGGGCTGCTGCTGGCGTTGACTGAAGCAGGAAGGGTCGCCGTCTCCTTTCAGTGGTGTTGGGCTGGTGATACAGCAGAGGTTTTTGATTACTGTGCTGGTGACAGAGAAGCAGGTTGCTGCGGTTGGTAGCTGAAGCAAAGAGAGAGGGAATTAAGCCTGATAGTGCAAAGGGATCGCTCGTGTAACTGGGTTTTGCTTTGAGGACTGGCAGTGTGCTGGTGGTGTAGGAGAGAGGGGACTCTCTGGTGCAGCTGCAAGACGAAGCCAAGCTGGGGGTTCTGGGGTGTGTGCAGCCAGGCGGACAGAGCCACGTCGATTGCAGAGGAGAGAGAGCGTAGAAGTGGCCGCATCTCTGGTGAAGGACACCTTGCAGGTAAGGGGGCTCACTGGCGCAGCTGCAAGACAAGCGAAGGGAAGTGCAGAGTGTGGCTGCTGGAGGGCCGACGTGAGAGCCAGAGACACGTAGCAGGCGTGGCTGGTGGGGCGACTATAGACTAGAAGTAAGGCTTGACTGGAATGGGTAGCTGCTGCAGGCTGCAGAGAAGGTGGGGCCTCAAGTGTGAAGAGTAGGGGGCCTCTAGAGCGTGCAGGTGACGGGCTGGAAAGTCACCTAGGAGCAGCGGCTGGAGGGGCCGTCACACAGAGGACAGGAGTGGGGCTGCGGTTGGTGACTAGCGACTGGTAGCCAAGGGGAGCCGCCTGGGGGTAAAAGGCAACGAAGAGGAGTTGACTGGGCGGAGGAGCCTGAGGGGTGACGACTGGCGCAGAGCACCCGACGATGAGAAGGCTAGGTATATTAACATGAGGCCGGCTGGTAGCAAAGCAAAGGGAGCAGCGAAGGAGTGAAAGAAGTGAACATCCACTGCAGAGGAATAGGGGGATTGAGAGCGCCAACAGTGGGAGGCGAGAGACTGCAGCGAAGCAGAAGAGAGCATCCACTGTGCGGGGAAGAGTAGACCCGTGTAGAGAGGGCCGTTTCTGGTTGTGGTAAGAGAGAGGAGCCGCGTGTGGTAAGAGAGAGGAGCCGCCTCTGATAGGCAAAAAGGAGAGAAAGTGTTGCGTGTGGCGCTGGTTGCAGCAAAGAGGGAGCGAAGAGAGTAAGCCGCTTACAGGTAGAGAGGAAGAGGAGTCGAGGTAGAGGATGGCTGCCAGAGGTAACGAAGAGGTCGGCTGCAGAGAAGCAAGCGTGAACGGATTGGGAGCGACCAGGAGCTGGAGTGGACTGATTACGAGTGGATGCCAGATAAAGCTGGTTCTGAGGATATCTCCAATATCCAACTCTGTAAAAAGTGAAGGTCTGTTCTGAAATATAAGTCTTTTTCATGCTCTCTGGTCTGGTGTTCTGGTGTGTTTGCATGCGTGTGTGGAAGTGTGGCACCCTATAAGGGCGTAAACAGCTTTACCGCTTCCGTGCCATCACTTTTTGGTGCCTCCACAGAGGAGCAGATTTCCTCTGGTTTGTGAAAGAAGACAGGGGTTTATGTGAAGCAAGATTTGGAAGAATGGCTCAAGATTTTCCAGAGTTTTGGGGATTGCCACAGGAGAGTGCAGTCAGGTTTCTGGAGAAAATGGAATTTACAGCCTTGATGAAAGACAGGGCAACTCCGGAGATCGTTTCTCAGATTTTGACTTATTGCTTGCAGGGTGATGCAAAAGCATGACTACAGATGTTTGTGACTACACACAGGAACATTCATCAACAGGATCCTGAGTACCGTGTAGTCAGAGCTGCATTTTTTGGCACAGTTTGTCCATGTGAAGAGTCCGAATGAAGTATGGAAGGAGTTGTGTAACATTCAGCAGAAGGATAGTCAAGATGTGGATCAGTATCTGATAGAGTTTGGTAGACTGTGGAGTCTATGGTGTGAGGCTTTGATTCCTGAAGTACCCCCACAGATGATAAAGAGGGAGCGGTTTGTGGCTGGTCTGGAGCCAACAATCCGTCTGAAGGTGGAGCTGAAGAACCTGGATAGCTTTGAGGAGGCTGTCAGAGTTGCTCGTGAGAAGGAGTGGAAGGTGAAGCGTCTGAGGCAGTTGGGAATGCAGGAAGAGCCAAAGAGGTTTGTGAAGGTGCCAGAGATTGAGAGTATGCATCCTGGAAGAAAAGCTGCTGTTGTTCTTAAACAGGAGGATTCTTTGAAGAGGGAGGTTCATGAAGCAGTGGAGCTCATGAAGTCTTTAAGCGTGAATTGGATAGAGTCTACAAAAAGAGGACGAGGCATAGATGTTATGGGAAGGAAGACTGATGCATCATCTGGTTCTGAAGGAAATTCAGCAGATATTGGAAGAGGGAGAGGGTATCCGTGTGATGTGCAATGCCGCAATTGTGGTGAGTGGGGTCATATCAGTCCACAATGTGAGAGACCAGCCAAAGCTAATGGTGGTATATATCAATTGTCTATGGGAATGAGTGATAGGGTGATTAGCCCTAGTATACAGATGAAGGATGCAATTCAGCCCAATGTTTGTGAAGCCCATAAGGTCACATTTGCAGAGCAGGATATGGGACAGATTAACCTGTTGGAAATGGAGAAGGATGAGGTTTCTGGAATCAGCCCTGAAGAGCTTTTAGAAGGTGAGGAGGAGAAGGATGGGAGTCTTGATGGTGCTGTGGATTGTGAAAGTGATGCTAGTGCTGTGGAGCCTGATGAGTTTGAGTATAGATATGGCTTGGATGATCTCTTTGATTCAGAAAAGAGTAATGACTTGCAGGTGCCAGTACTTCAGCCAGTCAAGGTAGAGAGTGATGATCAAGGTGTTACTAGTGAAGGTACTATGGATGGAGTATGTATGGATGATCCGGGTGATGAGTTGGATATTGCAGCCTGTGGTGAGAGTGTGGATGATGAGCTGGACTGTGTACTTGATAATGCACTGGATGATCTCTTGGAATTGGTTTCCTTGGAGAAGGAAACAAATGCTTGCATAGCAGTTGTGCATGAAGGAAGTGATGGTGTGATTGATGATGAGTTGAATGTTACTTTGGATGATGACGTGATAGATTTTGGATGTGTGGATGCTGATCATAAGGTGTGTGTTCCTTGTCATGCCCAAGAGAATGAGTCGGTGGTTGTCAGTGGGGTGAGGATGCATGTGAGACTATTGTTGTTGGTCAGGGGGACCAAGATGCTTTGCCTGGCAGTTTGGGGAGCTTAGACTTGGTAGAGATGCCTGTGCAAGATGTGGAGAATCTTGAAGGATCGCCAATGGTCTTGAAGCTAGAGAAACTACAGGGAAGTGACAATGATGAGTCTACAGTGCATGAAGTTGCTGTGTTTGATGTTGATGGGCTGAAGGGAAATGGGTTTATGGTGGACACACCACATGTTGATGCTCAGCATATGGATGAGTGGTTTGGTTATAGTTCGAGTCTGGCAGTTTGTCCAGAGGGAGAGTTGGAAGCCAATGATGTGGATTGTAAATTGGATGCCAAGAGGGGGGAGTTGATGATCAGGTATTTGTTAAATCGGTATATGATTATGAGTGGGACTCAGATGTGTCAGAGGGGAGTAGAGGTGAGGAATGGTTGTTTCCATCACAAGGTTATGTGAGCTGGTATGGAAGAGGAAGTGCAACAGTAGATGGTGATGAGGCCATATATAAAGAGCAAAGGGGGTTGCTGGAAATGGAAGATCATGACAGGGTGTATCAATGGTTGTTTGATGGAGGAAAATGCTTGAAGAATTGGAAGGTAGATGCACCAAGGTTTCTGTTTGATCCAGGGGGATAAGTGGTTTCTGTTTGTGCAGCTGCTGGACATAAATGTCTCAGCAGAAAAAAGGGGGTTGCTAAATATGTGTGAAGTTTTTGGAGAACCTCAAACTTAACTTGTACATGTGTACATGAGTGATGTTCGTGTTGTGGTGAAGTCATGGGAGCACCCATTGACTTAGTGTGGGCGTCGTGGATGCGGCAATCATGCATAGGGCTTTGATGGAAGTGTATGTGCAGGGAAAATGATGAAATTCTGGAAGCACAGCTTGTCCGGAAACGAGGTCTGCTAGAGATGCTTTTAGCTGTTTGGTCGCCTTGAATTGTGTGCATGTCCAAGAAATGAGTGGACACTTGCAAGTTGCATTTGAAGATGTGGAAAGCGTGGGAAGCAACTATTGATGTGGCCAAGGTAGCAAAGGACATGAGTGTGAAAGTATTGAGGGTGGCCCTCCTTAAGACTTTAAAAAAATAAATAAAAAACATATATTATGTGGCCAGCTAGTGAAGGGGCCACGTGGGGTTTGGTGTAGCAGCCAGCACAGACATTTCGAAAGCTGGCGAAGGTCTGGAAGCTTGGCGAAAGCGTGGAGGTGGCGGGTGATGCGCGAGCTGCAGGAAAAGGTGAAGGACCGCCGTTTTGTTTTGTTTGGGGGGGCTCTTGGGCGCAACAGCAGGTAAGCAAAGGAAGGCGCAGCTACACAGAAAGGCGAAGGGTGTGTGGCCATCGCGTAAAGGTTGGGGCCCCCCTTGTGAAGTGCTGGGTTTAGTGGAAACGGTGACTCGGGCGCAGCTGTGGCTGGCGACAAGAGGCAATGGGCTGGTGACTGGCGCAATGCTGGACATCGAGGTACGTGGAGGTCTTGTTGGTGATAAAGCGGAGACCACCTTCCAGAAGCACTGAAGCGGGCTGATTATGGGCTGGTGATACGCGGAGCCGGGTCCAGAAGTAGAGAATCACCGGGTAAGAAGTCTGTGGTAGTTTCAGAGAAGCTGGTACAGTGTGGGCTGGCGTGTAGGAGCTGGCGTCAAAGGTGACCAGCTGAACAGAGAGGACAGCGGAGGTGATGGCCGTCTGCAACTGTGTGAAAGCAGAGGCTGTGTGAAGGTAGAGGGCCGCCTTGTGGTGGCACACACAGTGAGGAGGCGCCTTGTGGTGACGGGCTGGGGCTGCAGATAAAAGGTGCAAGGCTGCCTTGTTGTTTTTGGGGGCTTCTCGTGTGAAGAATAGCCGAAGGTGACTGAGCCGAGTGAGCCACCTTAGCTACAAGAAGTAAGTGGCGTTGGTCAGCCAGAGGAGACAAGTGCACAAAATCGTGTATATGAGGTGGTGGTCGTCTGCTGGTAGGAGAGCAGAGGCGTGGTGAGAGAGAGGGCTGCTGCTGGCATTGACTGAAGCAGGAAGGGTCGCCGTCTCCTTTCAGTGGTGTTGGGCTGGTGATACAGCAGAGGTTTTTGATTGTTGTGCTGGTGACAGAGAAGCAGGTTGCTGCGGTTGGTAGCTGAAGCAAAGAGAGAGGGAATTAAGCCTGATAGTGCAAAGGGATCGCTCGTGTGACTGGGTTTTGCTTTGAGGACTGGCAGTGTGCTGGTGGTGTAGGAGAGAGGGGACTCTCTGGTGCAGCTGCAAGACGAAGCCAAGCTGGGGGTTCTGGGGTGTGTGCAGCCAGGCGGACAGAGCCGCGTCGATTGCAGAGGAGAGAGAGCGTAGAAGTGGCCGCATCTCTGGTGAAGGACACCTGGCAGGTAAGGGGGCTCACTGGCGCAGGTGCAAGACAAGCGAGGGGAAGTGCAGAGTGTGGCTGCTGGAGGGCCGATGTGAGAGCCAGAGACAGGTAGCAGGCGTGGCTGGTGGGGCGACTGGAGACTGGAAGCCAGGCTTGACTGGAATGGGTAGCTGCTGCAGGCTGCAGAGAAGGTGGGGCCTCAACAAGTGTGAAGAGTAGGGGGCCTCTGGAGCGTGTAGGTGACGGGCTGGAAAGTCACCTAGGAGCAGCGGCTGGAGGGGCCATCACACAGAGGACAGGAGTGGGGCTGCGGTTGGTGACTAGCGACTGGTAGCCAAGGGGAGCCGCCTGGGGGTAAAAGGCAACAAAGAGGAGTTGACTGGGCGGAGGAGCCTGAGGGGTGACGACTGGCGCAGAGCACCCGACGATGAGAAGGCTGGGTATATTAACATGAGGCCGGTGGCGGCTGGTAGCAAAGCAAAGGGAGCAGCGAAGGAGTGAAAGAAGTGAACATCCACTGCAGAGGAATAGGGGGATTGAGAGCGCCAACAGTGGGAGGCGAGAGACTGCACAGCGAAGCAGAAGAGAGCGTCCACTGTGCGGGGAAAAGTAGACCCGTGTAGAGAGGGCCGTTTCTGGTTGTGGTAAGAGAGAGGAGCCGCCTCTGATAGGCAAAAAGGAGAGAAGGTGTTGCGTGTGGCGCTGGTTGCAGCAGAGAGGGAGCAAAGAGAGTAAGTTGCTTACAGGTAGAGAAGAAAGAGGAGTCGAGGTAGAGGATGGCTGCCAGAGGTAACGAAGAGGTCGGCTGCAGAGAAGCAAGCGTGAACGGATTGGGAGGGACCAGGAGCTGGAGTGGACTGATTGCGAGTGGATGCCAGATAAAGCTGGTTCTGAGGATATCTCCAATATCCAACTCTGTAAAAAGTGAAGGTCTGTTCTGAAATATAAGTCTTGTTCATGCTCTCTGGTCTGGTGTTCTGGTGTGTTTGCATGCGTGTGTGGAAGTGTGGCATCCTATAAGGGCGTAGACAGCTTTACCGCTTCCGTGCCATCACTTTTTGGTGTGTGAAGTTTTTGGAGAACCTCAAACTCAACTTGTACATGTGTACATGAGTGATGTTCGTGTTGTGGTGAAGTCATGGGAGCACCCATTGACTTAGTATGGGCGTCGTGGATGCGGCAATCATGCATAGGGCTTTGATGGAAGTGTATGTGCAGGGAAAATGATGAAATTCTGGAAGCATAGCTTGTCCGGAACGAGGTCTGCTGGAGATGCTTTTAGCTGTTTGGTCGCCTTGAATTGTGTGCATGTCCAAGAAATGAGTGGACACTTGCAAGTTGCATTTGAAGATGTGGAAAGCGTGGGAAGCAACTATTGATGTGGCCAAGGTAGCAAAGGACATGAGTGTGAAAGTATTGAGGGTGGCCATCCTTAAGACTTTAAAAAAATAAATAAAAAACATATATTATGTGGCCAGCTAGTGAAGGGGCCACGTGGGGTTTGGTGTAGCAGCCAGCACAGACATTTCGAAAGCTGGCGAAGGTCTGGAAGCTTGGCAAAAGCGTGGAGGTGGCGGGTGATGCGTGAGCTGTAGGAAAAGGTGAAGGACCGCCGTTTTGTTTTGTTTGGGGGGGGGCTCTTGGGCGCAACAGCAGGTAAGCAGAGGAAGGCGCAGCTGCAGAGAAAGGCGAAGGGTGTGTTACCATCGCGTAAAGGTTGGGGCCCTCCTTGTGAAGTGCTGGGTATAGTGTAAGCGGTGACTCGGGCGCAGCTGTGGTGGCTGGCGACAAGAGGCAACGGGCTGGTGACTGGCGCAATGCTGGACGTCGAGGTACGTGGAGGTCTTGTTGGTGATAAAGCAGAGACCACCTTCCAGAAGCATTGAAGCGGGCTGATTATGGGCTGGTGATACGGGGAGCCGGGTCCAGAAGTAGAGAATCACTGGGTAAGAAGTCTGCGGCAGTTTTAGAGAAGCTGGTACAGCGTGGGCTGGCGTGTAGGAGCTGGCGTCAAAGGTGACCAGCTGAATAGAGAGGACAGCGGAGGTGATGGCCGTCTGCAACCGTGTGAAAGCAGCGGCTGTGTGAAGGTAGAGGGCCGCCTTGTGGTGGCACACACAGTGAGGAAGCGCCTTGTGGCGACGGGCTGGGGCTGCAGATAAAAGGTGCAAGGCTGCCTTGTTGTTTTTGGGGGCTTCTCGTGTGAAGAACAGCCGAAGGTGACTGAGCCGAGTGAGCCACCTTAGCTACAAGAAGTAAGTGGCGTTGGTCAGCCAGAGGAGACAGGTGCACAAAATCGTGTATATGAGGTGGTGGTCGTCTGCTAGTAGGAGAGCAGAGCCGTGGTGAGAGAGAGGGCTGCTGCTGGCGTTGACTGAAGCAGGAAGGGTCGCCGTCTCCTTTCAGTGGTGTTGGGTTGGTGATACAGCAGAGGTTTTTGATTGTTGTGCTGGTGACAGAGAAGCAGGTTGCTGCGGTTGGTAGCTGAAGCAAATAGAGAGGGAATTAAGCCTGATAGTGCAAAGGGATCGCTCGTGTGACTGGGTTTTGCTTTGAGGACTGGCAGTGTGCTGGTGGTGAGGAGAGAGGGGACTCTCTGGTGCAGCTGCAAGACGAAGCCAAGCTGGGGGTTGTGGGGTGTGTGCAGCCACGCGGACAGAGCCGCGTCGATTGCAGAGGAGAGAGAGCGTAGAAGTGGCCACATCTCTGGTGAAGGACACCTTGCAGATAAGGGGGCTCACTGGCGCAGCTGCAAGACAAGCGAAGGGAAGCGCAGAGTGTGGCTGCTGGAGGGCCGACGTGAGAGCCAGAGACAGGTAGCAGGCGTGGCTGGTGGGGCAATTGGAGACTGGAAGCCAGGCTTGATTGGAATGGGTAGCTGCTGCAGGCTGCAGAGAAGGTGGGGCCTCAAGTGTGAAGAGTAGGGGGCCTCTGGAGCGTGTAGGTGACTGGTTGGAAAGTCACCTAGGAGCAGCCGCGCTGGAGGGGCCGTCACAGAGGACAGGAGTGGGGCTGCGGTTGGTGACTAGCGATTGGTAGCCAAGGGGAGCCGCGTGGAGGTAAAAGGCAACGAAGAGGAGTTGATTGGGTGGAGGAGCCTGAGGGGTGACGACTGGCGCAGAGCACCCGACGATGAGAAGGCTGGGTATATTAACATGAGGCCGGTGGCGGCTAGTAGCAAAGCAAAGGGAGCAGCGAAGGAGTGAAAGAAGTGAACATCCACTGCAGAGGAATAGGGGGATTGAGAGCGCCAACAGTGGGAGGCGAGAGACTGCAGCGAAGCAGAAGAGAGCGTCCACTGTGTGGGGAAGAGTAGACCCGTGTAGAGAGGGCCGTTTCTGGTTGTGGTAAGAGAGAGGAGCCGCCTCTGATAGGCAAAAAGGAGAGAAGGTGTTGCATGTGGCGCTGGTTGCAGCAGAGAGGGAGCGAAGAGAGTAAGCCGCTTACAGGTAGAGAAGGAAGAGGAGTCGAGGTAGAGGATGGCTGCCAGAGGTAACGAAGAGGTCGGCTGCAGAGAAGCAAGCGTGAACGGATTGGGAGGGACCAGGAGCTGGAGTGGACTGATTGCGAGTGGATGCCAGATAAAGCTGGTTCTGAGGATATCTCCAATATCCAACTCTGTAAAAAGTGAAGGTCTGTTCTGAAATATAAGTCTTGTTCATGCTCTCTGGTCTGGTGTTCTGGTGTGTTTGCATGCATGTGTGGAAGTGTGGCACCCTATAAGGGCGTAAACAGCTTTACCGCTTCCGTGCCATCATCGGCCTAGTGTGTGAAAACTAATCACTTGTATATAAGCCATTTTTTTGTAACATACCCATCTTCACTAATAAAGAAATGTTCATGTAATAGATAAATTTATGAGTTTTTATGGTATAAAAATCAATGATTTTATTATTTGAGTCATTTCAACTTAGAATCTTCAAATTTTGAGCCCAAATTTGGAAACCATTGGCTCCAGAGACTCCTCCTCAAGGGGGTGCTCGTGGAAGAGGACAGCAGGCACATGCATCGGTTCAGTTCAAAGAACAAATTCCCAGAAGACATGGGATGCCAAAGATGCACAAGCCTTATCACTTATTGCATTGTCAGTACAGAGGTCTATTACACCTCATATTCGTTCAGCTGGCTCTTCACGGAATGCATGGGTGACTTTGGAGCAGATGTATGCTACTCGTAATGAGGCACGGATCTCATTTTTGAAAAGAGAGCTGGAAAACCAGAAGATGCATGAAGGAGATGATATGTCTAGCCACTTGAACAAGCTGCAGGATTTGAGAGAGCAACTCATCAATGTGGATGAGATTATTCCTGAGACACAGCTTGTATCCACCATCTTAAACTCTTTGCCAAGATCCTACTTGGCTTTTCATACCTCTTTGAACCTTAGCATGAGAAATGCTATTGAGCCCCTAAAGTATCAGGAACTTGTTGCTCTCTTGTTACAAGAAGAGCAAATCAGGAAGAACATGAACATGAACACAAGTGCTGAACAAGCATTTGTGATGATAGGTCAAAAAGGGAAAGGCAAGTTTCAGCCAAAGAGTTCAAATTAGAATTCAGGTGTGATGGTGGTTCATCTCAGGATACCAAGAAAGGTGATGGATAGCCCAAGAAGAAGGGAAAATGCCATTACTGTAAGAAGCCAGGTCACTACATCACAGAGTGGAGGAAGAGGATTGCCAAAGAGAAGGAGGAGTCTGGGATGTCTACAAAAGATGCCTCTAAAGCTCCTCCGGAGACTGCTTCCTTTGTTGTAGACAGGGATTACTGCTTCTACACATGCAGTTATGATGCCTCTTGGTCTTCACAGGCACTCAGTGTGACTGAGCATGCATGTACTTGGTATTTTGATAGTGGTGCTTCAAAGCATATTAGATCTCGTAGGGATTTGTTTTGTAATGTATGCCCTGCCCCTGTGGCAAGTCCGTTCAGTGTGCCAATAATGCTTCATATCCAGTTCGTGGCATTGGGGAGATTCAGCTCACAGCCATTGATGGCTCTATTCTTCGCCTTACAGATGCCTTATATGTACCAGGGATAAAGAAGAATCTGTTGTCCATTTCTTCTTTAGCACAGTGGGTATGCAAGTCAACTTTGATGACGACAAATGCATGGTCAGAGACAAAGCTAATGCTTTGACCTTGATGCTTACTGGTACATTATGTCATGGACTCTATCAATTGGATGCATTTCAGCCAGTGGATCAGTCCGCTTATCATGCATTCACTCTTACTCCAGCTATGGTTGATGCGGAGTTATGGCATGCTCGCATGGGGCATGTAAATTTTGGTAGTCTTATGCTTATGCAACGACATAACATGTTGACAGACCTACCTCTTATGGAGAAGCCTCCAGATCACATATGTGAAGGATGTATTTTGGGAAAAATGCATCGGTTTTCCTTTCCACATGATTAGGCTCTACGAGCAACTGCAAAGTTGTAGCTTATACACAGTGATCTTTGTGGTCGCATGCAGACGAAGTCATTAGGAGGTTGCTTCTATTTTGCTACATTTATTGATGACTTCTCTCGTATATGCTGGGTCTATCCGTTGACACGGAAATCATAGGTATATGATGCATTTTTGGCCTTTGTAGCACTTGCTGAAACAGAGTCAGGATGCAAGGTTAAGACCCTCCGTTCTGACCGAGGGGGGGAATATGTGTCACACATGTTGAATTCCTTTCTTGAGAGTAGAGGTATCAAGCATCAGTATACTACTGCTTATACTCCACAGCAAAATGGGGTTGTAGAAAGGAAGAATCGGTCACTCATGGAGATGGCCAGATGTATGTTAAAGGCAAAGAAGCTACCACGTCTTTTCGGTGGAAGCTGTTATGTGTGCTTGTCATATTTTGAATCGATGTCCCACAAAGACATTGGTTTCCGTTACTCCTTTTGAGGCTTGGCATGGCCGCAAGCCTTCGGTATCACACTTTCATACTTTTGGGTGTCTTGCATATGCACACATACCCAAAGAGTTGAGGAGGAAGTTGGATGATAAAGCCACAAAATGTATTTTTGTTGGGTACAGCCGTGAGAGCAAGGGCTACCGGTTATATGACCCACTGTCCAAGAAGAATTCACTAGTCGGGATGTGATTTTTGATGAAAAGTCAGAATTATCCATGGCTAGTTATGATGCAAATCAGGCTGAAAATGATGTGTTTGAAGGCCTACTACCTATGGAGATTCATTCCACAGTTGGTGATCCAACCCATGAGGGTGCAAGGCAGCCAGCTAATCATGAAGGTGGTGCAAAAATTCAGTAGCAGGAGATTGAGCCAGAAGTTGAGCCAAATATGGGGCAACAGGCTCCATAGGTCAGACATACACCTAGATGGTATTTGAGGACATTATAGGATAGCCATCTAGATGCTCCTCTTGCTGGCCGTACTCGTAGGGAGACACGGACCAATGAGCATGCACACATCATGGATTTAAATATGGTTATGGCAGCTAGTTTACAGGATGATGATGAGCCTGATTCATTTGTGGATGCACGAGACAATATGCATTGGAACAAAGCCATGCAAGATGAACTTAATTCTATTAAAAAGAATTAAACATGGGATTTGGTTGATCTGCCCAAAGGCAAGAAAGCCATTGGTACTAAGTGGGTCTATAAGTTGAAAAGACATGCAGATGTATCCATTGACAGGTACAAAGCCCGTCTAGTGTTGCAAAGGGCTATGCACAGAAGAAGGGCATTGATTATGAGGAGACATTTACTCCTACATCCCGTATGTCGACACTTAGGAGTGTCATTGCATTGGCTGCACATCGTGGTTGGGTTGTTCATCAGTTGGACATCAAGACTGCTTTCCTACATGGGGACCTCGAGGAGGAAGTTTATGTACATCAGCCCATAGGTTTTGCAGAACATGGTCATGAAGGGAAAGTATGCAGGCTGAAAAAGGCCTTGTATGGTTTGAAACAAGCTCCACAAGCTTGGTATGCAAAGATAGATGCTTTCCTGCTCACTCAAGGCTTTGTGAACAGTCCATCAGAAGCCACTTTGTATGTAAAGAAATAAGAGAAAGATCTGCTGGTCATCAGTCTTTATGCTCACGGGATCAAATGATGACAAAATTGCAGCTTTTAAAGAGATACTGCAACAGACATTTGCCATGTCTGATTTGGGGCTCGTACACTACTATTTGGGCATACAGTTTGTGCAGGATAACAGAGGCATTGGGTTGTTGCAATCTCGGTATGTTGTTAAACTTTTGGAGAAGTTCAAATTTCAGGATTGCAAGCCTATCAGCACTCTTATGGAGCCTGGGATGAAACTGTCACTACAAGATGACAGTATTTTATTTGATGCCACTATATATGCTCAGGCTGTTGGGTGCCTTATTTACTTGTGTACTACACGGCCAGATATTTAGTATGCCATATCTCAGTTGAGCAGATTCATGCACAGCCCACGATTGTCACATTGGCAAGCTGTGAAGCGCGTATTTCGGTATTTGCAGGGTACCTTATCTCTTGGATCCTGAGGGGGGTGACATGCAGCTATATGCTTACAGTGATTCAGATTGGGCTGGTGATTTTGATACCAAACATTCCACTAGTGGAAATTGTTTGCCTACACTACTACCGTTGAGTGTGTATGGCTGCGTCGTCTTATGACTGATATGGATATTTCAGTGGAGGAGCCTACACCTATCTATACTGATAGTCAGAGTGCCATTGCCGTGGCCAGGAATCCTGTGTCTCATGCTCGCACAAAACACATTGAGATTCACTATCACTTTGTTCGGGAGAGACTCCAGGCAGGTGATATCAATCTGATTTATTGCCCTACAGATCAGAATGTGGCAGACATCTTCACCAAGGCACTACCACGTCCGAAATTCGAAGCATTCTGCACTGCTTTGAATTTGTTTCCTTTTGGTGGATGATGTACAGTGATCACATATCACTCCAGGGGGGTTTGTTGGGTTTTATGTTGTGTATGCACCCAGGGGAGTGCTAGTGATCATCAGTAGGTTACTGGGGCACTTTTTACTTCAGTTAGTGGAGGATTTTTCCCCCAGTTTAGCTTAGTTTCACTTATAGCGGTTTATAAGTGGTTTAGTCCACCTGGCACAGTTTATGGCCGGACCATGTGAACACACTTTAGGTCACATCTTTTATATGTGGCTATTGTACTCTTTTTAGAATGATCAATATATGAGCAAACGTGTTCCTCTCTCTCTCTCTCACGCTTCCTGTTGGTGTGCCTTCCAAAACCCTAACCCTAACAAATCTTTCCTACAGCTATGACTACTTCCCCAGCAAGTGGCTCGTTTTTGCCAAGGGTTAAATGAACCCTTAGACTCCCGCCTTAAAGCAATGAGGCCAAGCACATTACAGGATGCTCTCATACGAGCAAAGCCCCTTGTGAAAGAAATGAAGACTGACAAACCTAAGCATCAAAAGAGATCTTACCCTCAGGCAAATCCTAAAGATCAACCCTACAAGAAACCCCAACAAAATTTCCCCTACTACAACAGAGGGCAACAAGGCAACTCTTTTGTCCCCCGCTCGTATGCTGCTTCTTCCAGAGAAGGCCCTTTGTGTTTTGAGTGCAATGAGCCGGGACACTTTAGAGCCAACTGTCCCAAGATGGCAACATCATTTCCCCAAGGTAGCAGAGGAAATCAAGGCCGTGGAACCCTTATCCACCACCAAGGTGCAAGAGGCGGTGGGCGTGGCAGAGGCCGCGGAGGAGCAATTGCTAGGACCGCCTGTATTATAAGTGAAGAACCGACCTTGGAAATGACTGAAGAAGAGCGCGCCACCGTCCATGCGGCAGTAGAACACCAAGGTCCGAATAAACAAATTCGTGTAATCCAAACCCCAGCCACTCTCATCACGGTAAGCCATTTCAGCTTTTGATTGATTGTGGCAGTACCCATTCATTTCTTTCTCCTAGGTGTTTGCAAAAATTAAACTTGAGTCAAAAAACAGCTAGAAGAATGACTATAGAGTTAGCCAGTGGGAAAGAAGTAGTATCTCGCCACTCTATAGGAAACCTTGATTTTGAGCTGGGTAATAAGCAAACTCATGGCCACTTTAGAGTCTTGCCATTAGGAATTTATGATGGAATCCTTGGGATGGATTGGTTAATTGCAAACAAAGCTAGCATTCATTGTAACCAGGGGAGTATCACTTTTGAAAATGAGCATGGCCAAGTAATATCTGTTCAGGGGATAACAAGAAAACCTAAATCTAGGGTAGTCAAGGCAAAACATCTTCTCAAGGGAACACGTAAGGGTTAGCAAGTTTTCTTAGTCAAGCTCAACAAAGCCATTGAACCTAGTATGGAGACAGAACCCTCTTGGCTCCAAGAATTCTCTGACATCTTCCCTGACGAGCTTACAGGGCTACCGCCTCCTCGAGAAGTCGATCATGAAATCGAGGTGATCCCTGGAGCTGAACTCGTCTCAAAAACGCCCTATAAAATGTCCCTTCCTGAAGCCGTTGAACTTAAAGAGCAACTTTTCCAACTCATTGAGCAAGGATTCGTACGCCCCAGTAGCTCTCCTTGGGGGGTACCTGTTCTTTTCCAAAAAAAGAAGGACGGAACTCTCCGCCTCTGCATAGATTATCGAGGGCTAAATCAAGTCACTGTCAAGAATAAGTATCATATCCCTCGCATCGACGAACTTCTTGACAGGCTTCATGGGGCCAAGGTCTTCTCCAAAATAGATTTGAGGTCTGGTTACTATCAGATCAAAGTCAAGGAAGCAGATATACCCAAGACAGCCTTCAATACCCGTTATGGCCACTATGAGTTTACTGTAATGTCATTCGGGTTAACCAATGCTCCTGCAACCTTCAACCGCCTAATGCAAGATATATTCCGTCCTTACTTGGATGAATTTGTGCTTGTTTTCTTTGATGACATCTTAATCTACTCCAAATCAATGGAAGAGCATGAGGAGCATGTGCGTAGAGTTCTGCAATTGTTGCGCAAACACAAACTCTATGCCAAGAAGAGCAAATGTACCTTCTTTACTCATCAAATTGAGTATCTTGGGTTCATCGTCTCCAAAGATGGCATTTCAGTAGACCCCGCCAAGGTCAAAGATATTTTGGAATGGCCACCCCCTAAATCAGTTCGTGAAGTTCGTGGGTTTTTGGGAATCACAGGACGGTATAGGATTTTTATCAAAGATTATGCCTTGGTAGCTGCACCTTGACGGATCTTCTTAAGAAGGATTGCAAAATAGTGTGGCTACCAATCCATCAAAATAGTTTTGATCAGCTCAAGGTCATTATTACTTCTGCCCTAGTCCTGAAACTTCCTGATTTTGCCAAGGAATTTGACGTGATTATTGATGCTAGTAGTCTAGCACTTGGTGGTGTCTTAGGCTAAGAAGGAAGACCAGTTGCTTATACTTCTCGCAAGCTGAAGCAATATGAAGCAAATTATGCCACCCATGATTTGGAGCTCTTAGTAGTTGTTCATTGCCTCAAATTATGGAGACATTATCTCTTGGGGGGCAAATTGCAGCGTGTAAATGACCACAAAAGTCTAAAGTGGATCTTCACCCAGCCTAACCTCAACATGCGGCAAAGGAGATGGATTGAAATTCTACAAGAATATGACTTCGACATCAAATTCTGCCTTGGGAAAGATAATGTGGTAGCAGATGCACTTAGCCGCAAATCTTTCTTGAGTGCAGTTTCAATGCCAAATAATCCCACTGGTCAAGGTGGAAGAAGCCTCATCTCATGATCCAGATTATCAGAGGATGATGAAGTTAGTAGAAGAAGGGGGAAATTCAGAGAAAGAGAAGAATGAAGGAAGCCTCTACTTCAATCACAGGCTATGTATCCCTAAGGATCCTGCTTTAAAGAAACTAATCCTCCATGAAGCTCATGATAGTCCTGCTCTGCAGACACCCAGGCTATGCAAAAACATTAAACGTCGTAAGAAGGAGCTTTCATTGGGCAGGCTTGAAAAATGATGTCCTTCGGTACTAGAAGCAATGTCTCTCATGCCAAAGGATCAAAGCTGAAAGGGTCAAGATGCCTGGAAAACTTCAACCCTGATACTCCCCAAATGAAGTGGGAGTGCATTAGTATGGATTTTGTCACAAGTCTCCCCACTATTCAAGGAGGATATGACTCCATTCTGGTAGTAGTGGACTTACTTACCAAAGTAGCTCACCTTATACCAGCGAAGAAGACCTTCAAAGCTTCTGATGTTGCTCGAATATTCATCATCAAGGAAGTCCTCAAACTTCATGGTCTCCCAAAAAGGATAGTAAGTGATCGGGATTCTGACTTCACTTCAAAGTTCTGGCAGTCCTTATTTCAAGCCCTGGGAACTAAACTTTGCTTTAGCATAGCTTATCATCCAGAGACCGATGTGGCCAGACTGAGAGAGTCAATCAAGTAATTGAAGACATTCTCAGAGCATATTGTGGACGGGAACCAAGAAGGTGGATTTAATACCTTCCTCTGGTAGAATTTGCCTACAATGCATCTTATCATCAGAGCATAGGAATGTCACCATTCAAAGCACTCTATGGGCAAGAATGCTTGTCTCCTCTAAATTTCTCTGATCTGACCATAAGAGTTGAGGCATCCAGGAAAATGCTCGAAGAGATTGAGGAACAAACCAAGGCAATCCAAAAGGATATTAAAGCTGCCCAAGATCGACAAAAGCATTATGCTGACACCAAGAGGTCTGAAAGGATCTTCAAGGAAGGAGACAGAGTTCTTCTACGAGTGCGACCCAAACGAAGTTCTCTATCACTTGGGAAATATAAGAAACTCAGCCCTAGGTATTGTGGTCCCTATACAGTTATCAAGTGTCTAGGTAAAAGTGCCTATAAACTCCAACTCCCAGCCCATATCAAAGTCCACAATGTATTTCATGTAAGTTTGTTAAAACCATATGTACCTAGTCTCGATCATATTTTGATGATGAACAAGTTGTAATCCCTACTCAAGGAGTCCTTGAATTACAGCCCAGTAGCATCATAGATTCTAGGGAAAGGCAACTCCGAAATAGAACTCTTGTAGAACATCTAGTACAGTGGAAAGATTACCCTGAAGAGGATGCAACTTGGGAAGATGAAGCTACACTCTTAAAGGATTATCCCCAATTCATGACGAGATGAGGACATCTCGATTTCTTTAAGGGGGGAAGGATGTAACATACCCATCTTCACTAATAAAGGGGGGAAGGATGTAACATACCCATCTTCACTAATAAAGAAATGTTCATGTAATAGATAAATTTATGAGTTTTTATGGTATAAAAATCAATGATTTTATTATTTGAGTCATTTCAACTTAGAATCTTCAAATTTTGAGCCCAAATTTGGAATCTGCGTGCGATTTTACCCTCATATAAGATTTTACAGCATCCAAAACGGACACCGGATCAAGCTTATATGCAAATTTCAATCATTTTAGTTAAAAAGCGACGACCTTTAAACCTTAGTAAATGCACGACCGGGCGTCCGATTGATGAACGGTCTGAACCCCAACGACCATGAGAACCTCCCGGACAAAAAAAAATTTCACCCCCGGGGCGCGGTCTGACACACAAATCGAGGTGGGTGCCCCAAATTTGGGAACCCCGTCCTAAAATTTGGACCGTACACACTTACTAGGGTGCCCGTACGATGGCCACACAAGAACCAAAGGATGGCCACCCACTGTGTGGCCTACGTGGACACCAATGCTGCCCCAGACCAGATAAGGTACATGCGTACCACTCATTTCCCTGATAATCGACACCGTACCTTTCCCCTAGACCCATGCAGGCCACTGATCCATAGCCTTTGCTGCTACACCATCCTTTCGTCCTTGCTTTGCGCAGTGCCCATACCTGTACCCCACAGCTATATAAACTCTCGTGGTGCTCCACAGGCAGCACGCATTTCTGCGCAGCGTATGCCCTGTTGTATCGCGGTCCGTACCGCCATCTGTCCCTGTGCACTGTACTTGCTGTAGTACAACCGCCCCTTGTAGTGTACTTGCTGTAGTACAGCCGCCCCTTTGCAGCCACCCCTCTCACACCCCCTCATTTGCCTCTTTTCAGATAAGGCCCCCCCCGTGTGAATAGACTTACAGCATCCCTCAGCCCTTCTCCCCTTTAGCAAAATGTTTTTGTCTTAAGGACATCTCACAATCCCCCCCATTTGCGTAGACTTTAATAAGAGGTTTTTGCCTTAAGAAAGGGTTCATGCGCTATAGTCTTTTGCTTATACGGTGAGCAAACGATCTCAAAATTGAGATCCAACTGAAGCGTTTTGACTGCGATAGCGAGCCCTACAAGACGACATCCAAGATGGCCCCATCCCGAAAACGTCAGAATATCACCTCGAGAAGAGCGCGCAACAACGAGATTAGGGAAGATGCTCCCGATGCGGCTCCAACCCTCCCTTTTCAAGCTCCTCAAGGAAATGGTGGCCAGGTTAGCTTGGTTATATTTTAAAGAAGAGTTTTTTTTAGATTAGTGCTAATAAATGTGTATCTTTTTCTTTTAAAAATAATGACATAAAATTGTATGAATTTACGAATTGTGTGATGCTGTATTCAATAAATTGTGTGATGCTGTATTCAATAAATTGCATTGAAATTGTTATCTTTAAAGAGTGCAAGTTTTTCCTGGCTTCAACGCTAACTCTGTTCCATGCTTGTGTAGCCGGGCGGCGTCATTAGCAAAGCCCGGGAATGGCCCAAGGTATCCCTCATACCATTGGGAGAATAAGGTTCGCCGATTGAGGCGAGATGCTGCCTAGTTTTAGGGCCCAGGCTAGTGCGGTAAATAAGCCCACCCTAGTGTGCAGACATCCCTCTGAGGGGCGGGAGGATCGAGTGATGGAGCCTGAGAGGGCGACAGGCCGGCTTGAGTCCTCGTCGCTAGCGGGGCCGACGATGAGGTGTATGGTCCCGTAGGGTTTTGCCCAGCATGTAAAGGCTGGAAGGCCGAATTCTAGATCATTGGCAGAATAAAGGAAAAGAATAAGAGAGCCGGTTTGGCTTGTATGGAATTGATTCATGTATAAAATTTTTATATATATATCTTGTCTTTGGCATGATTGTATTGTGTAAAAAGGCTGTTTTAACAAACCTTGTGAAAAGGGCCTTAATTAAGGAACATGTTTATTTATGTCAAACAGTGTGGTAGGATTAATTAGAAACAAATTGACGCGTGAGTAGGGTAAAAAGTGGGAGGATGGAATGCCCCGATGGCACCATCCTACGGACGGGTGGACCCGATTAGTCGGGTAGCTTTCCAACAGATTAAGTGAAAGCCCTACGCTAGATAATTAGGTTCTTGGGCAACTCTATTCTAGAAGACTAGGTTAGCGGCGACTGTGCCTTGTATGGATAAGGAAAAAAGCGTTGCCTCTAGAAATCAAGTCTAGTAGTTGCCCAATTTATGATAAATCACCCTATGGGTGATTTGACTTTTAGAAGATCACGCTTCCCCTGCGGGATAGGACTAGGTCTTACCTATGAATCGTATCCTTGAATCTCTACGTGGTCAAGGTGTCGATAAATAGGAAATTTTTCCCAAGTTAAGACTTAGTGGACTTATCTTAATTGTTTCTCCTATTTTAGAAGGGGGGAACCTTACATTTTTACACTAAGCAATACACATTCATTCCCTTACAAAATAGAATATATATTAATTCCCTAGCAATAGAATACTTGTGAGCTCTCCTCTTCTCTATTCTTGCAATAGAATACACATTTATTCCCTTAGAATAGAATACTTGTGAGCTCTTCTCTTCTCTCTTCTTGCAATGGAATACACATTCATTCCCTTGCAATACAATACTTGTGAGCTCTTCTCTTCTCTCTTCTTGCAATGGAATACACATTCATTCCCTTGCAATACAATACTTGTGAGCTCTTCTCTTCCCTCTTCTTGCTTGCATGTATGCTATTGAATCTTGCTTGCTTGCTTGATTGAGAGTGGTTGAGCAAAGAAATAGCTTAGAAATTATGATTAAAAGTGGAATCCACCCTAGAAACATGAGCATTAAACTCCATTAGGTGTGGATTAGAGTGGGATAGTTAATTTTTGTTCATGCATTTCATATTTTTTCATGCATTTTTTTAATTGGTAGCTTAGAAGCATGCAAAATTAATAAAAAAAATAAACAAAAAACACTTAATTACTTATGTAACCACCATTAACTAGGATTAAGACCCTTAATCAAGTCTAAAAACCTCAAAAAACTCTAAAAACCAGCTCTTGGGTTATATGGTGAAGTCTCCCCTTTTGTGACTTCATCGTGTATATTGATATAAACAATGGTTTTTTTTTTGTCACTCTCTCCTTGTGTTGTTTAGAATGATGGGGAAAATTTTGCTGCGGGGAAGAAACACCTAACATGCAACCATGAAACATGAGAGTTTGAAGTAGAGTCCTTTAGCATTCTACCTGAGATGTATTGCATGTGATGTAATGAAAATAGACACCAGAACATTCATTCAATAAATAGAAGCATACACTTGTCTTAAAAGCTAGCATATAAGTGCTTTTACAAAAAAGATGATAAAGGAATGTTCCCTAGACTCTCAACCCTTAAAAGTACAAATTCTCTAGGATCTTGGTGTGCACCTTGGGGGGGCACACGATACAAAAATTTATGCTTCTTAACCTTGTGCTTAACTTGTGTCATTGGAAACTTTATTACAACCACCATTGCATCCAACATGTACAATATACAAAATTTTATGCTTCTTAGCTTGTGTCATTAGGAACTTTATTACAACCACCATTGCATTAGCAGCTCGTATCCATGTCAACATCTGATTTCTTTGATTGGTTATATCTTGAAATGTTGATGGTGAGAATTGAGGGAAGTTGTAGCATACATAGGAACCTATTGCTTTGCCTCGTGGAATTGGAAAGGAGTGAGCCACCTTTTGATTGGCATATATAGTGGGTCTACTCTTTGTGTTGGCGGGGAGCATTGGTACTAAAAGCTGTACTCTGGCAATGTGAGATACTCCTTTCATCAAGCTGTATTCCAAATTCCACTAGGTGGGGGTTACTATTGTTGTATATCCACTCCATGTATGGACCAGATGCTGCTTGTGCCACCTACATAAACAATAACTAATCATAAATGTAATGATGTGGATTTCCAACAGGTCGGCCAAGTGTAGGTTTGCCAGTTTGGTGTGCCTCGCCACATTTTCCCACATAGTGCCTTCACCTCCCATTGGTATAGCAGCTTCGCTAAGTCGGGCATTGGGGCTCGTAGAGAATATGGCACATATGGTTGCCGCCTAGATTCCAAGGTAGATTAGGCCTCTGGCAAGATTCTCCATGTTCGCTCAAAGGGTGAAATCTACATCAGCACTTTGAACATCAATTTGGGCTTTAGGAGGGGATTCCTCGCTCATACGATGCCCTTGTATTCTGTAGTTAATAAAGAATCAATGAAATTTTCATGAGTAAAGGCTTGTAAATCATACGAGGACGTAGATTACATACCTCATCGAGCTGTCGTGGTGGAGATAGAGTAGTTGCCGGCAACTCCTCGGGGTCAAGAGGGTTAGTGGGAAATTCAACAGGGGTAAAAGAGTAACGAGAAAATATACAGTCTGCCTCAATTTGGTTAGTAGGAGGTACACTAGGATAGGGGTTTAGCAGTTTACTTGAAAGGAAAGTAAACAAGGGGTAAGTTACAGAGAGGTTGAGGATCCTTGATTATCCTCTTGCCCATCCCCTGAACTGGGTGGAGGTTGTGGGGGTTTCATAGTTTTCATAAACACATGGAGGTCTTTGATTTCTTTTTGGGCTATAGTTGGATATTCAATATGTTCACGATCAAAATCATATATAACATTAGTGAGCATTGCCTCCAGATGTTCATGTATCTTTTTATATAGTTTTATAATACCTAGGGGATGATATAAAGTTGATTGAGATAGATTTAGATATTGGTGTGTCTCATCAACCCACCCATGGCTAATGATCCATTGGTAGCTTCGAGGAGGAACCTCATAGTTGGCTGTGGTGGATATCATGTCATCTGGCATGAACAGGTCAAGTTTTCAGACACTATCATCTAGAATGATAGACTATTGTAACACCCGACACCAACTACGAAGGTTGAGCACGATGGGGTGCAACTAGGAAAAGCAGATATCAGTTGGGTTAGTAAGAATAACGTCTCCCCTTAGTATTCCCATTACCAGTGTTGGGTCAACATCTCTTTATGTATTCTAATGTTTAAGGGTTAGATCTCCTAAACTGAGGTCTTTGTGAGATTAATTTCATAATGAAGAAGAGAGAGTACTAGTGTAGATAAAAACAAATTTAGAGTTTGAGGAGGGGCTCAAGGAGTCATCGACAAAGAGCCTATCTCTAAAGCACGCTCAATGAGTTAATGAAGCTCAGTTTGGTCACTCCTTTGAGGGCGTTCTTGGATGGCGAGCCTTTGTTCCAATTCCTGGATTCTGGAGTCCTTGTCATTGAGGAGTGTGGAGATGGTTGCCTCACGCGCATCACGAGTAGTTGCTAGTTCTGTGTATCTTCAGTCACCTTCTTCTTTAGCACTCCTGTGGGTGGTGGCTTGAGCTTGAGCCTCCTTGACCTGCCTGTAGGTGCTCCTGTGCCAAGGTTTGGCTATTGTGGAGTTGTTGGTTTACATGCTCAAGAACCTGTTGGTGGCTTACCAGCATCTGATCCATTTCCTTTGTCTTGGCACTTATAGCCTCATTGAGGTCTCTTAGTCTTTCTGTGTGTACTTTGTTCACTTGTTCTCATTCTGTTTGGAGGGTAGTTACCTTTTGTTCCAAGGCAGCAATTTCTTCCTTTAGCTTGTGGATTTGGAGGGTGTACCCTTCTTCTTTGACTTGGAATGTGGAGTGAGCGTCCTTCAATTGTTGTGTGTGTTCTACCCATTTCTCTTTCGAGTGCGGCACTTCCTTTTGAAGTTGTTCCTTGGCTTGATCTATTTGAGCTTTGAGCTCCTCATTCTCTTTGGTTGTTCAGACTATGTTCTTGCTCAACAAGCCGATTGTGCCCTTCCATGGTTGTGAGCATTGCTTCCTATTCTTTGGCAGCCTTAAAGCTTTTAATGATGACGTCCTTGTGTGTGGCGTCAGCTCAGCTAATTGGCCTTTGAGGGCTTGCACTTGGTTTGTATTGTCTTGGATCTACTTCCATAAGTCTTCCTGTTTATTATGCAGTAAATGAGTGGTAAGGAGGTGAAAACGCCACACTCTTTGTTCTTGTGACCATAAAGATGAGATGGTAGAGGTTTAACTCTCTGCTTCATGGAATTGGAATTGTAGCAAGCTATCAAGATCTTCCATACTCTCTTTGAGGAATGTACCTGTATCCGCGGGCATCTCCATATAGTCTAAGAAGGACCTTGAGCCTTGGATGTTTTCAGAATTCAGTCTCCTTCTCTTACTGGGGATGGGACCGTCTTCATTCCTTTTGTGCTTGTCAACCTCTGGTTCTTATTTTTCCCGAGCAACTTCGGGATGCTGTGATGAGGCTTCTTTGTCCTCCTGTGTTACAATCGTGGAAAATGATGTTCTTCCTATTCTTGGGGCACACTTGTTTCAGCTAAGTTTGGCAGATCTGAGAGTATTGGATCATGTAGAGGTGACAGTTTTTGGAAAACCAAGGTGGCGGGGTTAGGAGGTGGTGTTGGGAGTACTAACTTTGGAACCACGGATTCTGAGGATAATTTTTCTGTGAAGCTTATGCTTTCAATTCCCAATTTGGGGTCAAGGGTGGTGGTTACCTTCAATGGTGTTTGCTATTATGCCATAGCGTTGCCTGATATGAAGCAATGCCCTTGGCAACCTCCTCTTCCAGGTGCTTGGTCTCCACTTCCACTTGCTGCATACCGCTTCTCATCTTTTTGGGTTATGCGGCTTCTTACCCTCCTTGACTCCGTTGGTTATTTCCTTTAGGATCTCTTTGGTATCTTTAAGGACAGCTTGTTCTTCCTGCAAATCTACCGTGAGATGTGCCAGATCCGCCATGACCTCTTGTTGTGTCTAGGCATGTGATACTTCCCGTTCTTGAGTTCCTTGGGTTATTTGGATGTCGCCTGCATGGCTAATAAGTATCTTGGTGAGGATGTAAGGGTCACACACCTTTGACTAATGGGACTTGAGGTAGTGCTCCATTTCTTTATGTATAAAAACCAAGCCCAATCCTCTTCCTTCTCTTCATGCACCTTTGCTATTCTGTGAAGAGGTATCATGTTATACCTATCCACTGGCTGTATCTACATGATCATTGACATGGCCCTACAGGCTCTTTCATCTACCTCTTCCCTAATGTTCTCATATTCAGCACCATTTGAATTGTAGGAAGCCTTCTTGAACATATCTTCCATCGGCATCTAATCAATGTGATGAAGATGTGAGGGAATGGAAGGTGGCAATTGAAGCACTTCTCGTATCATTTCTTTGGAGATGTGTACCTGTGTTGTGGAGCCATCCAGCTTTGTGATCATCCCCCTTTTGGTATTTTTGTTGTAAGATTTTAGAAATTATGCACATAGGGATTGGTTGAATGTGTGGGGTAGTACTTTTGCCATCTTGCCCAGCCCCACCTTTTCTAACTTATACTAGAAATTTGTATCTTCTAGGATCTTCATGCACTTTGGGTTGTGGTACTGAAAGAGAATCTTGCCCTATTCTGTTTGGATGGCTTTCTGGAGCATGGTCCCGTTGAGATCCTTGGCATAAGGCCCTAGATAAGTCAATTTGTTTCCCCGTGGTCCTCTCTTTTTCTTTTTAGCCGATGATCCTATGGCATTGGCTTGAGTCACGACCGGGGTTCCTTTGTACTCTGAGTCAGAGTCCTCGGTGTGGTAGCCATTTGTAATATTCACAATAGAGCATCAGTCGTTGTTAACGGGGGTAGGAGTTCCTGTGTGAGTGTTGCGTTAATTGGTGGCGTATGATGGAAAGAGTGTTAGTACGGTGAGAAACAACAATAATGGAGTGACGTGGTGAATAAGCCGAGTTACAGTAGACTACGTGAATTGGCATTTTCTGTGAGACAATAGAGCGGAGTTCACGATGTGAAATTGCAAATTGCATTTCACGACATGAAAGTGTTAGTAGGCATGGAATGGTGAATTTGTGAAATTGTTAGGCATGAAAGAGCAAGATGGCGTGAACTATTATAATTCGTGATATGGTAAATCATGAAATAGCAGAGTATATGTCACGGCGTGAATTTGTTAACCCATGAAATAGATAACCCATGAAATGGTTAATTCCTGAAATGGTTAACCTGTAAAATGGTTAATTCTAAAAATGGTTAACTTGTGAAATGGTTATTTTGTGAAATGGTTAATTCGTGAAATTGTTAACCCGTGAAATAGCAGAGTATATTTCATGGCTGTAAGTTGTATCGATTGCGTGAGCAATCACAGGAGGTGGATGTATGCCAACTATGTATTTTCGTGAAAGTGTAGATGGGGATTTGATGTCATTGAAAAACAAACTGCTATTTCATGATTTCAATCTCGCATCATTTTTGGAATGTGAGAGGAAGTATCGTTTGAACGATGCAAGGAAAGACAAAAGAATAAAAGGGAAAAGAAAGGAATTAGATGTAATTTGATGGCCATGAGAAACCAATGAATTTGTGCAAGCATAATTGCATAATAACCAACGATTGAAGAAATCGCATAGTAAAGCTTAGAGCTCCTACCTGAGAGACGAACGTGGTGAAGTGCTGGTAGGACAGGGCATAGAAGATGTTTGTAATTAGATGGAGAAGAAGCTCTCAAAGAAGAAGATGATGATGAAAGTGCACAAAAGAGGAAAGACAATGTATTTATGTTCTGGCCATCGGCACCAGCAGCCATCTTTATTGGGCGTGCCACATGTCTAAAGACGACTCACGGGAGCTTTTTGACCATTTCACGGCGTGAACTAGCATGAGGCGGTTCATGACGTGAAATAACCCAAGGTGTTTCGTGACATGAAATAGCTCGGAGTGTTTCATGACGTGAAAACCTCTTGTCCCTGATGCGTGCACTTGTTTATACCCTAGGGAGTCCTATATGCTCAAACATTCCAAAATCAAATAATATGCATAGAGAGGAGGAGAAGTGAGTATGAGAAACATATGAACTTGTTTCATGGCATCAAATGGGTTGGACGTTTTATGACGTGAGCTGCGTAACCCTTTACCTTGTGCCCATTTAAATAGGAAGTTATGGCTTGAACTGGGTACTCTTTATCACCCTCCTTCCTTCTTATTTCCAGGGAAACCAAGTTGATACTTTGGAGCTTGTGGGTAGGCATTGTTGTAGACATTTTAGTGCTGAGAGAGAACTTCTTAGCTTTCCTTCCATCCATTAGAGGAGTACATCTACTGAATCTTCATGAACTTGTTGGCATTTCTTGTGCATTTGGCTTCATTTGGCTCTAGTTGATCTCTTTTTGGGGTGACATTGGAGGTGTTGCACTCCCTTGTTTACTTGGGTGAATGGCTTTCTTCCTCCAAACCAATTTTGGCACTGCCTTGACACTTGATATATTTAGGCCTTGATTCTGCTTGTGTCTATGGCCCCTTTTGTTTTGTTGGAGGTAAATGCCACTCTGGATCTTGTGTTAGTTTTTGGTACCCATACTTTTGCATTTCCTTGATAGTAGCCCTGTGCTACTAGTAAGTCTTGTCTTACCCACCTCTTTTGAATGTCAAGTGGTGTTCGGGCATGCTTGGGTTGTTGCTTTCTCTCCCTGGTTTGATCCCCTTGGCTCCTGCATGTAGCTTTGTGTCTTTGCCTTGATACCCTTGAGGTTTTGTCACTATCATAGTATCTTTGGTATTGAAGCTGGGATTTGGGAACCCACTATTGTCTGACTGGATACATTTGCTGCCTTTTCTGTGGTCCTCTTGAATGGCAATGTTGGTTTCAGGTGGATGCTTGTTCTATTGATTCTTCCACTTTTCTTGGCATTGGTGGCTCCATGTCGCATGTAATTTCCTACGTTCCCTTACTCAATGAACTCCATAATGGGATGGTCATGGTGTCATTGCCATCGTTGAGCTGTACATATGTTTTTCCCATTGGATGTTACAGTTTGCTGGCGCAAATCTAGGATTGTCCAAGAATCATCTCCTCTACCCACCATGGTTCTTGCAGGCATAACAAATATCTTTGTTGCAACTAAGGGAATATTTCTAATTGAGATGTTAACATTCAAAAATCCCAGTGTTTGCATAACTAATAAATGCACATTGCAAACCTGTGCACTAGTTGCCTCTAGGTGGGGTTTGTTTAGAGCTACCCATATTTCATAGGAAATCAAGTCATGACTTGATCCCGTGTATCAATCAATGCAATGCTCTTTGTATGACTACCCTTTGTAGAGACATTTACACTGAGGCATGTCGGCTCAATATCCAGGTATCCTCTTCAAGTAAGTAAGGTGAGTGAAGCCATGTTTACATGTAGCATTGTCCCTTGGAGTCTTTGTTTTGCTTTGGCTGCCCTTGCTTAGCTTCCTCTTGAGCTTGTCTGGCTTTTTCCTTGACTAGATCTTTCTTTTATTTTAGAAGACGCTCTTGTTTGTCCATAATATTTTTTGAGTTTACCTCCATTTCTACCCCACCGATGGTTTCAATTCGGACTGACCCTTGAGGGGTGATTTTGGACACTCAAAAAGGTTCGAGCCCTCTGTATTTCAATTTTTTTTGTCTTGGTGCTTCCAACACCATACATGAGGACAAGGTCCCCCGTTTCTAGTTCTTTGTGTTTTAGGTTATGGTCAAACCAATGTTTTCTCCGTAATTTCTCGACCATAAGCCCATGCGATGCAATAAGCCTAGTTTCATCAAGTTTTTCTAAGTCAATCAGCCTCTTGGCTAACACATTTTCTGTAAGCCTTTCTTGTACCACAATACGCAGGCTCAGAACTAAGAATTCCATAGGCATTACCGTATTAATACCATAAGTTGATGAAAGGGAGTGTATCCTGTCGCTACCTTATACAATGCACGATAGGCCCATAGTGTTGCAGTTAGTGTTCCCAATCTGTTCGACTGGCTTCTAAGGTCTTGGTCAAGATAGCGCATAAAATCTTCTTAGTGCTCTCAGCTTGGCCATTTGCTTGTGGATAATAAAGTGATGATTTTCGATGGATTACAAGGAATCTTGTGAGTAAATGTGAAACCCCATCACTAACTAATTCTAGTGGATAGCCAAATCTGGAATTAATCCATTTATACAAGAACTTGGCTGTAGTTCGAGCATCAAATTTTTTAGAGGCTCTTGCCTCTTACCACTTGGTGAAATAATCCGTGGCCATAATCACATAACGAGCTTGTGGTGGACGGATGCGTTGTTGGACTAATGGGTCCAACAAAATCAATACCCCATTTCTCAAAGGGTTGTTTCACAATTATAGGGGTAAGTGGCATTCTGTCATTCTATTGTGGAATAGCAAATCGTTGACATTCCTCGCATCTTTTCACAAATTCTATAGCTTCTTCGAATAATGTAGGCCACCATAGCTCTGCTTGAAGTAATTTGCGAGTGGTAACTTATCCAGCAAAATTTCCTTCGGCTATTCCTAAGTGTGCCTCTTCTAATATCGTGCTCATCTTCTTACACACACCTCCTGAGGATATCGTCTTTGCCCAACTTGTATAGTTCTCCCGCAATCAATTGATGTAGTGCGGTTAGCTTAATAAGCCAACACATCCTATCCTTGTTCAAAGGACATTCTTGTGGAAAACCATGAGCTAGGTACTCAGATATTTCCTCGCTCCACTCAGGCACCGTATCAATTTTGAACAGACATGCATTTGGGAGGTCATCGTTAATGCCAGTTTACAGGTTCTCTGTTTGGAATTCTAGACATATTGTCTGCTAAAACATGTTGTGTTCCTTTTCTCATCCGTGATCGTAAAGTCTAATTCCAAGAGTAAAAGCAATCATCGTGTGATTCTCCCCGTGGTGCATGGCTTATTCACTAGATATAATAAGGCCTGATGATCAACAAAGAATACAAATTTGTTGGCCAACAAGTAATGTCTGTATTTCTTAATAGCATAAACCATGGCCAACCCTTCATGCTCAGTTGTCGTGTAGTTTATTTTTGCATCATTGAGTTGTCGACTTGCAAAGCAAACTGGGTAATCCAATTTGAATTCCTCAGGTTGTGCCAATACACATCCTATGGCAAAATTCGATGCATCAATGTATACATGGAATACGAGATCATAGTTGGGTGGTCTCAAAATTGGTGCACTTGTTGCCAATGCTTTCTTCAACTTGTCATATGCTTCTTGGCATTCTTGAGTCCAGTTTGTACAATGGCCTAGTGGCGATTTCAGCATAGAATATGATGAATCATTGATAATACCCAACCTATCCCATAAACTGTTGCACACCCTTGTAGTTTGTTTGGTGGGGGTAATTCCAAGATTAACTTTACTTTGCTCTCATTAGAGAAAATACCATTCTTAGAGATAATGTGCCCTAAGATAACACCATGTTTGACCCAAAATTGACACTTTAAAGGGTTTAAGGATATGAGATATAATTGACACCTCTCAAACACCTTCTTCAAGAGCAAGCCAAATGTTTCATCCATCATGAATGTGCACAAAGATTGTTCAATGAATACCTCAAGCCACCTTTGCAAGTAGTCCTTGAAGGCCATGCACATCAATCATTAGAAAGTTGCTGGTGCATTAGTGAGGCCAAAAGGCATAACCTTATAAGCAGAAGTACCCCACATCGTGTTGAAGGCCATCTTGGTGCAATGGACACATGATTGTAGCCTGAAAAACCCGTCTAATAAGCTATAGGCTTTCTCACCTGCTACTTGTTCTAATACATGCTTCGTGCATGGTAATGGGTACTGGTCCTTCCTAGTACCTACATTCACCTTTTTGGGATCATCACAAACTCTTAGCTTCACATTTTTTTTTTTGTGATAGCCAAGTAGTGTGCTCAATCTCGAAGATGAAATACACAGCTATGAGTTTATCAATTTCCTACTTTACAACAACTATATATTTAGGATTCATTGCCAAAAATGTTGTGGCCTACTGCACCTTTCCCAAGAGAACTCCACACATTCACAATCGGAAGAAGCAATAGACAACGACCATCGTGGGGTACTTACCAATGCTTCAAGCTCACGTCCCTTGAGGCTCTCCAAGCTTGCTTTTGGAAGCTCCAATCCTCTAATCTCCACCTCCACTATGTTACCACAGAGTCGCTCACACCACAATGCAAGGCAATCGTCTTCTCACTCTCCCATACACAAGCATAGAAGAGGCATATGCACTAGAGTACACACACACACTCTCTCTCCCCTCATACATAAGACAAGACAAGAGGTCTCATAGCACAAAGGGAGATAGCGTGTTTCCATTATGAGAAATTGCCTTATATACAATTGGCCCTTATTCACACTTGGGCGCCTAACTAAAGCCTTGGATGGCCAATATCTCATAATGTATAACCTTTATGGTGCCTTTACATAACACTTATTAATGTCCTCAAATGGAGGAGCATCTTTGTTAATCCAAAATGGGATTAACAAGGGTGGGCTGTGTTGTTTCTAATGGCACTTGTCCTCCACTGTTGGCCTTGCTTTGAGGCTGCAGGCTTGCTGTGATTGAGAACATGTTATGAGAATGCTCTTCCTCATCGCACATCCCTTTGTGATCAGGTCACCCCAAACATTGGCTCTTTACCCTTTCTCCTTTTTTCGTGTTCGGTGTCCAAAATGGACAAGAACTAAAACTTGGTTTCGTGGTAAAGGAACTTCTATAAATGAGCTCTTATGGATAGCAGGACTCCTACTTATGTTTTGTTCTCTTATTGTTGGGTGCTAGTACAGTAAAAGGGACATGTCTCTCTTGCCATAACTGTAGTTGTTGGGCCACTTGTTGGTCATAGTTAGCTTGGGATAAACCCAGTTCACGAGTGATACCAAATTTTAAACATTGTGGCATCGAAAATGGTTTGACTACTTCTTGTGGGAGTGAACCTTGAGGTTTCTAGTCCTGGTCCTACTCTTTCATTGGAGCTGCACCCAAAAATAGGGTGGTTTAATGTCTTCTTCATAAAATTTAGGGCACTATTTATAGAGCTAGTTGGTGAATCTGGAGCTCGATGGAGGACTGTGTGGCGTCTCATATTTCTAGGTGTTCCATTGTTTTTTTACTCACATTTGTGCTTCATCAGCTTATTTTATTCTAAATCTCCTCACTTGAGGTAGATCCAAAGGAATCTAATTTTCTTAATAGGGGGAGAATTTTGCTCTGAGTGATGGTTGTTTATTAGGATCGAAGGCTTACTAGGTTTGAGAGAAAGTGTGGTTTAATGCGCCTGTACGACTATATTGTGATTTCTAATAATTAGTGGTTCTAGTATAGGTATGAAAATGGTTTTAAACACATGTTTTTTTTCTCTATGCTTACATCTCTAGGTTCATGTCTATAGGTTCACATCTATAGGCTCACATTTGCAAGCTCATGTGTCTAGGTCATGCCTCTAGAATCACGTTTGTAGGAGGCTCACGTATGTAGGCTCACATCTCCAAGTTCATGTATCTAGGCTCACATATTCAAGTCCATGCTCTAGACTCACGTTTGTAGGCTTATATATGTAGGCTCACTTCTCCAAGTTCATGTATCTAGGTTTCAATACCTCTAGACTCACATCTATAGGCTCACATGTCTAGAGCCTCGTGTACACAGGTTCACATCTCTAAGCTCACGTCTTTTTTTAATGGACTAGGCTCACATAGTTTCTTTTGATAAAATAAGCATACCTGGGGCACGGAATAGGGTTGAGTAATAATTTTACTTTAATTACTTAATAATTACAACAGAAATTTTTTTTTTCCTTGGAATTTATAACTGATACAAATTATATGATAGAAAAATATTCCAAGGACATGAGTAGGTATGTTCGTATGAGTCTTCAAGGTAGTAATAATTGGTTGGTATAATGTTAGGTATACCTACTTCTAGACACGTCTCTAGGCTCATATGTCTAAACTCATGTCTCATGTGTCCAGGCTCACGTCTGTAGGCTCCTGTGCCCATGCTCATATATTTTTGCGTGGGATTGTGGGCCCATGTCCCCAACTCGAGAGCTAGTTTAGCTTGGTTTTTAAGATTTTTTAGACTTGATGGGGATGACTAATGGTCATAATCCTAGTTGATGGTCGCATCATTTGGAGAATCTTAGGCTCTGTATAGAAAGCCAACGATATGCTTATCATCTTCCAATAGGTGGGTGGCTTCAATTTCAAAGAGATTGGCTCCATTGAAATTAATAGGCACAAGTTTGAGATGCAACTCTGTGGAAAAATGCCTCTAACCAATTTTAGCGATCTCATAGTGTATGTGGCAATATTATGGGATCATATCGAAGCTCTTGAGTAGAGTTATCTAGTGTGTGTTTGGGTGACCTCAATGGTGAGGCAAGATTAGTTGTGAGATGATTAAAGTAGGGTTATTTCACTACTCTGTGTGGGCAACCAAAAGTGTCCGTTTTGGCTAATTAAGGCATCTTTTGTGGTTTCCTTCTCATGAGTGATGACTTATTGAGTGCAACATGTTCCACCTCTCAAGGGAAATTCATCACGCAAGAAAGCTACAGATTTGATGCTCCATTGGGGGAGAAAATTTTGATTCTCCATAATCAACACTTTGTACTTTGGTTTATCTATTATTGGGCTTAAAATTAGAGATTATTTGTGGCTTTTTTCTTTGTGAAAACTTAATTACTCATTGTATTTTTTATGCCTTCATTGATAAAAGGTAAAATTGCTTAGTGTGTGTGTGGGGGTGTGATGTGTCACCACAACTTTTACCTTGTGACTTGTTATTTTTACACTTAGTTTGTCATTTATAGCCTTTGTGGCATTACACGTTTGTGAAGGTTCTCCATGTTGTAATCTTCTTTGTGATATATCTACTGGGTAATGTATTCACTATGTGTGTTATGTTCTTGATCTACACACCCTCTATGGTGTGTATGTGGATCAAGAAAGGGTGTATGAAAATGTGACCTATATACATTAGTGTATGGTCACATAAATCCTAAGTAGTGGATTACATTTGGATATAGAATAAGTTTTACGGTCCAAGCAACCATTATTTAACCCTAGCATTTATAGAACCTTGTGCAGATGAGGTAGAGGGAACATAGGAAATTGGCCGTTGGCATGTGATTTAGGTGCCTACTTTTGGGTCTCACCCACTTCCTTATGTGGATGAGGTAGAGGGAACATATGAAATTGGCCCTTGGCATGTGATCTAGGTGACTACTTTTGAGATGGTCCTATATAAAGAGGGTCTTGCTCGCTTCCTTATGTGGATGAGGTAGAGGGAACATAGGAAATTGACCCTTGGCATGCGATCTAGGTGCCTACTTTTGAGATGGTCCTCTATAAAGAGGGTCTCACCCACTTTGTAGAGATGGTCCTCTATAAAGAGGGTCTCTCCCCTCTTTATAGAGTATGAGAGCTATATTATAACTCTATGAGTAATCTACTTAGTGGTCCTTTGTGGAAACTATAGCTCTTGCATTTTTGCTTCTTATTATGCTAACAATTCATGTTTCTAATCACTTCATGTGGCTGTTCTAGTTTGGTTAGTTCTCTAATCATTTGGTTAAGCGCTCTTTGTGATAGTAGGCACTCTATATGAGCTTGTGATTCATAACTAACCTTGTTTGAATCATTATTTGTTGAGATTAGCTTTATGTTAATCAATTTTTCTTATATTTCAATATTACCATAGCAGGGATAACTTGGAAAAATGAGTTTAGGGTTTAAGGGACTAAATAGAAGGAGTAGAAAAGAAAGATATCAAAAGAGAAAAGGAAAGTTTACTTTCAGGGAGAAAAGGTTGTCTAGATCAATTAAAGGGTTAGAAAATATATTAAGATAATTTAGAGACAAATCAGCAAAAATAACAAATTAATAATGGTAGAAAAATTGGTTTTATATTGTTCTAGATGTTAAAGTTCCATGGAATCCGAATTCTTGATTTGTTCCAAGAATTTTTAGAGTTTAAGGAGATTGCTTGACCCATTTCAATAAGAAGCAAGAAATAATCAAGAGGCAATAACAAAGGCCCAAGGCTCATCAGTAAATAAGGCATCAAACTTGTGGTCTTAAATGGTTTTATGAAATTTAGATACCCTAATGCAAGCTAAGATATATTGGACTAGAGGGGTAGGGTCAATAAGGGTATGGCCAAGGATGACCATTTGCAGGTAACTAGTTATTTTTTTGAAACAAAAAAATCATATATTAAAGTTAAAGAACTTGGCCTAGTCAGTCCCCGACTAGTTGGAACATCAATTATGTGTGTTAGCTGTTATATTCCCACAAGGTAAGTCCATGATATCATAGACTATAATTGGTACAACATTGCAATATAAGTTAAATCCTTTCTTAATCATATTGGAATTACCAAAAAGAAATTTAGTCCCCATTAGTACAATAGCCATAAAGGCAAACCATTTTGGAAATCCAACACCCCCAAACTAAACTTAAAGCCACTGGCAAACATCATGCATAACCAAATGGCATGCATAATGAGATAGCATGAGTATCCAAAGCTTCAATGTTATTGAAAACCACACTGGGTAAAGCATGGTAACTGTTACCACATCCAACAATAAGCACAAGGTAGAACTTATGACTAAAGTTGGGAGGGCAAGTGTCATCATAGGCATGTCCCAATGGTTATCAAATTTCACATAATTTTTGTGATGCAATAATAATGCTAACTTTGGATTATCAACATAAGTTACACCATTTTCAAATAGAAAGTAGAAAATATAGAAATTTTCGTCAAACATAAGATTAAGTAGTCATTAAAGCTCCAAAAACATTACAATTTCAGCAAACTTACAAGACCTAAAGAAAAGGAATGGTAAATTTGCTATTGTTGGTGTCCTAACCCATTCAATATTTTCTAAAGGACAACTTCAGCTACTAGTTACAAAAGATATTAATGCATGCATATTGTTCACATATTTTGTAATAAGAAGAAACATCATATGTATTCTACTTCAACAACACTACTCCAATGGTAAACCTACTTTATCACTAGTTAAAATGGCATGCCAGTAATGTGAATGAGACAAATCCCACAAGTAAAAATGTTGTTAGATATTTAAAAGGAAAAAGAAATGATATATTTTTCCTTAAGTCTTACTTTATGCCAAACCATATCTAGTGTTATCAAGGGCCATGGTCTATCCTTAAGTCTTATAACCTTTATGCCAAACCATATCTAGTGTTGTCATGACCCTGTAATTAAGGGCCTTTCAATAAATAGCATACAATATAACCTTTAAGGGGCCATATAAAAATTGGATAATTATTAGAAGACCCGACCATCTTGTATCAAAAAGTGGCATGGTCCTGTGTGGTGGTGTCCAATGCTTGTTTCCACTGAGTATTGAATTCCATGGAACTTGCATACTTGTGCTTCATTTCATCTAGTCCTTTACCAGAAAGATCCATCCGTGTGGATTGAATGTGGGACATGGATCCTTTCCTACTCAAGGCATCGGCTAGGGTTGGCCTTGCCTAGAAGGTACTCTATCATTCCAACCAAGCTACTCGAAAGTTTGGCTCCAACGGTGTTAATGATCTCTCCAATTCATGCTTAGCACCGTCTAAATCCAACACAAAGCCTACTGATCTGTGCGAGCCTCAAAGTCATGCCCCCCCTGAGATGTTCCATATTATGAAAATAAGGGATTATCTATAGATTGCCCCCCCTGAGATGTTTGGTAAGGTTCCATATTATGCATGGTAAATAAAAAAGTAGAAATTCTTTTGAAATTGAGAGAGGAAGTACCCTTATGGTGAGCATTAACCATAGCCAATGACGATAACGTGGGTATGACTAACATTATTTTTTAAAAAAAGCCATGCATGAGATAGCTTAATCTATATAAGGTCCTATATATGTGCACATCATATATAGGACCTTAATCTATATAAGGTCCTATATATGTGCACATCATATCATCAGGGTTTACAACCCTTCTCATGATTGTCACTAAAGAGATAAGATTCAATAAAGCAATATTAAAGTGTACTACACAATCCATGGTAGTAGCCTATACAGGTAGTGCACAAGAGAGATGTGAGCCAGAGCAATTAAGGAAGCTTTGTAGACAAGAGAACTTGAATCAACATCACCCACTATAGCACTTGACTTATATATACATCAAACCCATGGCTATATTTTGAACAAAGGTGTATTAACAATCGGCCGTATGTTACCTCTATGCTTAATTCATGCTGAGTATTCAATCAAAGAGTTGGCCAAAAGGCTTTTAAGGATTAACAGAGGGTATGAAAACCATGCACAAATGCGAGGCATACCATGGAGTAGGAAGCTCACCTATAGTCATGGGATTCCTCAAAAAAGAGGGTAAAACTTTGTGTTATGCCCTGGTTTAGCTCTCTCCAAAACTCCCAGATTCACAAACAAGAGCACAAATAATGGTCATAGGAAACTTACCTTGCTTCCAAGCTCCGGCCTCTTGAAGCCATCCAAGCTTGACCGATGGTTGTCAGCTACTCTTCTTTAAGATCTCTCTTCCCTATCACAAAGGAAGCTACTTCACCTTCTTGTAAGGACTCATACACCTCTCACTATCTACTTTCTCTCGACAAAGAATCGATAGAAATACTCGACTCTCTCTCTCACACACACATAACAAAGGAGAAAAAACAAGTAAAGAACTAAAGAATTCATTTAGCACAAAGGGGGATTGTACTTCTGTTGAGATATCGAGCTCAACTAGTGCTACGACGGACATTGATAACCCGCCTGGGTGATAGCTTTTGCATCTACACCACTGGCATGGTTGGTGAGATTATGGATGATATGCGGCCAGTGGGATGACATGCTGTGTGACAACCACTTTGGACTACTAGAGACTGGCATAGTTATAGTGCCAGCTCATTTAGTCGGGTTCACATTATGGACCGACCCTTGTATGTTGTAGTAGTTGAGTACTAACCCATATAGTGTGTACTCTTATCTTTATGTTATGTTCAGCTATCCATCTCTCTCTCGTGTCTTGCTCTCTCTTGTGTGTGCATGTTTGCTTGCTAGGGTTTGAAGCTCTCCCTCTCCCCCACATTCTCTTTATGGTATCAGAGCCTGGTTTGTGAGAGAGCTAAGGAGGCAAGCAAGAGGCAAGAACAAGCAAGGAAGGAAGCGGTACTACACGGGTAAGAGCACCATCATCTCTTTTTTCTTCTTGGTTTGGGTACAACACCCCCTCAGTAGCTTTGGGAGCTACACATCTCTGATGATTGAGGAGCCGTCTTCACGGGCAAGCCATTCAAGACCTCCATTGCAGTTAGGGAGAATATTCTCAACTTTCGAGACTTGATATCTATGCTAATCATAGAAGAAAAGGCTTTAGGTGAGGATTCTTCTTCACAAAGCAAGAACACATCGGAACATGCCTTTTACTCTAATTCAGGTAGAGGCAAAGGTAGAGGCCGTGGTCGAGGCGGCCAAGGTGGTGGCCAACAAGGAAATCAAAATTCTGGACAACAACAGTCCAATGATTCACAGCAGAGCAGCAATCATACAGAGGTGGAAGAGGCCAGTCTAGAGGTAGGGGGAGCCAAAGTGGCCGAGGTGGTTAGCAAAGAAATCAAAATGTAAATAGCATAGAGTGCTATTACTGTGGCAAACCAGGACACATGGCAAAGGAGTGCTACAAAAAGCAGAATGACATTAAAAGTGGGAAGTTGCAGCAAGGCAACTATGCATCATCTAGCAAGAACATGGAGGTGATGACAGAAGTGAGCAGTTGTTTGTGATGCAGCACATGCTTAGTTCCATATCAGGGGATGTGTTAGGATCTCAAGATATATGGTATGTGGATTCTGGAGCCTCTAACCACATGACCAGTCATGCTGAGTGGTTTAGAGATATGTAGAAAATGGAAAAACCAGGTTATGTAGAAACAGATGATGATACTGCGCATCCCATTGTGCATGTTGGTAAAGTGCCATTGTCTATGCAAGATGGCAAAATGAAGTACTTGGCTGATGTACTTCATGTTCTGAATATTACAAAGAACCTGGTTTTTGTTGGACAGATGGTTGAGCAGAGTCTGTGAGAGTGAGGTTTATTCCTCAAGGATGTTTTGTGGAAGACTTCAAAAATAAGTGTCGCTTGGTTGCAAAGGGTAACAGAAATGGCAGGATGTTTACTTTGGATGTGAACATGCTTGAGATAAAGGCAAATGCAGCCATGTTTATGCATGGAACAAGTATCATTACAGATATTGACATATGGCACAAGCGCATTGGTCATGTGAATGTACAGCGACTGAAGTCTATGCAAGCCCCAAATATTATTTTGCAGGTTTGCCAAAGTTTAAGGTTGACGGTATGCATAAGGTGTGGTAAGCAGGCTAAACATGCTTTCCCACATGAAAAGCATGTCAGTGCAAGGCCATTGGATGTCATATATTCAGATGTATGGGGACAAACCAAGACTGCAACAATTGCAGGTTGCAGGTACTATGTTACATTCATTGATTTGACCACACAAGGAAAGTGTGGGTTTATTTCATAAAGGAGAAAAGTGAGGTGTTTGCTCACTTTCAGAGATTTAAAGCCTTGGTTGAGAAGGAAAAAGGCATGCAAATAAAGTGCCTAAGATCAGACGGTGGGGGAGAATATTTCTCCACCAATGAGTTCAGCGGTTTCCTAAGAAAGCAGGAAATCAAGAGGCATTTTACGTGCAGGTACACTCTGCAGAATGGTGTTGTAGAAAGGAAAAATAGGCACATTGCAGAAGTGGCACATGCCTTGATGGCTGAAAAGAATATGCCACATTACTTTTGGGCAGAAGCAATAGCAACTGCTGTGTACATTATGAATAGGACACTCACTGCAGCAGCTGTTCATAGTATGATTCCTGAACAGAAGTTTACAGGCATAAGACCGGATGTGTCTCACTTGAAAATGTTTGGGTGTATTGCATATGTATATGCTCCTGATGAAGTGAGAACAAAGTTGGATCCAAAGGCAGAGAAATGCATCTTAATTGATTATGCTATTGAGGAAAAAGGTTATAGATGCTGTAACCCTACTACTCATGAGATGCGAGTAAGCAGAGATGTTGTCTTTGATCAGATGAGTAGCTAGTATGGTGAAGGCAACAGAAGATGCAGATGTAAGAAGTGCTAATGTTGCACCACATGTAGAGCACCAATCACAAGTGCTGAGTGGACCTGGGGAGTCCTCGAGCATTGGATCCAATGTTAACCCATGGTCAGGCAGGTTAAGGAATGATGCAGGTACACATGTATCACGAAAAGGGAAGAAAAAGGTGTTGAAAGAACGGTAGAGGGGAAGGAGACACACACACAGGAGCAAAACCTAATGTATATTGCAAACCCTAACCATAGAGGGAAGCCATGTCCACTCTCACACAAAGCATAATGCACTAATCCATAATCCACACAACACACAATGAGTTGTGTCCACACTCTACTAACCCTAGCTAATGTCCACACACTATGACCAGCTGGACACGCGGTCATTTATGTCTCACACATGTTCCTACCTAATCTGCCAGCACATAGCATAGCTGGCTCACACTGACATCGAGCTTGAATCTCAACAGCCCCTCTCAAGCTCATGATGTACTGCCGATGAAGATGTAGATGAGCTTGGGATATCAAGACTCTCAACACTCCCCCTCAAGCTCATCCTATGTACTCCCAACATAGTCCGGAAGTACTCAAACTTCTCCCTGCTAAGTGGCTTCGTAAAGATGTCTGCCACCTGCTTATCAGTCTTCACATACTGAAGATCAACTGTACCATCCAGCACCTTTTCTCTGACAAAGTGATAATGGACCTCTATGTGTTTGGTCCTCGCATGAAACACTGGATTCTTTGCCAACTGTATACTGCTCATGTTGTCACAATGAATGACAACTTTCCCATCAAGAGGCTCACATAAATCTGTCAAGAGACTCTTTAACCATATAGCCTCGCAAGTAGCAATGGCTGCACCTCTGTACTCAGCCTCTGTACTGGAAAAAGCAACTGTAGGTTGCTTTTTGCTACTCCAACTCACCACGGCACTTCCAAGTGTAAAAGCATATCCACTAGTAGACCTCTTGTCATATGCGCTACCTGCCCAATCAGCATCTATGTAGCCATGTATGTCCAAGCTTTTACCACTCTCATAAAATAAACCATAATGTGCTGTGGTCTTCACATATCTCATGATGCGTCTCACTGCATCCAAATGTGGTTTCCTGGGGCTCTGCATAAACTAGCTAACTAGCCCCACTGCATAACTCAAATCCGTGTGATAGTCATATATATGAGACTACCAACCATCTTCCTGTAAATAGAAGGATCATCTAATTCCTCACCATAATCAGCCCGCAACTTCACATTTTGCTCCAATGGTGTACTCATAGGCTTACACCCTGTCATGTCATACTTTGCCAACATATCCAATGCATATTGGCGCTGTACTAACCAAGTACCTGCATGATCTTTCACCACTTCAATGCCAAGAAAGTATATCAACTCACCAAGATCTTTCATGTCAAATTGCCCACTCAAAGCTTTCTTGACATGCATCACATCTGCACCATGATCACCTGTGATAATCAAGTCATCCACATAGATGACTAGTAAAACAATCCCATGCTGTGTCTTCTTCACATAGAGTGAAGAATCTGCTGTAGAAATCTGAAAACCAAGTGAGATAAGATATCTGCGAGTGGGATATCTAGGGTGTACATACCCTTCTGGCTGTGCCATGTATACTTCCTCTTGTAGATCTCCATTCAGAAATGCATTCTTAACATCCATCTGATGCATTTCCCAGCCATTAGCTGCAGCCATAGCAATGACTGCTCTCACTGTGCCCATCTTAGCCACTGGACTAAACGTCTCATCATAATCCAATCCTTGGGTTTGTGCATAACCCTTTGCTACCAATCTTGCTTTGTGTCTCTCAATAGAACCATCAGATTTACACTTTACTTTGTAAACCCATTTACATCCAATAACATTCTTGTCCTTTGGTAGTGCAACCAAGTCCCATGTATCATTATGGACCAATGCGTCCATCTCCACATCCATTGCTTTTTCCCATACATGCTCTCCAATAGCCTCTGTATAGCATGTAGGTTCCACATGCTTCACCATAGATGTCATGTATGCATAGTGCATAGCAAAATCTCTATATGTCAATCTGTCAACAGGATATCTGACTCTCTGGGATCTCCGCAATGCATGCGGGTCACTCTGTACACCTGTAACTCTAGCATGTGGTGGCACATATCTGTCCTGCCTAGCACCAGGTGTGCGTAAAACAGGTATGCCTAGCTCCTCATTTAAACTCTCGGAACTAGATGACTCATAACCTGTGATTCCAATTCCTTCGACTTTCTTCTTGCCTTTATCCATAGCACTACTCCCAGTGCTTACACTCTCATGCCTCAAACGTCCTGACCATGGACGCACACTGCTACTCTCAGCTTCTGCTTCTGCTGGCCCAGACATAGTAGTAGAACTAGAACTTGCTTGTGGTGGCAAGTTCACATGTACATCAGCCTCAAGTGACTCAATAACACCCTCATCTTTTGCTTTATACCAACTAGCAATCAAACACCACATCACGTGAGATGACCACTTGTCTAGTTTGAGGGTTATAACATTTGTAGGCCTTTCGATCCTGTGCATATCCAACAAATACACATTTCTCTACCTTAGGATCCAACTTCCTTCTTCTTTCATCAGGCACATGTACATAAGCTATGCATCCAAAAACTTTAAGATGTCCAATGTCTGGCCTGTAACCTGTGAGCCGCATCTCTGGCGTGCTTCCATGAATGGCTGCTGTAGGTGTTTTGTTCAATATATACATTGCAGTAGCACATGCTTCTGCCCAATAGTAATCTGGCATGCTCTTTTCATTAAGCATTGCCCTTGCCACTTCACATATGACTCTATTCTTTCTCTCAGCCACACCATTCTGCTGAGGTGTATACCTGCAAGTCAACTGTCTTCTTATTCCATGCTTCCTCAAGAAATGTTCAAAAGCTTTTGAGGTGTATTCACCACCTCCATCTGACCTCAGGCATTTAATCCAACAGCCATACTGCTTTTCTGCAAAAGCTTTGAAATCCATGAATTTTTCCAACACTTCACTCTTCTCTTTGAGAAAGTATATCCATGTCATCCTGTTGAAATCATCTATGAATGTAACATAGTATAAACTGCCTTTGATAGATGGGTTTTGTGCAGGACCCCATACATCACTATGTACGATCTCAAGTGGCCTATTACTCATATTTCCTTCTCTAGGAAACCTCAATCTTGCCTGCTTCCCAAACTGACAGGCTTCACAAACATGCATATGTCCATCATATTTGAACCTAGGCAATCCATTGACAATGCCTCTTGTTTGCATGTTCTTTAATCTCTGTATATTGACATGTCCAATCCTCTTGTGCCACATATCAATGTCCTGTACCACATTCCTGCTCTTTGAGAACATGGCTGATTTTAGCTCAGGAATTCCAGCATCCAGCTTAAACAATCTTCCTTCTTTCTTGCCTTTAGCAATCACTCTACATCCATGTTTGAAATCTTCAACGAAGCATCCATGCTCGTTGAAACGAACCTGTAATCCTTGTTCCACCATTTGACCAACTGAGGCCAAGCTTTTAGTGATCGAAGGCACATACAGCACATCTGACATATACTTTGTCTGACCATTATGCATGACCAATGGTACACTACCAACATGTGTAATGACATGCTGGGTATCATCACCTGTTTCCACATAGCCCTTTACTTCCATAGGCTTCATATGCTCAAACCATTCACCATGACATGTCATATGGTTTGATGCTCCTGAGTCCATATACCATGTATCATCATTCTCAGCATTTGTTGTCATAGAACCCACAACATGCTTCATGGCAAACAAATGATTTGCAGTTCCATCATTGCTACTTAATGCATAGTTGCCACCATGTTGTGCATAGTTTCCACCATAATGACCACCACGTTGTGCTCTTCCCCCTCTCAAATCATTCTGTTTGCGAAAGCAATCTCTCGCCATATGACCATATTTGCCACAATAATGGCATTCCACATCTTGCATAGCATTTTGTTGGCCTTGCCAACGTCCTCGACCATGGGGGGTACCTCTGCCTCGCTGAGGTGCATAACCACGACCACCTCGAGCACCATAAGAAGGCTGAAAATTCTGTTGTGGAGGTCTATCCTGCCATCCACGACCATTACCACCATGTCCACGTGATGCAAATCTCCCCCTGCCTCTAAAGCCTCTCTGCGAGTAGAAAGCCTGATTTCTGCCATCATCATGGCTAGTAGATGCATCCAGAAATGAATCACTGAGCTTGATTTCCTCAACCAATAAGAGTGAAACCAACTCATCGAAGTCGGGTAAACCTGTACTCCTCACTGAGATAGATGTATCAAAAGATTTGTATTCCTTGCCAAGACCACGCAAGGTAATATCCACCAAATCATCATCAGGCATGGGGGCATTTATTGTGGCCAATGCATCTGCAAACTTCTTGATTTCTTGCACATAATCATGTATGCTCCTTTTATTCCTTTTCACATTGTGTATCTGCTGTCGCAATTGAGACTTGCGAGCACTCGTATCTGTATCAAACATCTTGACCAAAGTATCCCATGCATCTTTGGGATTCTCAGCATCCTGAATGTGTATGAGCATAGCATCACAAATGCATATAGACAAATAATGCAGCACTTTGAATGCTCTCTCTGACCATTGCTTATGAGCAATAAGCTGTTGCTGTGTAGGTTGCCGAGGTAACTCAGGCTCTGGCTCAGCACCTGTAATGAGATTCCAAAATCCTTTTCCTTTCAAGAAACTCTTTATCTTGTACTTCCATGCCTGGAAGTTCTTCCTATCCAGCTTTTCACCAACAATCTGAACTGGATTGTCCGACATGTTGCTCAATGCATACACCTTCCGCACACTTCAAATCTGTAAATGAGCCTTCCTCAGCTTAACCACACTCCAATTAATGTTCCAGATACTCCAAGGTAGCCAACAAACTCCAATTTTGATGTAGAAAATCAACCTGTAATCATCCAAGATGAACTGACTCACTCAGTGCGGGATACCCTGAATTGACACTCCTTCCAAGGCTCCAAATCACAATGTAATGGTGCAATCAAGTCTAGGCAACTTGCATTGACACCTAATGAACCTCAATGTTGAGTATCAACTCCATCTGACATGTGTAATTATCAATTTTTGAAAACCCCTTTCTCTGTTTTTGGAAAAACCAGAAAAACCAAAAAAACCAGTAATGATTTGGCTCTAATTTCTTCAATATTTGACCAAATTGAGCAACCAGGCATTCATTGGCTTAGCAATAGTGTCCATCAACTCCATGTAAGAGGAATTTGTCCAATTGTAAAACACCAAAGATTAATTGCTCGATTAAAATGCTCTGTTTCTCTGCAACCAGTGGACAGCCTGTTTTAATCAGCTCATTCCCAGCTCAATTAAGCATCATTGACCAAACAAATCACATAGCCCTCTTCTCCAAGATGTAAAGCATCCAATTGCTAAGGAATTTGTGGAAGATATCAAGCACCAAGTGAGAAATCAATCTCCTCGTAGTCAAAAAACCAGAAAACTGCCCTGTTTTCTCTGTATGGGCTGCACCGCCTGCAAATCAGGGGTTTGGGAGTGATTAACTTGCTATTTGATGATGTATTTGAGTGCCCAACACACCTAGGCATATGTGTAATCCACCAATGGTTCAATTTTTGCCAAAATTGCACTCCAAATGCATCAATTTTGGCTTCCTCTTCTCTGTTTTGTGAGAGCTCAAAAAACCAGTAATTTCACTCAATCAAATGCATGTAAATTTCTCCAAAAAATTGTTCAAGGCTTGCACATGGGTTGCTAATACATCCCTCTTTGTCAAATACATATGTCTTTTGCCAGAATTACACGTATTTCCACCATACATCAATGTTCCCAAGCTTTAATGGAAAGCTTCAAAAACCAGAATTTTTCTTTGCTTTGATTTGCTCTATTTTGCTTTGCTTTTGCCTGTTTCACCTGCAATCCGCTCAAGGATGTTTAGAAGACCTTACCCGGTAGGCCAAGCTTTCAGATCTGATAGTATTTGGTGTGCTCCAAGCTTCACAGCTCCAATGGCAAGCTTCACAGCTTCTTTTCACAGCTGCTTCTCCCTCTTCACTCACTCACTCATAAACCCTAATAAACAGCACAAGGCTCTGATACCATGTTGAAAGAACGGTAGAGGGGAAGGAGACACACACACAGGAGCAAAACTTAATGTATATTGCAAACCCTAACCATAGAGGGAAGCCATGTCCACTCTCACACAAAGCATAATGCACTAATCCATAATCCACACAACACACAATGAGTTGTGTCCACACTCTACTAACCCTAGCTAATGTCCACACACTATGGGATTTTGCGCTTAATCATTTTGTGTTGACCTCTTCCTTTACTTCATGCATTAATATTTAGGGTTCATCTCGTGATGTATTATTTCACCACTTAGAATTATTGTGCTGTAGGAATGTTTCTTTAGAAATATCAAGTTGACACAACTATAACATGTGGGGTAGAGGTGATGACACCTGCCTTTGTTATAAACAATTTCTAGTCCTAACTTTAATTGTTTGTGTGGATGGTGCGAGGTATAGTCTCTCCCCTTTAATTGAAGGTTCAAAAGCAAGTTCTTGGCTCAATTAGCAACAACTCCTTCCCTAAACTATGTTGTACAAAATGAGGCTATCATATTTAAGACTTTTGTAACATCCATCATCAATCTAAGTCCAATCAATTGACAATAAATTGATATTGAAATTGTGTCTACTTTCTTTCCTTTTCAATGGTGCAGTTTTAGTTCAAAGGATTGTTAAATTTTAAACACACACACTCATTTCTCTGTGTCTTTTTGGTCAGACTAGCTTGGACTTACCTTTCCCTTGTTGGTTGATAGATTCATCCTAAAAACATGTGAACCATAACTAAACTCATATGGCATTTTGGTGTCTACTGGTAAGGTTACATAACCCTTACCCTTTGAATACAAAATTTCATATATCATATGACACAAACACTTTACTTTGGGTTGTATGTCATACTCACTTCTTGGTGGGGAGTAGTGCTACCACTTGTTGGTGGTGGTATACTACCTCTCACCAAGGGGTGCTCTGTATCGAGAGGGAGACACATTACCAAGGGGTTCCCTTCTTCCTGGGTATGGGGAGGGTGACACCTGGGGGGGGTCACCTTGAAAAGACCAAGAATAGCACCTGCGTTCATTGTCTTATTTGAAAACCCCTATGTATCATTTTTTTCTCTTATGATATAACCCTTTTGTAAAATTGGGCCCTATTTTTTATTACCTTTATGTAATGTAAACATATTTTTTTTGTCAATTTACCATTCCCTTATGTAACACATAATGAGGTGTCGTCCAAACAACATGTGTAAAAATATAATATTTAACCCATGGGATTATGCAAACTCAATGAGGACATGGCAAGAAGTCTTCCGACAGCATAGGAGGAAATAATAAGGGCATTCACCTTTATGCGCAGATTGAAAGCCTCCGACAGCATAGGAGCAACTAATAAGGGCATTTAAACTCATGATGAGATTGTCATGGAAGATGAGTCAAAATAGAACATCATCAGCACTAGAACTAGTGGAGGTGGTGCTGAAATATTTTTAACGAATGTTTTGTGTGTGTCTCTCTCTAGCCGCGGTCACCTATGCTCACATCGTGAAGGCATGTGGTAGTATAGGAGGATCAGTCACCTACGCTCGCATCTTGAAAACCTATGGTGGCATAGGAGCAGTGGTAAGAGCAAACAAATTCATGATGAGATTGTTTGTTAGGAATAAGGTCAAGGCAACAACTCACTCATTTGTTGTGAATGAATGCAAAGGATTGTGTTCAAAAGCAACACTCCTTGTTAAAAAAAACACACTGGTTAGTCTCTCTAGACATGAGATAAATCTAAACCTCAGCATGCTACCCTATGCTACATATAGTTTGCACACAACTTCTATAGCATCACTGAAGCCTTCATACTGCTAACGTCAAGGCGAGATCACATTGGTCTAGTCCCCGTTGGCCTAGTGGAAGGGTGAGGAGCATGACAATATGCTTTAGCTTTTAGAGCACATAAAATGACATTAAGAAACATCATTGCACACTTGGTGTGCTCATTTTCTAGTTGCCATGAGAAGGAATAGAGCATACCGCATCATCTTGAATCTCTTTAAATATATTCAGAAAGCTAGAAGGAAACTTAATTCCCTTCTCAACCAAAAAATAGAGTTTCATGGCTTGGCCATGTCCATGATAAGGATCGTGCAATTCACCCCCACGACGTAGACATAAGGATTGAGAGAATGGATGAAGAGATTTGAGAGCCACAACGTGGACTGAGTGTGTTCTCATCTCTATCACATCTTGGAGCGGCATGCACATAAGGTCCTTAAGGGCTTGCACAAAACACATGTTTATCTTGCCTCATATGCTTAGTGAGCATAAGCTAGGATTGTAATATATGCAAAATCATCTTTGTTGGGAGGTTTTCCACCCTCAATAATACCTTTCAACTGCAAAAACACCATCCACAAAGTTACCATGGATGGAATTGGCATTAGCATCGTCATATTGCATAACAAAAGAGCGACAATAACATTTGGACTTTGGGTTTCTACATACTTGAAGCACCATCTCCTTTATGCAAGAATTCCATCACCCCAGGGGATTAACCATGGGTGCCGTATGGTACCATGTGAGTGTAATAGAGGGGGTGTTTTTGAAGGAGGCACATAAGCATATACATTAGGGGTATCCCCCCATTACTTTCATACTCAGAGCTTAAACTTAAGGGAGGGGGCGGAGGAGGGAGGGGCAAGGTTGTTGCCACAAAATTTGCAAGCTTTCAAAACAATTTAATACTTCCTCACCCTGTCTCAATTTAAAGTTTCACAAGTTTGGGGGTAAGTCCTCCACATCCTCCTCCCCCCTCCCGACCTCTCTCCTCATCTCCTCCTATTTGGCCTTTTTGCACTACATAGTCCCCACTCTCTCTAGAGAGGTTTTTAATGTAGCCCACCTATGTCATGCCCCAAATCATTCTCTCAAGACTGTCCTCAATCTTGCTAATTTGGTCTCCTAGTATTTGCATCATCTTCAGATGTTTTTATATAGGCTTTATACCTTTGAGAAGTCTTTATTGTGAAATTTGTGCTTTAAATAGATGGTGATATATGATAAATATGGAAATTCTAGTAAAATCTTAAATTTGTAAACGCTATTAAAACCATATGTAAATGCTAGGCAATAATCATAGGCTGCTTTTCTTATTCAAATCATCGAGAGAGAGAGAGAGAGAGAGAGAGAGAGAGAGAGAGAGAGAGAGAGAGAGTAATGCATCAAGGTGAACTATGGAGTGAGAGAGACTTAGAAAAACCTTGTTGGATTGAGAAGTGACAAGGTTTTTCTAAGTCTCTCTCACTCCGTAGTTCACCTTGATGCATTACTCTCTCTCTCTCTCTCTCTCTCTCTCTCTCTCTAACACACACACACACACACACACACGCACACGTGTGCATGCACGCATGCATGCATCCACATATACATTGTTGTTGGAGCTAAAATAAATTCATCACGAAGCTCTCCCTATTGCTCTTTGACTTCTCAAACCTATGTATAACTATTATGTATAAATCCTTGAAGTGTATAACTTATCAAAGTCTCTTGGAGAAAGAAGAAAGGAATACCCTTTGTCAAGTAGCTAGCTAGCTCTTACTCTTACATTAGTTGCATTTAGTTCAACGTTGCCTTCATCCTTATATCATAATTGATCCCATGTGCACATACCTGAAGGCTGTTAGTGCTGAAGTCTTATTGCAAAACATCCATATTCGGTCGCCAGCCTACAACACATGGATATCTGATCAATGTGGGCATACAAGGCTTGTAGTTCACCTACGTTTGAATGATATTAGATTGTTTTTTTTTGTTTTTTTTGGGGGGGGGGGTGAAAAAAAGTGTGTAAAACTCTCCATGTGTGTTGCAACAAAGTGCGATGAACATGTCCTTCCATGAGAACAACCTCTAAACACACAAGGTGAAAAACAATAGCAGCCTTTTTCTTCTAAAGCCATTGAAGTTCGAAAACCAATCAATATTCAACCTCCAAATCAAGATAACTTTTGCCCAATTTTAACCCTTGAAATTCAAGATGTCAAATGCACTGCGCGATGGCCTTCTTTTGATCGATACCAAGAAAACGAGGGAATGCTAGTGACAATGTTCCATGCCACATGGTATAGACGTTGGCACAGAACGTATTTTGTGAACATAGCATGCCTAATGTGACTTTTTGAAGTTCCTAAGTTGTTGATTATGTAGCTCAAGGCCTCCTATTTCCTAACTTCAGGGATTTATTAGTTGAAAAGAGCTGGTTAGATGTCATGGTTGCTAAAGCCTTACAAGTAGAAAAGAGATGGTAAGAAAGGCTCCCATTTATCCACATGTAGCCAAGGTTTTCAATGCATTCAGTTCCTGCCCTTTTAACAAAGTGATGATAGATATCATCATGACTTCTTGGTGTTTATGTATAAAGTTCATGCTTACATATATATACTAATTGGGGTGAGCTCTATGCGGATTGACGTCCTCTTCTTCTTCCCTAAGTCACCTTAAATTGGTCCTCCTATTTCTTTCGTAAATCACTTAAAAAAACTAAAACCTCTCTCTCTCTCTCTCTCTCTCAGAAAGAATCTCATGTTTCTTTAATCCAAAAGAGTTCAATGTTTCCTTGCCCACTTCTGTTGTGCATATATCTTGCTATACTACTACTTGGCAAACATGTCCAAAGTATTGCCAACAAGCACCATATCTTTTCTTGACAAACCCTAACCTCCAATCATTTTTGTTACCCCAATTGCTCGGATTGCATCTGTTCATAGTGATTCCTCACTTGCCTTTGACCCAGGCGCTTGGATTACCTGCTCAAACTAGTAAATGTGTAAGGAGAAACTGTCCTCAGCAAAGGAGAAGATCTTGTTATAAAAAAATTCCGAAGCTTATGTATCTCTCTCGGCACTAAACCACACATAAATAATCTAAATATGGGTGGTACAAGTGGTAGACCATCTCATGAGGGAATGACAAACACGACTTTTCTTTAAAGACAAAAAAACCCTCTTTTTTAATCCATCTTGTGAGCACATCTATTAATCTTGGAGCAATCAGACAGTGTTGCTCTTTTAATATATAAAAATGATTGAGCTAATTTGGGAGGCTCTTTACTATTTTAACACTATGTGACACATGGCATAAGGAAGATGCCACCATTTTAAAAATTGATCCTATGTCGCGTGCGTAAAAATATAAGTCCTTGTATATTTTTGGGGATTTTTCTTTTGGGTAGAGTCCCCCATCTTTCATTATGTTAGCGACAAATTACAGATGCTTCTTTTGGGAAACTCCATCCCGAAGGATGTGTGCACCGCATGTCTTTTTTAAAGTTTTGGAATATTTAACAGACATATGTAAAATATACATACATATATTTTATTTTTCTATGTTGTATGTGAATTTTGTGACTCAATGTCGTATTCTTTTAGGGCTATGTTGAACTCACGTGCTATCTTACTTATTTTTGAGTGACCCAAGCCCCTAGGGGACACACATTATTCTATGTCAAACCTTGGAACACATTTACTCATAATTTTGCATTCCTTTTTAGAAAGCAGCAGATGGTATGCTAAGAGCATGGCACCTTCTACCTCTCACCGTTTCCCTCCAACGTCTTCTCGAATAGCTGCATCCCCCCCTAATCGGCTCTATCTTTACTTATCATAATTTAACTTAACACTGGCTTAACCTACAAATTAATTAAGTGCCTACGCATTAGGAACAGTGCCACTTATCCGTTGTGCTAAGATAAGCACACCTTGGAGACCACACGCTTGAGGCTCCAAAGGTTTCCCTCTATTGTGTTAATCATTCTAATGAGGTTCATTGTTTAAATATCTTGACTCTATCTATTGTGGCAATCATTCTACGTACTTGGTTTATTGGTATTGTGTTAATTATTCTAATTCGGTTCATTATTAAATACCTTGAACTTTCTATTTTGGCAATCATTCTAAGTACTTGGTTTATTGGTATTGTGTTAATCATTCTAAGTACTTGGTTTATTGGTATTGTGTTAATCATTCTAATTCGGTTCATTAAATACCTTGAACTTTCTATTGTGGCAATCATTCTAAGCACTTGGTTTACTGGTATTGTGTTAATCATTCTAATGAGGTTCATTGTTCAATAGCATTATTAAATATCTTGAATCTATATATTGTGGCAATCATTCTAAGTACTTGGTTTATTGGTATTGTGTTAATCATTCTAATTTGGTTCATTATTAAATACCCTGAACTTTCTATTGTGGCAATCATTCTAAGTACTTGGTTTATTGGCATTGTGTTAACCATTCTAATGAGGTTCATTATTAAATACCTTGAACTTTCTATTGTGGCAATCATTCTAAGTACTTGGTTTATTGGCATTGTGTTAACCATTCTAATGAGGTTCATTATTAAATACCTTGAACTTTCTATTGTGGCAATCATTCTAAGTACTTGGTTTATTGGTTTTTTTGCTTAATCATTTTGTGCTATTGAAACCTCTTCTTTTATTTACTTCATACATTAATATTTAGGGATCATCTCATGATGCATTATTTCACCACTTAGAATTATTATAGGAATGTTTCTCAAGTTGTGACAATTATGTAGAGGTGGTGACACTTGCCTACCCTTTAAATAATTTCTAGTCCTAACTTTGATTGTTTGTGTGGATGGTGGCAGGTTAGTTTCTTGAACGTTCATAAGCAATTTCTTGACTTAGTAACAACAACTCCTCTAAATTATGTTGTACGAAGTAAGGCTAGCATATTTAAGATTGTTGCTACATTTATCTTCGATCTAAACCCAATCAATTGATAACAAATTGATATTGAAATCTTGTCTATTTTCTTCTTTTTCAAAGGTGTAGTTCTAGTTCAAAGGGTGGTTAAATTCTAAACACACACAATTGTTTCCCTGCCTTTGGTCGGACTAACTTATACTTACCTTTACCTGGTTGGTTAATTAATTGGCAAGACAATCATGGAGTTACTATCCCGAAAATGAGGGAAACCTAATTAAACTCGTAAGGCACTTTGGTCTCTATTGGTAAGGTTACCTAGACCTTACCATTTGATTACACATTCAATTATATGACTAAGAAGCACTTTAATTTGGATTGTTTACCCTTACTCAACACTATACTTCATACTTACCATTTGATTACACATTCAATCATATGACTAAGCACTTTACTTTCGATTGTGTAGCCTTAACACTATATTTCATACTTACCATTTGATTACACATTCAATCATATGAGACCAAGCACTTTACTTTGGGTTGTTTACCCTTACTCATCACTATATTTCATTTTCATACTCACTCCTTGGGGTGGGGAGTAGTGCTACCACTGATGGTGGCCTACCACCTCACCATGTGGTGCCCTTTTTCTCGGGTATGGGGAGAAACACACATACTTATACATATTATTATACGTCAATAGTTGAACATATTTACTCATTCTACATAATTCACATAGTAAGCATGGCACACTCATAAAAACATTGGGCTTAATCCATGCAAAGATTATAAAGAACACCCATTGCATAACAACACTTGGGTTGTGGAAAACAATAGTGCAAGATTTTGTTGCCATGGGATTACTCTCTTCAATACTTCTTATAAAGAGTGGTAGGACTAGTGACACTTATCCTTGTTGTGCTAGTAGGATAAGCACGACTTGGACACCCACTAGCTTTAGGCTCCAAAGGTTTTCCATGTTACTATTCTATTGTGTTAATCACTTTGATTGTTTGTGTGGGTGGTGGTGGGCAAGTATAGTTTCTCCCGTTCAATTTGAAGGTTCAAAAGCAACTTCTTGGATAGCTCATTTGGATCTTTGACTATACAAAAATCACAAGACAACATAGTTTTGGCAACAATTACCATAGCTATTTAAGCTTTTGCTAATTATCAATAGGAGAGCACATTAGGAGTGTGTAATTAACCTTACCAAGGTCTATAGACAATAGGCCATTGTTAGCCTTTCCAAGAATCATGCTTCTCTTAACAGTGTGGGTTTTTGTGCTAAGAAGGTTGATTAGAGTTAAAAATTGATTAGCTAAAGATTGCAAGCTTGATTTCTTGTTTGGGAGTAATTTCTAAGTCTCCTAAAGTGGATGGCCCACCTACCCTATGTGGCAAGGCTAGTTACACTAGGCGCCGTGAAGCTTGCACATGCTACCTTGTACAAGCTGAAATCCTATGCTTAATGTTGCTTTTATGGTCAGGCTTCATTCAATTTGTGTATTTATCTTTTCTTTTTTGCTTTCTCCTTTTAAAGAAAGCTTTCTAAAAATTTAAGAATGCATAACCTACATTGGAATAATTGTCTTAATTTTGGAAATCGCAAGTAATAGAATGATCTAACAATAGCAATAGTTTACACTAGATGATACTTTTTCTTAATCTAAATTTCTCCAAATGTTGTTAATCATAGTGTCATATGAAGATGATCTTTTTATTTGTTGAGTATAGAGCTGTTTCTAAGGAGTAGTTGTGATCTCCCCCTTTTTTTTGTTGAGCATATGGCCATTTATAAGAAATAGTTGTGATTTCTTTTTGTTTTTGGATTCTTTGAGGATTGGTATTGGCTTGGTAGCTTGCATATTTAAGATAATGGATTTTATATATCCATTTAAGCGCTTTGAATCAATTTCATTAAGTGCTATTGTGAATCAGTTTCATTAGTTTCCATAGGTATAGTATACTTCATGCCAATTAGCTTTGAATCAGTTTCATTAGTTTTCAAAGGTATAGTATACTTCATGCCAATTAGCTTTGTCAAATTATGTCTTTCTTGTATTTGGGTAAATAAAGTTATGCTTAGTGATCTTATTACAAACATTTGTGATGGTTGCCAAAGGTGATATTTATACACTCCATTTCTATTAGAACATTTAGGTTACTTCTGATTTGTTTATTTTGTCTTGTTTGCAATGTATAAGTTGTTTTTTTCTACATGATGTGTATAGCTCTTTTGGATCTTTGATGCATGAAAAGTGCATCATAAATCAATCCTTGTTGCAATATACCTCTTGGGATGCATGCAAATCTCTCATATTCTTATTCTCATGAGATGATAGTTGTATTGGAAATTGTGTTTTTATGACTGCAAGTCTTTTATATTGAAAACTCCTTTGTAATTTATAGAAAAGGTGTAAATTTTTTTAATGAGTCATTTTCATATAGAGGAAAGTGTGTTGGGTATTATGTTTCATGTAAAATCCTTTCCAAATTACTAAATAGATGCAAATTTTTTCATATAGAGGAAATTGTGTTGGGTATTATATTTCATATAGTCTCACTATACATAGGTGTAGGGTACTCCCTCCCACCATGTTGAAGTGTCAAAATTTTGCATTCATTAGATTGTCTATGTTACATAAGTTGAACTAGCATTTCTTGCTTATGTTGTGATTTTTTGGAATCCCCCATCACTCCTCCTCTCCCTTCCCTTTCTAGGACTCGAAATAGACTTAGTTACACCTTGCATGTTCCTCCTCGACTGTGGAGGATTCCTTACCTCATCACTGCTGATTTCACATCCAACCTCTTAATCTATAATTTTTACTATTATTAAATTGGTTGTGTAATATCCACTCATTGTTTTAAGCACAAAATTATCATTGAGTAACACTAGCATGCAACACATGATTAAGAGATCAAGGCGCGTGAAGCAATAACCTTCTCAAATTAAACCTTAAATAGTAAGTAATTGTAAAGGAGAAAATTGATAAACTCATTGTTAAGGAGTTCAATTATGAGATTGAACATATGGATTGGGTATTGCCAATTATTATTGTGCCAAAAAAGAATGTTAAGCTCAAAATGTGTGGATCTAAAGAAAGTCAATGGAGAAACACGAAAAGACCATTACGCTTTACTATACACTGAGCATGTTTTGGAAAGAGTGATAGGAGCATAAGCTTATTGCTTTTTGCATAGATTTTTCGGTTACGATTAAGTATCCATAGCCTTTGAAGGTCAATATAAAATGACAGTCACAACCACATGGATAACATTTGCCTCTACAAAGTCACGTTTGGTTTGACCAATGCTCCTCCAACATTTCAAAGATTGATATGTGTTGCATTCAAAGACTACTTTCAAAAGTGATTGTTGGAAATCTTCATAGATGATCTTTGTGCACACTCTCGATGGAAAGGGTTTTGGTTTCAGTGGCAAATTCATCATCATGCAAAATTACTTGGAAAATTTGAACTTTGAATTTGGTTGGGTTAGCAAGACCAGCATTTGCATGTGCCCACTAGAATAAAGATGGTCAATATTCCAGAATGGGGCAGCCTTTATCACTGTCCAACCCAGCCTACAGTCCCAAGCTGTTATAAGCGCTAAAAACCATAAGGAATTCCAAGAAGCAACAAGCAATCAAGTCCTTATCCATGCAAACAACAGAAAATGAGGTAAAGCCCCTAGCTAGTATGAGTAAGTTGGTATATGCTGATAATCTTAAAGTGGGCATAGATCTCATGAGCTTATCATTAAACATTTGACATACCCTAGCAAATTTCACACCTTGCCCAGCCAAAGTTCCAAGATTGACTCAACTGATGATCCATCACTTGGAATAACCACGCTGCCTATACTCTTTTACATGCGATACGACGACATTGTATTCTTGATGGATTGGCGACCTCATGCAGCCATTCTTCCAACTCAATATTTTTGTTGTTGTGTCTAAGTTGAATCAGATGTTCTTCACCTTTGCTTGCAGACTCTATCAAAGCACACAAATTGTTCCCAATTCCCCAATAGGTAGCACTTTGACTAGATGATCCAAAGCCCAATTGTGCACAGGGAAGGTTGCCCAAGCTTCCTCACACAAGTTGACACAATGCAGCATGTTTAGCAAGCTTGCAGCTCATTCTAGAATAGTGTCTGCAATATTCTAGAATAGTGCCCTAAAAAAACAAACAAAAGAAAAGTGCAAATCATTTACACTCCAGAGTTTGTAGCCACAGTGCACGAGTTGATGTGCAAGCTAGATACAAAAGGCTTAACTTAAACTTGAGAAAGTGTGGAGGCCAATGCCTTGCCACTTGTAATGCGCCAACCTTGCAATATATCAAGAATCTAACTCTCATTTAAGCTTGTTTCTGGTTTTGCAATCTAATTTGGACAATGTCACAACTCTATACACAGTCTAGTCTGATGTTGTCTGTACACTTGTACTCTACGCAACTTTATATGCACAAGAATATATCCCTTCAGGCCTTATTGTGATGAAGCCCTTTCTTGTTGTTTGCAGGAACAACAGCACTTTGATTGCTCCTCTGTAAGCTCCTGCAACCAATCAATAATGGATGTGTAAATCGTAAAACATTCACCCATCCAGCCAACCGAATAGCATGTACGTCCCCCTTCCAAGGAGTTCACCCATCCCAGTTACATGCTCATGGGGAAACACAAGTGGGAAGGATGGGTGACCTCCTTGAAGTGGGAAAGCCTGCTGCCTGTGCAGGGTCTATTACCTGAGCTAAGGGCCAAGGCACTGCTGCTTGCAATGAAATCTACTGTCTTGATCCATAATTAAAGAAATGGTGTGCAAATGGTAAACATGTAAAGCAACAATACCCGAACCGTTTGCTGGAGATGCTTCACATACTCAACTGCCTCATCGAGCATGGCTGTCGTATTGGTTTGCTGAAAGTAGCCAAAAACGTGAAAATGCAGTGAATAGTCTATAAACAAGAAAAGGTTGTGAAGAAGTCTGACAGGAGCTCTCAACACAGTCAGAAACGTCAGAACTTCGTTCATAAACTCTAGAACCAATGCAGACAACTTTTCCTTCACATTATCTTTACCTTATCCATGTTGGGTACTAGCTCCTGCAATCTCTTCATGCGCTCACTAATCTTAGTCCTTCTAACCTGGAATGATAACTTCAAATCAAGGTGAAGTAGGCAGACACAAAGACTCGACACAACCGTGGAGCATGGCTGGATCTTCGTAACACAAGAGGATGAGCTGTACTAACCCGTTCTGCAATGCTGCGTGGATGGGTGGCACAGCCTCGCTTTGCTCTAGTTCGACAGGGTACATAATCCGGTGACATCTTGTCTGTGACGTAAGGGTTCTCACCTGAATAAAAGCTGAAGTGGTTTGCTAGCAAAGCATCATGCTCTATGTCATCTCTTTGCTGCCACACAGACAGACAAAAAACAGCACATTTCAGTAAACCCTCATCTCTTTATACATCTCAAAAGAAAGTTCAAGACAAAAGTGCAAGCTTAAATCATGTTATCTCGTATAGCATGTGATGCATGCTATGGTATCACAACACTGTCATTGGCATCCAAAAACGGGTGCAGGTTTTTATGTACAAATAGATGTCCAACATAGGTGAAGAGAAGACCTGGACATGATGTAGCTGGCACATAAACATGGAAATAGAAAATCATGAAGAGACGTGGTTGTAATTTGCTTGCCTGTGTAGAAGGGTTCGTGAAAATTTTATCTTCCAACTCTCTGATTCGCTTCCTAGCTGCAAATGCTGTGCCATTGGATGGACCTGCAGCCATGCTTTCATCCCATTGGGCATAGCTTCCATAAATTGAGGGTCCTACTCTCCTCTCAAAGCTACCTTCTTCTGAAGAATTTCCAGAGGAAGTTGGCAACATGACTTTTTCATTGTGAGGAAGTCCATCATTCAGCTGCAAGAGGAACCCTGCAGGGGAGCTGCTGTGTCTCAGAAGGCCATTTTTGCTTGAAGGTGAAACCCGACCTCTGTTTTGTTTGAGCACAACAGTATCACCATTTTCTGAGAGCAGGTTGCCTGACACAGAAGAGGTTTTCAAAGTAAAGGCATATGGTGCTGCTCTGGGTGCAGTGGCACTGTCCACAAGGCAATCAGGGGGGTGCACTGGTGCAGTGAAGCACAAATTTGGATTTTCTCCCTTAACTTCTGTATCCCTATGAGAAAAAGGTTCTCCGTAAGAACTAGACAAGGCATTAAAGTGTGGATTTGAATTAGAACTACGATTTTCTCCTTGAACATTCACCACCATCTGGGAGAGGTGCTCCCCATGAGAGCCGGGCATTAAGCTATAATTTAAGCTTGTTTTTGCCGCCTGAGCATCCATAGGCGTTCCGGAAAGGCACTCTACATGACAGTTAGGCATTGGGTGAGGGTTTAAGCCTGGGTTTTCACCATTGACCTTTATATCCATTAGGTTAAGGGTGTAACTCTGGTTTATGCAAGGGTTTTCACCATTGACCTTTATATCCATTGGGTTAGGGGTGTAACTCTGGTTTACCAGAGGGGCGCCCTTGAAACGAGGATGTGAGGATGCAAACCTGATGCAATGTGAGCTCTCAGGCACCGCCTCGGTAACAGGGGCCACGGCCTGCCGTTCTTGCTTGCTTCCATTACTGCAAGGGCGATCTTTGCCCATGTCAAACTGAGAGGCCACCTTGGATTCGAAATCCCGACTGCTGCTGCCTGGTTCCTGCCCTCTTCCATTGCTATGAGGGCGAGCTTTGTCCATGTCAAAGTGAGGGGCCATCTTCGATTCAAAATCCGCAACAGCCCTGGGAAACAACCGGGCAAACTCTGCCTCCTGCTGCAGGAAATCATCTTCTAGACCTACAAGGCTTGCTAGTATGGAGCTAGGGGCTGAGTGGTACCTCATCAGACCGGTTCGCATGCTGCCATCATGCGAGGCAAAACCCTCAATGGCCGCTTTCCGGCCACGCTGATGCTGCTCCATAGCCATGGCATCTTCGCTGCAGCTGCTTTCTTCTTCTTCTTCTTCTCTGATGCTGGTGCAGCTCTTGTAGTTGTTGTCGCTGCTGCTGCTGTTTATCTGAAGGTAATTCGACTGGTGAAGATTATGAGCTCTAGCATCAAACCCTAAAGCGATGCGATGGCTTGCAAACGCACTGTTGTAAGCGCTTGGTTGAGCCATGGGAGCATCAGAAGGTAGGCTCTTCTGCTTAGTTCTGCTAAAACTAGGAGAACCTCCAACGAGGACACTGGAGGAGGTTACATGGAGGGATGCTTCCACAAATGAAGGAAAAATGAAGCCTGGCGGCTATGGCGAGAGAGGGGGTGCCAAGAGTTTTAGCGGGAGTCGCCAAAGTTGGCGGTGAGTTTGTCGGCGTTAGCCTTGACTGCCTAGCGCAGGTAACAGGGGCGGCGAGACCGTTATTTACTTAGATTCAAGTGTACTATTATTACTTTATTATACATTTATTATATTTAACTTTATTTATTATATCTACCTTTATTTAGGCTTCAAAGTCATAAAATGAAATATAACACAAGTTACACGCCCTACACGTCCACTTATTATTAATTGACATTACTATTATATAGGCCTAAGGGCCAAATTTATATACTTAAATATTAACAAGGCATATTAGGGCAAAGGAGCCAATAATAATTTACCTTAAAAAACAGGGCTATGCCCTTCTTTGTATAAAGAAACTTAGTAATTCAATCAAAATGATGGCACAACGGCCTTCACAAGGTTGTAGAGATTAGGAGCTGGGGGGACAATAGCCGGTTGGTTGAGGTGGCACCCTTTCTCTGCGGTTATATGCGATTGCTTCGGCTCTGAAAGGGCTCCCAGATGCGGGTTAGCTTTTGCCCACCCCTCCCGCTCACTCAACAAAGGGGTGAAAGAGTGTGTGTGAGTTACTTTGCAAAAAAGGGGAAAAAAAGTTGTTAAATTTGTGGTGTTTATAGCAAGGTGTGGTATGAAGTCTTTTGGAAGATCATTCATTTTTGGCTCCTTTTTATTTTCCATATCCCCTTATCTTAAGGATAAAATACCTTAAGACCAAAAATTTATACACAAAAATTTATTTAGATTGATAAAATAGAAACATGTACAATTAAACCCTTTCAAAGTTGAAACTTACATATCCAATCAAACCTAGATATGGATGCACAACCAAAGTGGCTCATCCAAGGGGAAACTATGTTAAAATAGAATGGGTGCCTACACATTCTTGAAATGTAAATTGATGATTCAATCAATCAGGTGCACTACAACCATCCTTGCATGCTAATATTTACCCTCTTGTGTGTACTAGTGATCAAATTTAAAATTGTCCAAAAGTAATGATTTGTTGCAAGAACAACCACGTGACCAGATTTAAAAATAATATATGTGGGCTCATTTATCCAAGTCAAGCTTTGAAAATGAGGAGCACAATGCAGATGAGGAAGAAGAGAATGAAGAGGTTGAGGAGGGCTAGGAGGAAGATGATGAGGAGGGTGATGCAAATGACTAGGCAGAGAACAGGGATGAGGATGAACTAGGACTAGGGAGTGTGGAACAATATACTTTGGGATTGTAGAATAATATGCTTTGGAATTATGTGGTACAATGCTTTGGAATTTGTTGGGATGCTCATGATATGTCTTGTTAAACAATATGCCATAGTGGACATCATTTCACATGATTTTTGTTGTCATAGAATTCCAACAAAATAAGTTTTTGAACGTACTTCCATGTTCAAAATGTGAATGCCACACCCTAAGTTTAGTAGTGCATCATCATTTTTAGAGAAAGAAAACACCTATCACTTTAAAATACCTTACTAAAAATTAACCTACCACCCCCACCCCCCCTTCCTTCCCCCCAAAAAAAACCACCACACACACTACTACATATATTGGGTATGGGAATCAGAACTACAAATCTCTGCCTAGTAGGGTCCACATGGAAATTCTATAACTCTATAACTCTACTGGGCTTATACATAGGGTATGGGAATCATAACTACAAATCTCTCCCTTGTAGGGTCCACATGGAAATTCTATAACTCAATTAGGCCCAAAACATGGGTAAGGAATCGATTTGTAAGATCATAGACAACCCTTCTTTTCAAGTATAGTCTTACTTGACCTTATGAGCTTTAAACAAAATCCTACCCATGGTTATTGCATTATGGAGATAATGAAGCATTCCGATGTAGGCACTAGCATTAACCTTTTAGAGATAACATAGGTATCAATTTATTACCAAACATTGGAGGTGTGGGGTGGAGGGATATATGTTGACATCATTTATAATTTCTTCAAATCCTAGTGCAGGGTAAGCAAATAGAAGGTAAATTTGACATCAAGATGATTTCGTGGCTAACAAATCTCATTCATCCCTTTCTTGTGAAGAAGCCCATTTCTTTTATTTTAGGCTTTTCCCATGTGCCCCTCATGGTTTCAAAATCTCTCCCCCTCTTTCAACACACACCCTCCATGTTTCTCCTTTCATAAATTCTCTTTTCTTTTTTCTATGGACAAAACTTTTTGCATTATTTAGTCTTTGTTTCTTCTACTTTTAGAGTTTCATGTAGGGTTTCCTCTTTACCCTTTTCACATGTACACTCTCTATTTTTAGAACTTCATGTTTTGTTTATGGTTTGTAATCTCATGAAGCCAACCAATGGACAATGTCTACCTTGAACATTGCTTGGCATGACAATAATTTAAAACCCATGCCCATTTGCCCATTTTTTTCTTATCAATTTAAGTATCGAGCTTGGAAAAGCACACCAAGAAAATGACCCACTAAAAAACTACACAAAACAACCGCCCTGTTTGAAAGATGCCTTGAGATCCACATGTTTAGTTACTCAAGGTAATAGCTCTTGTATATGTAAAATAGTATTTGACTTCATGGAATTTAACCCTAATTGTAGTGTACCTAGATATTTGCTCAATTTCCCATCATAACCACCCCCATCTTTACAACTATCGACAAAATATTCAAACCATATATATCAACTCGTCTCTTATAAAAAAATCATTTTGATATAATACAACTCTTGACATATAAAGGTAGTCACGAATATGTCATCTACATATAGAGGTGGTCATAAATATGCCATCCACATTATTATTTTATGGAATGTGTCAATTTAAGGAATAGTAAGCACCTCTATAAAGAAACATATACATATGGCATATGCATGTCATGAATATGTCATCCACATTATTTTATGGAATGTGTCAATTTAAGGAATAGTAAGCACCTCTACAAAGAAACATATACATATGGCATATGCATGTCAAAGCATGAGGCTTCTATGACACTTGAAGCTGAAAGACATTGCAAGCCATGAAAGAAAAACCAAGATATAATAAAAGACCACATCCACAACCATAGCATGCGAGGTAAGTGTGATGTGCATGTTTGTTTAAACTTACATCTTTGTGTAATGAAAAGACAAGTTGATATTATACATTGACATGATTGAAGATTCAAACTTCGTATAAAGGCTTACTAGTGCTATAGGTCATCCATCGATTGATGTTACTCTTCATTAATAAATATGAGCTTTCTCCATCATAGGTATCATTCCACCTTCCCTAATTTGTAACTAAAAAGCATCATAATTTCATGATAGAGAGACATGCTTACAAGAATATGCCACTTTGCAAAATGTCTTTTTGTTGAAGAACTTGTGTATCCATAAAAACTACATAAAAACATTAAGGTACAAGTAGGTACACATAGTGTACCATTCACCTTTCAAAAATGCATGGAACAAAAGAAACTAACCATATGCTTGCAAAGAAAATATGCCACTTTCTAGAAAATATGCCTTTTTTTTACATGGTATTCCAATGAAAGATCTAAGATCCCCACATAGGCCACATGCATAGTAACAATTGACAATGTGATTTACAAAAATACCTTGAGATACCTTAAGGATATGAGTTTCCTTGTTTTTCTACTGAAGTTTTTTGTGCTTTGTCTTTGGAAAATTTTTGAAGCATTTACACCATCAACAAGTGTTACTTCATAAACTATGTAAATTTAAGTAATACAAACAATCTACTACATATTTGGTATTCTTGAAGTGAACCATTTCGATCATAGTGAATCATTGTAAAATTATTTTTAGAGGTGTGTCATTGAAAAATTTAAGGTGTTTGTTGTTTTTCAAGTATTACTTTATAAAATTTTCATTTCAATGTAATTTTTAATAGATCATCTTGTTTAGAGCACATTTATCTGTAGGATAATTTTATCAAGTTAACTATTGCTCTTGTTTTAATGGATATATACAAAAGTTAACTATTGTTCTTGTTTTAATTGGATATATACAAAAAGTAGCACTATTAACACTCAAAGAAGATGTAAGTTTCCACACATGGTTAAAAAGTAGCACTATTAAAACTCAAAGAAGATGCAAGTTTCCACAAGTGATTAATCTAATCCTGGACTAAAAATTTTGGTATAGAAATAAATGTGCCATTATAAACCCTCATGTTTGAAAGGCTTGAAAATTTTACATGATATGTGATATATGGCACAAGTTATCTTATCAATATGTTTTTTCACACACATTATAATATGAAGAAGTTATGTGGAGTTATCCTAATATGTTTATCACACATTAAAAAATGTACATTATATATGATATAGGGTAGAAGTTATCCTAATATGTTTTATCACACATTGTAATATAAAGAACAAGGTTTTTAAATATAGAGTTCCCCTTACTACATTATCAAGGTCCTTGGGGTTTGATTGATTTCTTTCCTTGAGGTGATTCAAACCTTCTCAATCTTGTTGGACGGGTCAAATATAAATCTTTATCTATTAAATGCCTCTGGTGTAACAAAAGTAACCGCTTTCATTTTAGATATGTATTAAGGTGAAGTGAGTGAATATAAGCTCAAACTTAGCTTTTAGGAAACATGATATCTCATGATGATGCCAAGCTCCTCAAATACACATCCTACTCATTATCTAAGAATCTATATATCTAATTATATAATATATGATAAATAAACAAACACTTAAAATTCACTCCTTGATCAACTCTTACAATTGGTTATAGTGGATTCACATGCCTTGAAAAGGTTGTAATGTAGTTGTAAAGGTGGTCAAGCCTTGTAATAAATAATGAGCCAAAAGGGCCATGGACATGGCTGAATGTGGGGGCCAAGAGAATGAGTGAGTGTGAAAAGGGGCAAGAGTATATAAGACAATTATAAGCCTTAATTATAATAACAAATAATCACTAATCATTTTAGTAATCACCTTCTTGCTCAAGCAAGCTTTCATGGGTGGTGACCTTCTCCCTTATGAGATGGTTCATGTGTATACTCCATGTGATGAGTGCAACCGTGTGTACTATAGTTTGAGTGCAAACCTTCTTTCTTGGGGTGCTATCAAATCCTTATGTTAAGATCTTTCTCTCTAATTTTTGAAATTTTTGACAATTTGCTTTCCATGTGCTTCCTAATGCTTACCACTATAAGTTTTCCTATGCATTACTTGATCCATACTTGCTTAAAATTAAACCCTAGTAGTTTCATGCATATTTTCACTAATTTTTAAAGAGAATGCTGGGGAGAGGGAGAGCTTGAGTTCCTTGCAAGCAAACACACACACACACACACACACACACACACACACACACACACAAGAGAGTTCAAGACACAATAGAGAGATAGATGGCTGAATTTTCTTCTATTTTCTTCTCTTCTCTACAACCATATAACTAAAAGATAAGAGTACATACATAAAGGGAAAGTACTCTCCTACAACAACATACAATGGTCAGTCTATAGTGTGAACCCCACTATATGAGCTGGCACTATAACTATGCCATAACTCTAGTACTCCAAAGTGGCTGTCACACAACTTGTCATCCATTGGTAGCATATCAACCATAATCTCACCAACTATGCCAGTGGCATAAGTGCGGAAGCTATCACCCAGGCGGGTCATTAATGCCCACAATAGCACTAGTTGAGCTCAATATCTCAATACTCCCCCTTGAGCTCAACTCCACATACTAGACTCCAAGTAAGCTCCTAAACTTGTGGAGCTTCTCTATGCCCAATGCCTTTGTGAAGATGTCAGCCATGTGATCCTCTGTGCTGACATATACCAGATCTACATCACCTACGAGAACCTTCTCCCTCACAAAGTGATAGTGCACCTCAATTTGCTTTGTTCTAGCATGGTATACTAGGTTACTGGCCAACTTTATGCTACTCGTGTTGTCACAATAAATGACAATTGTCCTATCCACGGGCTCACCCATATCACCAAGTAGCTTCTGAAACCAAGCTACCTCACAAGCTACCATACAACACCCCTCTACTTTGCCTTTGTACTCGATAAGGCACTGTTGGTTGCTTCTTACTGCTCCAACTGATGGCAGCACTCCCAAATGAGAACATAAAACCATTGGGTAGATCTCCTATCTGTAACACTACCATCCCAATCAGCATTTGTGTACCCATGTAGTTGTATTTCTATACCAGCATCATAGAAAATTCCATTATCAATTGTGGACTTTATGTACTTTTGAGAATCCATCTAGTGTGTGGCTTCCTAGGGGCCTGCATAAACTGACTCACAAGTCTAATAGCATAACTCAAGTCTAGCCTAGTAATGGTCATGTAGATCAAGCTACCCACTATGCGCCTGTATGTATAGTGGGGTCCTCCAAAAGCTCACATGTATCTACAGAAAGCTTTGTGTTTTGCTCCAATGGCACTAAAATAGGCTTATAGCCTACAATACCATACTTAGACAACATGTCCAAGCCATACTACCTCTGCAACAATGCCATGGGGTGATTTCACCACCTCTATGCCCAAGAAATACCACAGTTCACCCAAATCCTTCATCTCAAACTTCTGCTTCAAAAGCCTTCTAACATCATGTATGTCAGCATCACTATGAAGTCATCCACATAGATGACTAATAGCATGATCCCTCTATCTATCTTTTTCACATAAAGTGGAAAATTTGCATTGGATATCTAAAATTCAATGGTGATAAGATACTCCCTGATCTTGTTTGACCTTGCTTTGGGTGCGTGCTTCAAGCCATACAAGGCTTTGCGTAACTTGCACACAAAGTTCACTCTCATAAATTGGTGGTTTCATCATGTATACTTTTTCTTGCAAATCAGGAATTCTTTACATCCATCTGATGTAAAGACCAACCCTTTGCTATAGCCATAGCAATGACAGCTCTCGCGATTGTCATTCCTGCAATCAGGTTGAATGTCTCGTCATAGTCCATTAATGCCATAAGTCTGTGCATAGCCCTTGGCAACCAATCTTGCCTTATACCTACTCACTGAACCATCATCGTTATGCTTGACACCCACTTACATTCAATTGCCTTCTTTTCCTTAGGCAAAGGCACTAACTCCCATGTTGCATTTGCATCCAATGCTGCCATCTCCTCATTCATGGCATCTTCCCATTTCGTATTTCCAAGTGCTTGCTCAAAACAAGTGGTCTTCAACTCATGTATTGCTTTAATTATGTAAGCATAATGATGGGGTGTATATCCATCGTATCTCAACTGTCACTCTCAAAAGGGTACCTAACCCTCATAGACATGTGTACACATAGATCACTGCCAGGTGTCCTCAAAACAACTATGGTTCTCCTTACACTAGGAGTAACCACATATGAAATGCCAAGCTCCTCATCAGGCTCTACTTAGAGCCACTAGAATCACCATCCACATATGAGTGACCTGTTGTGAGACAGATCAAGCACAAAGGTTGATCTACCTTTTCCTGCCCTTTGCATGATACATGTGTACCTACATCTGTCCTCAACTTGCCTGACCATGGACTAACATTAGATCCACTGCTAGAGGACTTTCCATGTCTACTAAGTACCTATGATTGTTGCTCTACATTTGGTGTATCATCATCACTTCTTACATTTACATCTTATGTTGCCTTCACCGCGCTAGTGCATTCCATCTACTCATCTTGTCATAAAGACAACATCTTCTGTTGTCTTCACCGCGCTAGTGCATTCCAGCTACTCATCTTGTCATAAAGACAACATCTCTGCTTACTCGCATCTCACGTGAGTGGTAGGGTTATAATATATATAACCTTTCTTCTCCATAGTATAATCAATAAAGATGCATTTCTTTTCCTTCAGATCCAACTTTGTTCTTACTGCATCTCACGTGAGTGGTAGGGTTATAATATATATAACCTTTCTTCTCTATAGCATAATCAATAAAGATGCATTTCTTTGCCTTCAGATCCAACTTTGTTCTTACTTCATCAGGAACATGCACATATGCATGCACATATGCAATACACCCAAACATTTTTAAGTGAGACACATCTGGCCTTATGCCTATAAATATCTATTCAGGCATCATACCATGAACAATTGTAGTGGGTGTCATGTTCATAATGTACATAGTAGTTGCTACTACTGATTTTGCCCAAAAACAATGTGGCATATTCTCTTCTCAGCATCAAGGCACGTGTCACTTTTGCAATGTATCTATTTTTTCTTTTTGGCAACACCATTATGTTACAAAGTGTACTTGCATGTAAACTGTCTCTTGATTCCCTTCTTTCTCAGGAAATTGTTGAACTCATTGGAGAAATATTCTCCCCCACCATTTGATCTCACGCATTTTATTTGCATGCCTTTTTTCTTCTCGACCAAGACTTTAAATCTCTAAGAGAGCAGGAAATCGCTGAACTCATTGGAGAAATATTCTCCCCCACCAAAACAACTGATTTCAAACATTTTATTTGCATTAATTTTTTATTCTCGACCAAGACTTTAAATATCTGAAAGTGAGAAAATATATCACTTTTCTCCTTTATGAAGTAAACCCACAATTTTCTAGTGTGGTCATCAATGAATGTAACATAATACCTGCAACCTGCAATTGTTGTAGTCTTGGTTGGTCCCCATATATCTAAATGTATAACATTTAATGGCCTTGCACTCACATGCTTTTCATGTGGGAAAGCATGTTTGGCATGCTTTCCAAGCTAGCATGTTTCACATACTTTATGCATACCATCAATCTTAAACTTTGGCAAACCTGTAACAATATTTTGGGCCTGCATAGACTTTAATCCGCTGTATATTCACATGACCAATGCGCTTGTGCCTTATGTCAATATCTACAATGACACTTGTTCCATGCACAAACATGACTGCCACCTCACGCATGTTCACATCCAAAGTAAACATCCGGCCATTTCTGTTACCTTTTGCAACCAAGTGACTGATTTTTGAACTCTTCCACAAAACATCCTTGAGGATTAACCCTTACTTGTTGTAGACCCTGCTCAATAGAAACCAGATTCTTTGTAATATTTGGGACATAAAGTACATCTGTCAAGTACTTCATTTTTCCATCCTGTATAGACAATGGCACTTTACCAACACACGCAATGCGATACGCAGTATCATCACCTGTTTCTACATAACTGGGGTTTTCAATTTTCTACATGTCTTTAAATCTCTCACCACCATGACTGGTCATGTGGTTTGAAGCACTATAATCCACATACCATATATCTTGAGATCTTGACACATCTCTTATCATGGAACTGAACATGTTCTATATCACAAACAATTGCTCACTTCTGTCATCACCACCCTGTTTACTAGATGATACGTAGTTACCTTGTTGTAACTTTCCACTTTTAACATCATTCTGTTTTTTATAGTAGTCCTTTGCCATGTGCCCTAGTTTGCCACAATAATAGCACTCTATTCTGTTTGCATTTTGATTTATTTTCCAACCACTTCGGCCTCTTTGGCTCCCCCTGCCTCTAGACTAGCCTCTTCCACCTGTGTATGATTGCTGATGTTGTTGTTGTTGAGATATCGAGCTCGTCTAGTGAGGCGGTGGACACTGATGACCCGCCAGGGGGATAGGCCCCACACTTACACCACTGGCATGGTTGGTGAGATCTTGGGTGATATGCGGCCAGTGGGATGACAGGCTGTGTGACAGCCATTCTAGAGACTGGCATAGTTATAGCGCCAGCTCATTTAGTTGGGTTCACACTATAGAGAACCCTTGTATGTATTTGGTTGTGTACTCTTATCTTTGTATATGGTGTGTTGAGTGTTGAGTGAAGAAGAAGAAGATTTTCAGCCTCTCACCTTGTAATGCATTCTTGCATGGGGATTTGCAAGAAGAGGTGTAGATGTTGCAGCCACCTGGTTATGAGGATGTGAGTCACCCCGAGCATGTTTGCAGGTTGAAGAAAGCCTTGTATGGCTTAAAACAAGCACCAAGAGCATGGTCTGACAAGATTTCTGAATATCTTGTCACTATTGGCTTTCATGTAGCCAATGCAGATTTCTCGTTGTATGTGAGACACGGTGATAGAGGGGTTGTGCTTGTTGTCATCTATGTAGATGACTTGATCATTGGGGGATCATGATGCAGAGATCTTTGATGTAAAGATCTTGCTTAGATAGAAGTTTGAGATGAGGGATCTGGGTGAGCTCAGATATTTCTTGGGCATTGAGGTGATTAGGTCACCACATGGTATTGGATTACTGCAGAGACAGTATGGCTTGGACATGTCCAAGTATGGTATGACAGGTTGTAAGCCTATCTCAGTGCCATTGGATCAGAATGGCAAGTTGAGTGTAGATTCAGGAGAGATTTTGGAGGATCCTACTATGTATAGGCGCATAGTAGGAAGCTTGATCTACATGACGATCACCAGACCAGATTTGAGCTATGCTGTTGGGTTGGTGAGTCAGTTTATGCAGGTTCCACGGAAACCGCATTTGGATGCATTGAGACGCATAGTGAGTCTACTTTGCATTGTGGACTATTCTATGAGACTGGGACAGAGATATGTGTACATGGGTACACAGATGCTGATTAGGCTGGTAGTATCTCAGATAGAAGATCTACTAGTGGCTTCATGTTTTCTTTGGGGAGTGCTGCTGTGACTTGGAGCAGCAAGAAGCAGCCTATGGTTGCTCTATCCAGTACAGAGGCCGAGTACAGAGGAGCTGCTATGGCAGCATGTGAGGTAGCTTGGTTGAGAAAGCTACTTGCAGATTTGGGTCTATCAGTGGATAGACAAGTTGTCATTTTTTGTGACAACATTAGCAGTATACAGTTGGCCAGGAACCCAGTTTTTCATGCTCGCACGAAGCATATAGAGGTCCACTACCATTTTGTCAGAGAGAAGGTCTTGGCAGGAGACCTTGACCTTGTTTATGGCAGCACACAGGATCAGGTAGCTGACATCTTCACCAAACATGGGTACAGAGAAGCTCCCCAGATTCAAAGCTTCACTTGGTGTACATGAGATGGAGTTGAGCTCGAGGGGGAGTGTTGAGATATCGAGCTCGTCTAGTGAGGCGGTGGACACTGATGACCCGCCAGGGGGATAGGCCCCACACTTACACCACTGGCATGGTTGGTGAGATCTTGGGTGATATGCGGCCAGTGGGATGACAGGCTGTGTGACAGCCATTCTAGAGACTGGCATAGTTATAGCGCCAGCTCATTTAGTTGGGTTCACACTATAGAGAACCCTTGTATGTATTTGGTTGTGTACTCTTATCTTTGTATATGGTGTGTTGAGTGTTGAGTGAAGAAGAAGAAGATTTTCAGCCTCTCACCTTGTGTGTTCTCTATTAGGGTTTTGTGAGTGTGTGTGTGCTTGCAAGAGCTCAAGCTCTCTTCCCCCCTGCATCTTTTCAGTTGTTTGTGAATCATTGGACTATTGTTGTCTAGAATTCTAGTTTCCTTGTCTGCCACCACCTTGGCCTCGACCATGATCTCTACCTTTGCCTCTACCTGAATTAGAGTAGAAGGCCTGTTCTAATGTTTTCTTGCTTTGTGAAGAAGAGTCCTTACTACCTAGAGACTTTTCTTCTATGATCAACATAGACACCAAGTCCTGAAAGTTGGGAATATTCTCTTTAACTGCAATGGAGGTCTTGAATGGCTTATACTCTTTACCAAGCCCATTCAAACATTTACTCACCAAATCATTATCTTCCACCAAAACATTAATAGACCCAAGGGATTTCACAGTGTCCTTGATCTTTAAATCATACTCATTAATAGACATGTTTTTCTTTTCCAGTGTATGTAGCTCTTGTTTTAGCTACATTTTCCTTGCCTTTGTATTAGTTTGAAACATTTGCACCAGGTTCTGCCATACAATTGTTGGAGTTTTGGAATTTTATATGTGTCCTATCATTATGTCTATGACACTGATCGAAAGCCAATACATGACTTTCCTAGCACCCGATTACAGTCCTTGAATGCCTTTATATCTCCTAGAGTGGCTTTCTCTTTAGACAACTCTGGAGGCTCCTCATTGACTCCTTCGACAACTCTGGAGGCTCCTCATTGTCTCCTTCGACATAATCCCAAAATCCTTTACTCATTAGAAAATTGGTCATTCTAAACTTATGGCATGGAAGTTATTCTTGTTTAGCTTCTCATTGATAATATGATTGAGTCCGTCGTCAGACATGTTTGCCTGCAACAATCAAAAACCAATAAATAGATAATTTTTACATGCAACCTATAACATAGTAGTATCTTATGTAATTGCAGCGATACTTTAGCACAACCTTTATGTCACCAAATCTAACCAGAGTACATGGCATGGAAGTTATTCTTGTTCAGCTTCTCATTGATAATATGATTGAGTCCATCAGACATGTTTGCCTGCAACAATAAAAAACCAACAAATAGACAATTTCTATATGCAACCTATAACATAGTAGTATCTTATATAATTGCAGCGGTACTTTAGCACAATCTTTATGTCACCAGATCTAATCAGAGTACATGTACATACACCCAATATCAACAATACATATGCAAACACTGTCTACACTCCCAAAATGCACTGCTGCACTGCAATAACCAGTTTTCGACCAGAGATAGTTCTCTACCAAAACTTCCCAAAATTGTAAAGAATATCTTGCAGTGATAGAACGGAGCTCGACACGTGCTCGCAATGCGATTCTGGCTACAAAACTTCAATACAAACTACTCGGTACAAAGTATTACATACCACACAGGCACCTCCAAGCCTGCGAAGATGCTCCTCAATCGGAGATGTGTAGCTACCGGAGCTACCGAGGGGGTGTTATACCTAAACAAGAAGGGAAAGAAGAGATGATGCTCTTACCCGTGTACCGCTTCCTTCCTTGCTTGTTTTTGCCTCTTGCTTGCCACCTTAGCTCTCACACAAACCGGAGCTCTGATTCCATACAGAAAATGCAGGGGAGAGGGAGAGCTTGAGTTCCTTGCAAGTAAACACACACACACACACACACACAGAAAAGAGAGTGCAAGACACAAGAGAATGCGGGGGAGAGGGAGAGCTTGAGTTCCTTGCAAGTAAATATACACACACAAGAGAGTGTAAGACACAAGAGAGAGATGGATGGCTGAATTTTCTCCTATCTTCTTCTCTTCTCTAAAACCATATAACTAAAAGATAAGAGTACATACATAAAGGGAAAGTACTCTCCTACAACAATATACAATTATCGATCTATAGTGTGAACCCGACTATACGAGCTGGCACTATAACTATGCCATAACTCTAGTACTCTAGAGTGGTTGTCACACAGCTTGTCATCCACTGGCAGCATATCAACCATAATCTCACCAACTATGCCAATGGCATAAGTGAGGAAGCTATAACCCAGGCGAGTCATTAATGTGCGCCGTAGCACTAGTTGGGCTTGATATCTCAACAATTTCTACAAATTTTGGGACATTTTCTTGAAGCTTTTCTATGCGTTACTTGATCCATACTTGCTCAAAATTAAATCCTAGCAATAGAAAAACTATAGCATTACTAGGGAGGCTCATGATTAAATACTAAGAAAATCACTCAAACAAGGATTAACTAAAGCATAAGACACTAATAACATGATGATTGCATTAATCAAGCTCTTAAAATGAGCCAAGGACTACATATTTGTTAAAAATAATGATGATTGCATTAATCAAGCTCTTAAAATGAGCCAAGGATTACATATTTGTTAAAAATAATCCAATAATTTCCCCTAAGCTATATCACGTAGGATAAAACATATTAGAATCGCCTCCTTGCTAGCCACTACTTGTGTTTATGCTACCTCATCAATGATGTCACCTAAGCACTGAATCTAGTATGTATGATGTATCTCACATGGCTATACAAGCCTCATGTATAAAACTACTTTGCAATCAATAAAATCAAGCCAAGAAGTTGTATTTCTTATCATGAATGGGTCCATGCTAATTCCGACACACAGCCTAGCTATAGAAGGGGATTTTGACTGCACAACTTGCTGCTGTAGCCGCCCAGTCGCCTTGGCCTTGCTGAGCCATTTTCACTTGCTATGCGTGCGCTCACCCACAGGTGCCATCCATCCTACAGCTGGTTCGTTGCTCGACATTCTGCACATGACTTGCTGCTGTAGCCCTTGGCCTTGCTCCCGTCACATCAGCAGTTGTATCGTAGTAGCCGCTCAGTCGCCTTGGCCTTGCTCCCGTCATCAGCAGATGTACCATAGCTTTCAACGTTCCACTCCTCTCCACTGCCATCTGAAGTCTTATATATATATATATATATATATATGTATAGTTTTAAAAAAGAAATATCAGCAACAACCCTACATCTAGAAAGAGAAGCAGTATCTGCAGAGATAAAAAAGAAGGTACAAATCAATTTGGAGCTTTTCTAATTTTTTGAAAAATTCAGCTTAATTGAAGTATTAATCTTAACTTTTACATGATTTTTTAAAATTGAGACTATATATGAAGCTCGAGTACTATATCTTGTAAAGGGTTTATAGACACTGCCCTGAGGCTCTAATCTCAGTGGTAAGACCACCCTTAAATGATATTTACCCTAATCATGGCTACCAACGCAAAGTCCCTCGACAAATTCAATATCCAAGAGTTTCACACTTGGCAGACCAAAGTCAAGGGGCATCTCATGAAGAAAAATATTTGGGAATTAGTTAAACCAACAGAAGGGAAAGATGGTGTGTCCCTACTAGAGCTGTCATAGCCGCAAATCAAGCACGGGATGAAGAAGCCCTAGCTAGGTATCATTATCACTGCACTAGATGATAATTATATTCATTACATTGATGATTGTGACACTGCATCTAAAGCTTGGGACACTCTAGAGAAAACCTTTGGAGCACGGGCAAAGCACTCTAAAATAAGTCTAAAAATGTAATTATATGGGCTTTCTAAAGAGCATAATGAATCTATTGCATCTTTTGTTAACAAGTTGAAAAGCATTATCACCCAACTTGTGTATGTAAAAGCTCCAGTTCTTGATGAGGATGCTATAGCCATCTTGCTTAAAGCAATGCCTATCGAATACAACAACATTGTCACTGTGCTCAAAGAGAAGGAACCCATTCCTTCGTTGGAGATTGCAATCAATTCATTGCAGGAGGAGGAGAAGAAGCCAAACTTCAACAACAATCTCACTTCGGAAGGAGCATACCAACAACAACAAGAAGTGTGCTACTTGTGGAAGAACCAACCATCTCACAAAGGATTGCTTTATTAATAACCCTTATGTGCATTGTGGTAAAACTAACCATCCACCACATAAATGTTATTTTAAAGATAAAAACAAGAAGACTAAAGAAAAAGCCAATCTTGCCACTAGTGAAGAAAGTAATTTTATTGGTCCCCTGATTCTGATGATGACTCAAATGCTTTCTAGTTAACTCTCTCTTTTTGGGTTCTAAAACCTTGTCTTTTATCCTACATAACCTTGATTGTATTATGGAGAAGAGTACACACACCCAATGTTATTAAAGGGGGACTCTATTTAGGTATAAGCCCATGTATTGAGTGAAATGTTTGGCTTAAGGGGGGTGTTAAAAATAATCCAATCATTTTTCCTCAGCTATATCACATAGAAAAAATGTATTAGAATCACCTCCTTGCTAGCCACTTGTGTTTATGCTACCTCATCAATGATGTCACCTAAGCATTGAATCTAGTCTTCTATGATGTATCACACATGGCTATATAAGCCTCATGTATGAGCCTACTTTGCGATCAATAAAATCAAGCTAAGAAGTTGTCTTTCTTATCATGAATGGGTCCATGTTCTTTTCCCCTTAAATTGCACAACAATGTTTTCATAGCTCTCAAGGAGCCCTCATCCACCACAAGGTACATGCACCCTTGTGCCATCCATGTGTCAATAAATGCTCACACACCATGTGCTTTCTAAGTTCTACATTTTTAACCATTGACTTCAGTTTTTACATGTAACCATACAAATCAACCTTTGAGTTAGGACCCTTAGTCTTTATTCTTCTTTTATAATGTGCATGCTCTCCCCCTTGCTCTACTCATGATGTACCCTCACACATTGTTATTTTAACACTCCCCCTCCATGTGATGAGGGTCTATCACCTAAGATGCTACATTAGACCTACACTCCTAGTTATATGTTGGATTGATTCATCTCAGCTTGCCCTATGGGCTACAATGTTGGATTTGACTTGACACTTTACACATGGGAGCCTGGGGTTATAACCAAGGGTGAGAAACCATGCTCTCATTCTCTTTATTGACTTGTAGCTTTTAACTGCTATTTTTGTTAGCTTGTTTTTTATTTTAGACTCAAAGGCTTTGAGATTTGCCTTCTTGTTTGTGAATGACTCAGTTGCTTTGAGCTTTGCCTTCTTGTGAATGACTTAGTGGCTATGTTTCCAGATCTTCTTGAGAGATCTTTCTTTACTCTTACATACATACACTCATTCCATGTGTGCTCACTTGGTTGCATTATCTGAAAGGTTACATCTTTTTCTTAATCATGATCGAGGCTTTGCATGCTCATATTGGTGGTTATAAAGTTTTGGTGATGAAAAGACTTGTCGATGGTGTTTTTTTTGTCAACGTGGTAGATGCCCAAGGTTTTGCCAATGAGATTTGATGATGATGAAAACACTCTTGCACACATCATGTATGTTGAAGAAGCCTAATTTGACATGGTAGATGCCCTAGGCTTTGCCAATGAGATTTGATAACGAAAACACTCTTGCACACATGATGTATGTTGAAGAAGCCCAATTTGACATGCCCATATACTCAATCCTTTCAACACCCATGTGAATACCCACTTGTGGATGACTTTTTCCACCATAAATTAGGGGTTTTTTTTTGTTTTCTAATAAATAAAAAAAAACCTTATCTCCATGAATCTGATGGGGGCGAATGATTCTTCTAGAGTTTCTATTGATGCGTTGTTAAGATCCATGTCATTATGCACTGCTTAGAACTTCCTTATTGCTTCTACTCAGTTGAGAGAGACTACCTCACCTTCTTGCCTGTTTATAGAGCTATGCTTCTCTCTATCTTATGCTCAACAGTGCTGTGACTGCAGATCCTTTCACAAGTTACTCTCTTGCCTGCTTATATCACCCCCGTGATGTCACACACCTTCTTGCCCATTTATAGAGCTATGCTTCTCTCTATCTTATGCTCAACAGTGCTGTAACTAAAGATCCTTTTACAGGTTACTCTCTTACCTGCTTAAATCACCCCTGTGATGTCACACACAACTATTTTTGACACTGGATTGGGTGAGATGTAACAATGTGAATGATGTTGAAGAAGTTATTCTTGCCTCTTCTTCTCTTGATGTGTTAGTGCAAATGTCTGCCCTTTTCTTATTGCTTCTGATTCCCTTGGGCTATTTCAAGAAGATCCTACACCTTTATGGAGATGCAATATTACTAGAGCAGATCGTCATGATGTGATGATGTGCTACTATGTGAGAGAGGCTACACCTATGGAGTCGGTGTGAACTCACACACCCATAATTGATATTCCTGGTATTTACTCACACACTCAACCGAAGTAATGAAAAATAGTTCACACACACACTCCACGACATATAAATCCCTTAAAAAATTAACATTGAACTTAAAGCTCTTATACATCAAAGTACTGAAAAACATACATACTGAAGCTCATACTAAAACTCTGGAATATCATCCAACTAGTAAAATAAAACAATAACACATGTATCCAAAAATATCTCCTCGCACCACGCCTCTGCTCCTTGAACTAGAAAGATATGCACCACTGACTTTAGCACTCCAACTTGTGCTACCATCTGGCGAGGAGCCCACAAGTCTCGCATCCTAGATCGGTAGGAGCTGCTTCTGATGGCTATACCATTCCCAAGGTCTGAACACTCTAGGCTACATTTGCATTAGTGTCTTGTGATCAATGCATACATCTGGCATAGACCTTCCTGGCTTAGTACACTTTGAAGCCACCTCTATTCTCGCACACAAAGCATGTCAAGAGCACACCCACATCTGCTGAGATGGGTCAAGGTCTCAGACGAGTGTCTTTGTTGCAAAACAGGACTCACCACTCGATGACGTCTGGCCCAGTATCAAATCAGCTTGTGTTGTACCTTCACAAGCTCCATAATAAACAATATTTTAACAAACAATATCAAATAAGTATCAAACATGATCATGCATTGCAAAACCATTGCAAGCTCCAATGAGATAGTCTCGATGCTCCATCAAATCTCTGAACGTGTTTTCCAATCTAATAATCTTGGTCCAAACCTTCACGGTCTTTTGAGAAAACAATCAAATTTCCAAATCCATTCTTCCCTTAAGCCATGAGGTCTCTAAGGATCATATCTACTAGGATCTTTTCTACCCTTTAATTATTTTCTGTAAGTCATCTCTAAGCATATTCTCAGATGTTATGAATTCTTTATATGTGAGGCTAGAACTGAGCCCTTTATTCTATTAGAAGGGTAAATTCTCAACTCTTATCCTAAGGTCTTTATTAAAGTCCTACTCTATACAAAGGATAATGAATTTCTTAATTTAGGCTTGGGGTAAATTAACTACTTATTCCCTTTTGTTTTTCACTTTAAAAGTGTATGTTTGTATTCTAACGGGGTTTTTTTTCTAACTTTAAGAGATAACTCAATTGATGAACCCTTCCCTTTTTTTTTCTAACTTTAAGAGATAACTCAATTGATGAACCCTTCCCTTTTTTCCTAAGGGGCTTTTCTCTCTGAAGGTCTTCCCTATTTCTAAAGATAATCTTTATCCTTATCTATACTCATTCATTCATCTATCAAAGATAGAACCTTACGTAATCATTTCAAAACAAATATGGAAAGGATGGAATCATTGTTAGAGAATGATGATTAATTTAGGTCTTTTTTAAAACTCTTCATCATGGCATCATTGTGTTTTAATGACAACTATGTTTAGACCCTTGTGAGTCATGTCATCTAAACATGTAAACCTTGTGAGTATGTGTTCGATTTGCTATCTTTTGAAAGTATTGACCTTTTTAAATAGAAGCTACTTTTAAAACATTATATTATTGTCTTTATTGTAAACATCTTTCCAAAATATATTAGGGTATCTTTGGCAAATATGCACACTAGATTGATTAATTTAGGTCTTTTTTAAAACTCTTCATCATGGCATCATTGTGTTTTAACGACAGCTATGTTTAGACCCTTGTGAGGCATGTCATCTAAACATGTAAGTATGTGTTCGATTCGCTATCTTCTAAAACTATTGACCTTTTTAAATAGAAGCTACTTTTAAAACATTATATTATTGCCTTTATTGTAAACATCTTTCCAAAATATATTAGGGTATCTTTGGCAAATATGCACACTAGATTGACAATTAAAATTAGTAACGGGACATTTATATGTATTCTATCATATTAAAGCATGAAACATGAAGAGTCCATACTATTGTTCAGTTATTATAAGGTGTAAGACCTGTACTAAACATTAAAGTTAACAAACTTCTCTTTAACCATTATATAATGGTTAACCATTATATAATTGGAAATGCTTAATATAATGTAACACACGCACACACACAAATCATATTTATATGTAATCTTATTTTTTAGGAACAAACCTATGTGTTGTATACTGCACTAATATTTTTAATTATTATATAATATACAAAATAAATTGGTAATATATCCTTACATTTATTATAGATTATCATATATTATACCAATATTTACACTCATTATACCAACATTTACACTCACTTATTTTATATATCCAATTTTATAAATATACTATTTTATATATTCTTCTTTCTTTTCACTTGAAATAATAAATAATAAACTATTCACTAAAGTACATATTATTTCAAAGAAGCTACTTATTATAACTCTATTATCCTAATAACATCTATCTTTATTTTTCTAAAATTTATTTACTTAGTTTTATTTTACACAAAAGCATAGTACTTATTTTATATATTGTTCTTTCTTTTCTATTCCAACAAAAATTGAAATAATTAAATAATAAAATCTTCACTAAAACTTTTTTATTGCATAGTTTTTCTTCTTATTGAAAAAACTTATTATTTTATTAGCAAAATTAAAAATAATTATAAAAACTATACATAAATCAATCTTAAATCACCAAACAATGTCAAAAATCTAAATCATAGAAATGACCTTGAGGCCTTGGGGTCATGCAAGAATGGCCCTATGGCTATTCTTCTACATGTTGTGCATGAAAAGAATGGCACTATGGCCATTCTTGGGTGTCCTTGGATGCCCTAGGGCCATTCATATTGTGCATGAGAAGAATAGCCCTATGGCCATTCTTGGCGTCCTACAAAATCTAAAATTTGAATTTCAAACTAGAAATTTCTCGTCGAATTTCCAAATGAAATTTAAAATTTGAATTTCAAATTCAAATTATAATCTTCCCTCCTTCCTCTTTCGTGCATAATGTTTTCCCCCTCTCCCTATATCAATTTTGAAATTTGGATTTGAAACCACCCTCATCCGTAATTTTTCCACCCATCTACGTCCAACGCTTCTACGCTACATCATGCAAGAATGGCCCTTGGGCCATTCTTAGATGTCCCCATGGCCATCCCAAATGACCTTGAGGCCTTGGGATCATGCAAAAATGGCCCTTGGGCCATTCTTCCACATGTTGTGCATGAAAAGAATGGCCCTATGGCCATTCTTGGATGCCCCACGATCATTCCAAAATGATATGGGATGCCCCCATGGCCATCCATAATTTTCCCACCCATCTACGTCCAATGCTTCTATGCTACGTGTTTGCTTAATCGAAATTTAGAGCGCTACCGTCTCTACACTCGAATCGCACCCATGTTAGGTATGCACTAGGGCCATTCTTGGATGCCCAAGGGCATGCAAGAAAGCTGGTGCCACCAAGGCCATGCTAGAATGGCCCCATATCCATTCTTGCATGTAGAAGAGCATCAAGAATGGCCCTAGGTCCATTCTTGGATGCCCCATGGCCATTTCTAACATAACCTATGTGCCTTGGGGTCACGCAAGAAATGGCCGTGGGGCCATTCTTTAATGCCCTAGGGCCAATCTTGCATGCTCTTTGAGGTCTTTAAAGTAAAATAGTGGCCTTATATTTGCCATGAAAGAATGGCCCTAGGGCCATTCTTGCACCGATTGTGCATGAAAAGAATGGCATTGGGGCCATTCTTACACCTGTTGATTAGGTAAAGGATGGCCCTATGGCTATTATTATTTGCCCAAGAGTATGCAAGAAGGTTGGGTGGCACCAAGGCCATGCTAAAATGGCACTAGGGCCATTGTTGCATGCACAAGAGTATCAAGATTGGCCCTAGGGCCATTCTAGGATGCCCAAGAGCATGTAAGAAAAGAATGGCCCTATGGCCATTCTTGGATGCCCTGAGAGCATGCAAGAAAGTTGGGTGCCACACCAAGGCCATGCTCGAATGGCCCCATATCCATTATTGCATGTAGAAGAGCATCAAGAGTGGCCCTATGGCCATTCTAGGATGCCCAAGAGCATGCAAGAAAAGAATGGCCCTAGGGCCATTCTTGGATGCCCAAGAGCATGCAAGAAAGTTGGGTGCCACCAAGGCCATGCTAGAATGGCCCCATATCCATTATTGCATGTAGAAGGGCATCAAGAGTGGCCCTAGGGCCATTCTCGGATATCCCATGGCCATTTTCAACATGATCTATGTGCCTTGGGGTCATGCAAGAATGGCCCTAGGGCCATGCTTTGATGCTCTAGGGCCAATCTTGCATGCTCTTTGAGGCCTTTAAGGTAAAACAATGACCTTATTTTCCATGAAAGAATGGCCCTTGGGTTATTCTTGCATTGGTTGTGCATGAAAAGAATAGCCCTAGGGCCATTCTTGCACCTGTTGTGCATGAAAAGAATGGCCCTATGGCCATTCTTATTTGCCCAAGAGCATGGAAGAAGGTTGGGTGGTACTAAGGCTATTCTAGAATGGTCCTAGGGCCATGTTTGCATGCATAAGAGCATCAAGTCCCGGCCCTAGGGCCATTCTAGGATGCCCCATGGTCATTCTTGCACATGTTGTATAAGAAAAGAATGGCCCTATGGCCATTCTTGGATGCCCAAGAGCATGCAAGAAAGTTGGGTGCCACCAAGGCCATGCTAGAATGGCCCCATATCCATTATTGCATGTAGAAGGGCATCAAGAGTGGCCCTAGGGCCATTCTTGGATACCCCATGGCCATTTCCAACATGATTTATGTGCCTTGGGGTCATGCAAGAATGGCCCTAGGGCCATGCTTTGATACTCTAGGGCCAATCTTGCATGCTCTTTGAGGCCTTTAAGGCAAAACAATGACCTTACTTGCCATGAAAGAATGGCCCTTGGTCTATTCTTGCACTGGTTGTGCATGAAAAGAATGGCCCTGGAGTATCAAAGAATGGCCATTCTTGCACCTATTGTGCATGAAAAGAATGGCCCTATGGCCATTCTTGTTTGCCCAAGAGCATGGAAGAACGTTGGGTAGTACGAAGGCTATTCTAGAATTGTCCTAGGGCCATGTTTGCATGCACAAGAGCATCAAGTCTGGCCCTAGGGCCATTCTAGGATGCCCCATGGTCATTCTTGCACCTGTCATATAAGAAAAGAATGGCCCTATGGCCATTCTTGGATGCCCAAGAGCATGCAAGAAAGTTGGGTGCCACCAAGGCCATGCTAGAATGGCCCCATATCCATTCTTGCATGTATAAAAGCATCAAGAATGGCCCTAGGGCCATTCTTGGATGCCCCATGGCCATTTTCAACATGATCTATGTGTCTTGGGGTCATGCAAGAATGGGCCTGGGGCCATGCTTTGATGCCCTATGGCCAATCCTGTATGCTCTTTGAGGCCTTAAAGGCAAAACAATGACCTTATTTGCCATGAAAGAATGGCCCTTGGGCCATTCTTGCACCAGTTGTGCATGAAAAGAATGACCTATGGCCATTCTTATTTGTCTAAGAGCATGCAAGAAGGTTGGGTAGCACCAAGGCTATGCTAAAATGGCCCTAGGGCTATTGTTGCATGCATAAGAGTATCAAGATTGGCCCTAGGACATTCTAGGATGCCCCATGGCCGCCATTCTTACACCTGTTGTATAAGAAAAGAATGGCCCTAGGGCCATTCTTGGATGCCCAAGAGCATGCAAGAAAGTTGAGTGTCACCAAGGCCATGCTAGAATGGCCCCATATCCATTCTTGAATGTAGAAGAGCATCAAGAATGGCCCTAGGGCCATTCTTGGATGTCCCATGGCCATTTCCAACATGACCTATATGCCTTGGGGTCATGCAAGAATGGGGACATACATACCTTTCTAGCCAGTCTAGCGCTTTTAAAAATACCCTAGTATTATGAACAAAATTGAGTGTATTATGTTTTCATCCTTGGAGATTTGCACGATCTACTCTTGACTCTATGATGTTATCATTGATAGGTATGGATGCTCGACTTGGAGACAAGGTCTTTATGATGCTAGCAAGTGAATGTGTTGGAGTTGGTTGCATCTCTAGAACACATCTAGAGATGTTTTGTAGTGGCTCTAAGATCGGTCAAGGGAATGTGTCTATGTTTGTAGAGAAATGTGTGAAGGACGTAGACCTTTCCCCTTCAACTATGGATGCAAGAGATCTAAGAGGTGTAGTTTGGACTTCCGTCCGTTGGCCTAAAGTTATGTTAATGCCTTTTAGAGATTCTCCAAATTTTGGAGAGCAAATGGAAAATGCAGATGGACAAGCCGGTCCTATGGAACCTCCAACTGTGGATGCTATACCAGTGACATCTTTCGAGTCTGACATCAAAACTCGAGAGTCTTGGAAGAGAAAAAATGTCCTTTTATGGGATGAGAGCAACACCCAAATGATGTACAAGGGTTTGATACTATATGTGCTTCGGTACATGCGTACCCCACCTTTGGCCCACGCACAAGCACCACTTCTTTTCCTAGACTCATGCAGCCATAGACCGGTGTACTTTCACCTTACACTATCCTTTGCACCCCACTTTTCTCTCACTTTCCTTGTACTTATACCCATACCAGCCCCTATATAAACCCTTAGTACCCCCTCCATGGTCGACACCCGACACTCTAAGCGGAGACTGTCCCCGACAAGCCGTACCCAATGGCCCTCTATAGCCCATCTCCTAGCAAGCCCTTTTCAATCCATCTCCAAGTAGGCTCTGTAGAGCTTCTTCCAGAGCAGCCAACCCTTGTCTTGTGGAGGAGGTGTCCTTTGCACCCCGCTTTGCTCTCTCTTGCCTTATACTCGTACCCATAGTAGCCCCTATATAAATCCTCAGTACCCCCTTCATTGGCGGACACCCAACACTCTGAGCGGAGATTGTCTCCCGATAGCCCGTACCCGATGGCCCTCTATAGCCCATCTCCCAGCAGCAAGCCCTTTTCAACCCATCTCCAAGTAGGCTCTACAAAATTTCTTCCCGCCAGCCCTTCTCTTGTGGAGGAGTTGTCCTACATTTCTCCCTCCCGTGTGAATAGGCTTAAGGGGGAACTCCCCTTCTCCCCCATGTAGTTCAGCTTTCAGCCTTGCCCCTAGCTTAAGGACACTCTACTTTTCGCCCACCCCCCATATAAAGAGACTTATTTAAGCACACTTTGGCTCTTAGAGGCAATTCCCATGAGTGAGTTTTATGTTCATAAAGTGAGCAAACGAACTCCGAATCGCAATCCGATTGAAGCGTTGAGTTTGTAGTGATGCAAGCTACGAGAAGGTGGATAGTATGGCTCCTCCTCGAAGATGCCAAAATACTGCCTCAGAAGCGTGCATAACAACGACCCTAGAGGGAATGCCCCCTCGGACATGGACCCAGCTGTTCCCGTGGGAGTCCCACATGGAGCCAATGGCCAAGTTAGCTTGATAATCATTTAAAAAGAAGTTCTTTTATTAATATTTAATTTTAGCATTAATTAAGTGAGAAAGAGGGTGCTACTTTTCCTTGTTTTGAATTTACCAAATTTCTTATAAAGTTGTCGCTTTCTCGAGAAGATAATGTGATTTCTTATATCCTATGATTTAGTTAAACAATTGTGTTGCTATCTGATTAAGTTAAAATACAGGTACATCTTCTTCCTGCCTTGATGTTAATCTCGTTCCTTTGCTTGTGTAGCCAGGCGGTGACATTAGCGAGGCCCGAAGTCAGCCCAAGGTATCCTCCTATCATTGGGAAGTTGAAACTCGTTGGTCTGGGGGCGAGTGTTATGAATGCTACCTAGTTCTATGGGACGCTTACTCCAGATTCCTAGTCTTCCAATGCGTCTTCTAGACATCTTGTCACTCTTCGAATTTCAAATTTCGTGATACGATGATGTAGATACTCGAGAAGTTGTCCTTCCCTCATTACTCTCGTATCCAAAGAGGGTGGGGTAGAGATTACTTTTGGAATCGTGGGCCAAGGTACTTCATTATCAGAGAGCAGATCGAATTATAAACCTCACCATCGATTTAAAGCGGGCTTGTTGGATCGAGAAGGTGAAGATGGTCCATTTATTCTGGTTCATGGGTACTCCTAGACCCGACAGCTATGTGATCATAGAGGGGAACTATATACCATAGAACTGCTGGGTATATGACCAAATAATGCAAGTCTTACCCACCGACATAGTAGCTATTATGGAACACAATACAATCCAGAGTCTACCTCCCCTACCATCAGTTTTTTGTATCCTAGAAACCATGACAGAACCCCCATATTTCACCTACATGGACCGCTCGAGTCTTATGCCTTAGTTAAGTCTAGGAGTCTCTTTTATGATGAATAAGACTAAATACATTAGTCTCAAATCCTTGTAATCAATCTTGTCCTTATAAATGATTGAATTGATAAATAAAGTGATTTCAAGGTTTTTATTTTTAAATCATGAGCATAGTGTAAAGTATAAATCTCATTATTCTAAATTTAATCTTGCGAGATGATGGCCAGGACGATCAGCCTTCTCTTTCCAATGCGGTATACACTCATACCCAGGAGAAGAAGCTCCTACTCAAACAGATGCAACATCCCTCCTTTAAGGGGAAGGTTTGAAAATTGAGAAGGATGTCCAAGTATGGATTGAAACAATGGATGATTACTTCTTAGCCGGCTGGTACTGGAGCTGCAAACCAATCCATGGTTGCATGGTTTCGCGACACTGGGGATGCTAAACTCTGGTGGCGTCACAAATAGCGGGAACCCAGTACGACAATAATAATAGACCAACACTTCAAATACCAAACACATAGCATGATAACACAACGGAAGAACCATAAACAATACAATAACACTGCACTAAGCTGCAACGGCCGGCCCCCCCGTAGGAACTTCATAGAGATAGAGAAGCTTTTACAAGATACCAAGGTGTGGGTGCACACAACACCGGATTTTCCACAAAGCCTCAGCACAAATCTTGCATATGTAAACTATCTCGTGCCAAGATACAAACACAGCACCAAAGTCCATTTGATAAATTGTCTCAAAACAGTCCCATAATTAGCTCATAAACTGTCCATAAAATAGGCCGGTACGGAGCCCAAAATAGCCCTGAATTTCATGCCAAATCAGCCCCAAAATAGAGCCTTAAATTAGCACCAGAAGAGCTCTCAAATCAGCCCAAAATAGTCTCGAAAAAGTCCCAAAACAGCCTAGAAAAGATTAGACCAGCCATGTCAAGCTCCGGGAGAAAGTGACTAGCCATGTGGCTGCCCTCGAAGAAGTCAACCAGCACTATGGGAGGCCTGGAAGAAGTCAACCAGCCTAGTGAAACAATCCCAGTTATGCTGTACGGCCGGCCGGCGCAAGAGAGAAGAAAGAGGGTGAACAATAGTCGGCCAGCAGAGAGAAGCCTCCAAAAAGGATGCGCATGGCAAAAAGAGAGAGAGCAATAGGCCAAATTTGCCTTGCTTTTCCTCTTTTTCCCAAAATAGCTAGACTTTGCCCAAAATATCAACTTTATGCTTTCCTTGGCTTGTACTCCAAGTTTTGGCCCCAAAATATCAACTTTTATGCTTTTCCTGGCTTGGTGTGCCCAAGTTTCATCTAGGAACCTTATTTTGTCCACCTGTCCACGCCCAAAATAATAATATGACCAGCCCTTCATGCGAAAACACTGACTTACAAATATAATAAGTCACTTTAATGATAAAATCTCATGGTGCTCATGCTGTATGACCATCTTTAAGGCCAAACCATGCCAGTAAAGTGCTCTAGCTTTCTTCTGTGGAAAATCCCCGTTCACACCTTGGTTCTGCCCAGCATCTGAAATGCTAATCAAGACTGGTGGAGGGACCAAATGGTGACATCCCCACCGTCTTATAAAGCAGTTGTCCGCCGTAAACTGTAGAATCCTGATACCATTGAAATATCATTCAAGAATAGCAAATCCACTGTCTATCCATAATATTTCATAATCCATGCATTAAAGCCATAAATCCAGATCCATGATCCATAAATCCTGATACTAACACAACGGAAGAACCATAAACAATACAATAACACCACACTGAGCCGGAATGACCGGCCCCCGTGTAGGAACTTCATAGGTAGAGAAGCTTTTACAAGATACCAAGGTGCGGGTGCACACAACACCGGATTTTCCACAAATCCTCAGCACAAATCTTGAACACGTAAACTATCTCGTGCTAAAGATACAAACATGGCACCAAAGTCCATTTGATAAACTGTCTCAAAACAGTCCCATAATTAGCTCATAAAACTGTCCATAAAATAGGCTGGTAATGGAGCCCAAAACAGTCTCGAATTTCATGCCAAATCAGCCCCAAAAAAGCCATAAAATCAGCACCCGAAGAGCTCTCCAATCAGCCCAAAATAGTCTCGCAACAGTCCCAAAACAACCAAGAAAAAATTGGACCAACCATGTCAAGCTTCGGGAGAAAGTGACCAGCCATGTCGAAGAAGTCAACCAACACTATGGGAGGCCTGGAAGAAGTCGACCAGCCTAGTAGAAGTCATGGAGCAAGTTGGCGAGGTGAAACAGTCCCAGATATGTTGTACGGCTAGTGCAAGAGAGAAGAGAGAGGGTGTAGTCGGCCACCAACAGAGAGAAGCCTCCAAAAGGATGCGCATGGCAAAAAGAGAGAGAGCTAGCCCCTTTTAATAAAACCAATAGGCCAAATTTGCCTTGCTTTTCCCCTTTTTCCCAAAATAGCTAGACTTTGCCCCAAATATCAACTTTATGCTTTCCTTGGCTTGTACTCCAAGTTTTGGCCCAAAATATCAACTTTTATGCTTTTCCTGGCCTGGTTCCCAAGTTTCATCTAGGCACCTTCTTTTGTCCACCTGTCCACGCCCAAAATAATAATATGACCAGCCCTTCAAGTGAAAACACTGACTTACAAACATAATAAGTCACTTTAATGATAAAATCTCATGGTGCTCATGCTGTATGGCCATCTTTAAGGCCAAACCATGCCAGTAAAGTGCTCTAGCTTTCTTCTGTGGAAAATCCCTGTTCACACCTTGGTTTCGCCTATAGCGTCTGAAATGCTAATCAAGACTGGTGGAGGGACCAAATGGTGACATCCCCACCATCTTATAAAGCAGTTGTCCGTAAATTGTAGAATCCTGATACCATTGAAATATCATTCAAGAATATCAAATCCACTGTCTATCCATAATATTTCATAATCCATGCATTAAAGCCATAAATCCAGATCCATGATCCATAAATCCTGATACAGGCACAAAAGCCAACTGTATCCATATCATGAGTCAACAACTCTGACACAGGCACATGAGCCAAATGTGTCCCAAATATCCATAACTAGGCATAGGCACAAGAGCCAACTATGTCCCAAATATCCATAAATTCATAAGCCGGATATAACTAGACACAGGCACAAGAGCCAACTGTGTCTCAAAATATCCATAAATTCATAAGTACCTGCAAAAATAAAGAAGTAGCATACATAGCCACAAAACATCTTGCCATGCCATTGGACTGCATAAGGGCACCACCCCTATGATCCATACGCATGCCCAAGCCAAACATGCTTCACATGTCCATATATGGTCCATCAGGGCAACGACCCTTCCATGAAACCATACATGCTCGCCAGGGTTTCCGCTTCCACGAGGCTTCATATGTCAATATGGTTCACATCGGAAACGACCCTTCCATGAAACCATACATGCTTGCTAGGGTTTCCACTTCCACGAGGCTTTATATGCCAGTATGGTTCACTAGGGCAACGACCCTTCCATGAAACCATACATGCTCGCCAGGGTTTCCCCTTCCACGAGGCTTCATATGTCGATATGGTTCACTAGGGCAACGACCCTTCCATGAAACCATACATGCTCGTGAGGGTTTCCCCTTTCACGAGGCTTCATATGTTGATATGGTTCACCAGGGCAACGACCCTTCCATGAAACCATACATGCTCGCTAGGGTTTCCCCTTCCACGAGGCTTCACTCACACCAGGGCCACCAACCCTTCCATGAGTCACTCACCAGAGTCACCAACTCTTCCATGAGTGTAGTATATCATAAGATAACAATAAATCACAGGCATAGAGATCTTGGTTCTCCATAAATATATCCTGGTTTACAGGCATTTTGTCCGCCAAAAGAAATCCATAGAGATATCCAATAAATCCTCGATCCATAAGATATCCAATAAATCCATTGTAATCCACAGTATACTCATAATCCAGAATAAGCCAGTCCATGATACTGATGAACAATTCATAGTTCTGTAACCGAATATGCGAAATATTCTAGAGTCCCATACCACCAGAATACTCCCCATATGAGATCCTTATGTAGGCGACAATCCTAGCATCCCATACTGCTAGAAGCCTCCAGTACACAAGACCAAAACCATAAACCATTCATCAAAACCATAGAGAAGCCTTTTCCAAAATCCACTGCCAGAAACATACTCCATCCAACCAAAAGGAGCCAAAGATAACCATGTAGATGCGCCAAACCATCATATATGTATAAATCCTCGAACAGAGATATACCAGAAGTATAATCCATAGTCCTCAGATATATCCATATGGTTTTTCATATATCCATATGAAAAACCATATAAACCAGGCTTTTCAACCATAATGTTTACCTGAAACAATTCAAGGCAAATAAACAACACACAATTCTCCTTGTACAAGCATACAAGGGTTAAGTCTCCAAAAACACTTCCAACAAATTTCAAAAGCACCAACTTTGCAAAACTAAAAGTATACTTAGCTTTTCTTTGCCAGGTTCGTCATGCAGCCAAAAGAAATATCTTGTCAGTATACACATAAGATATCTTGAGAGATGGCTCCATATAGCTTGCCTGTAAGCTTGCTTTATAATCCACAATAATCCATATGGAAGAAGTGCTGAACACGGGCACATAAAACCAACTCCATATTCTGACTGTGAATCCATAAATCCTTAGACCAAGCTGTCTACTGATCATGCCCATGAGTGCTCCCCCATAAGCTCAATAGCCAAACTGTTGGTCAATGTAGTCCCCACTTCTGATCTTTTCTCTTTCCCATTGTTGGAAGGAAGCCTCTTGCTTTCGAGAAAGCCTTTGCTCTGATACCACTGTCACAAATAGCGGGAACCCAGTAGTACGACAATAATAATAGACCAACACTTCAAATACCAAACACAGAGCATGATAACACAATGGAAGAATCATAAACAATACAATAACACCACACTGAGCCGGAACGACTGGCCCCCCGTGTAGGAACTTCATAGTAGATAGAGAAGCTTTTACAAGATACCAAGGTGCGGGTGCACATAACACCGGATTTTCCACAAATCCTCAGCACAAATCTTGCACATGTAAATTATCTCATGCCAAAGATACAAACATGGCACCAAAGTCCATTTGATAAGCTGTCTCAAAACAGTCCCATAATCAGCTCATAAATTGTCCATAAAACAGGCCGATTAATGGAGCCCAAAACAGCCTCAAATTTCATGCCAAATCAGCCCCAAAATAGAGCCATAAAATCAGCACCAGAAGAGCTCTCAAATCAGCCCAAAACAGTCTCGAAACAGTCCCAAAACAACCCAAAAAAATGAATTTAAACTACCTCCACATGTTAGAGTTCATCCAGTCTTTCATATCAATAGATTGAAAGGGAAACTGGGAGGTGAGGATAACACGATTACTCCTCAAGAACTCGTTGAAGTCGAAGAATTATCCTATGATCCACATGAACCTGCTGATAAGGTACTTGAATTCAGGGAAAGGAAACTTTGTAGTTGTTGAGATATCGAGCTCTAGTGAGGCGGTGGACACTGATGACCCGCCTGGGGGATAGGCCCCACACTTACACCACTGGCATGGTTGGTGAGATCTTGGGTGATATGCGGCCAGTGGGATGACAGGCTGTGTGACAGCCATTCTAGAGACTGGCATAGTTATAGCGCCAGCTCATTTAGTCGGGTTCACACTATAGAGAACCCGTGTATGTATTGGTTGAGTACCTTTCATATTATTGTGTACTCTTATTCTTGTATATGGTGTGTTGAGTGTTGAGTAGAGAAGAAGAAGATTTTCAGCCTCTCACCTTGTGTGTTCTCTATTAGGGTTTTTGTGTGTGTGTGTGAGCTTGCAAGAGCTCAAGCTCTCTTCCCCCCTGCATCTTTTCATGGTATCAGAGCCTGGTTCGTGCTAAGGGCTGAGCTACAAGCAAGAGAACCACAGGAAGCGGTACAAGGGTAAGAGCTTCAACTGCTCTTCCCTATTGTGTTGGTGACTACACCCTTGTCGGGAGCTCTATGGGAGGCACCGGCAAACGATCTCTGATTGAGGAGCTTTCTTCGCGGGAGTGAAGCTATAGGGCAACTATAAAGTCCTTCGGACTGAAATTTCGGGCCGAAAACACGTTTCAGGCGCGTCTGGACCTCCGTTTTTCAAAAAGCAGGCGATTTCGAGCACTGCGGGTAAGTCATCGATTCTCTGCAGAACTCTGTTTTACGAACTGCAGGAAGACAGATTGACTGTGCAGACACTGTGGGTGCTGCAAAGAGGTCTACAGTTGCCATTGGGTGTATGTATGCACATTGAAGTCACTGGTTGTGACATTTGAGTACTCCAGTACCGCTGTGCAGAAAATACTGCAGGTTGTGCAGGAAAAACCAGAGTGCAGTTTCTGGTGAAATTGTGTGTTTGGCAAGATGTCTAATGATGGCATAACACAGATTGTGGCTGAGAAGCTGGACAAGAATAACTTCCATGCTTGGAGGTTCAGGTTGACGAATTTCCTGATGGGAAAAGGTTATTGGGACTACATAGAAGGTGAGCATGAAGAGGCACCGGAGATACCGGATATAAATCCGACTGCTGCAGATGTGAAAGAGTTTAAAGACTGGAACCAAGGAGCCAGGAAAGTAATGTATTGGCTTTCCATTAGTATACAGGACACCATGATTGGGCACATTCAGGATGCCAAGTCCCCCAAGGAGGCGTGGGACACCTTGGTAAAGCTCTATGAAACAAATACCAAGGCACGCAAGATACAGTTGAAGAATGAGCTTCATACTGTGGAGAAAAAGAGCATGTCTGTGAATGACTATGCATTGAAGATAAAGGGTATTGTGGAATCCCTTGCATCTATTGGTGTGTCAGTAGATGATGATGATAAGGTGGAAGTCTGTCTACGTGGTCTCGGGCCACAATACAAGGCGTTCAAGACGTCTATTCAGACTCGGGAAAACATTCCCAACTTTACAGATTTGGTGTCTATGCTGATTATCGAAGAGAAGAGCTTGGGTGAAGACCAACAGTCTTCACAAAGTAAAAACAGTTCAGAGCAACAGGCCTTCTACACGAGTTCAGGAAGAGGACGAGGTAGAGGAGGCCGTGGACGTGGTCAAGGAGGTGGCCGAACAGGTAATCAGAATTATGGCCAGCAGCAGCAACAGTCCCAGAATCAACAACAACAACAACAACACACAGGTGGAGGAGGCAAATTCAGAGGCAGGGGGAGTCAAAGAGGCCGTGGAAATTGGCAAAGGCAATATAATGATGCACGTGAATGCTACTATTGTGGTAAGCCAGGACATGTGCAGTCAGAATGTTATAAGAAGCAGGCTGACATGCAAAATGGGAAAGTGTAGCAAAACAACTATGCATCCTCAAGCAGAAATAATGAGGACAATGAAAGGTTGTTTGTTATGCAGCATGTTGTAAATGCCATGTCTGAAAATGTTGATGCAGCACAAAAAGATAATGTATGGTATGTGGATTCAGGCGCTTCGAACCACATGACGAGTCATGGGGAGTGGTTCAAGGAGATGAAGAACCCGGAAAGACCAGGTTTTGTGGAAACAGGGGATGACACTGCTCATCCAATTGCCCACGTTGGAGATGTGCCATTATCTATGCAGGATGGCAAAGTGAAGTACCTTGCAGATGTACTTCATGTACCGAACATAACAAAGAATCTGTTTCAGTTGGCCAGATGATTGAGCAGGGTTTGCAGGTTAGGTTTAACCCTGATGGGTGTTATGTCGAAGACTTTAAAGACAAGTGCAGGTTGGTTGCAAAAGGCAACAGAGTGGGCAGAATGTTTACGTTGAATGTAGACATGCCTGAAATGAGTGCTGCGATGTTTGCAAATGGTTCAGGAGTTGTTGCAGACACAGACATATGGCATAAAAGAATTGGACATGTAAATGTGCAGAGATTGAAGTCTATGCAGACAAAAGGAATTGTGACAGGGCTGCCAAAATTTAAAGTGGAAGGTATGCAGAAAATATGTGAAGCATGCCAATTTGGGAAGCAAACAAAGCATGTGTTTCCACGTAACAGATATGTGAGCAGAAATGCACTAGTAGATGTTGTGCATTCAGATGTATGGGGTCCTACGAAGACCATATCTATGGGAGGCTGCAGGTACTATGTGACTTTCATTGATGACCACACAAGGAAAGTGTGGGTATATTTCATGAAGGAGAAGAGTGAGGTGTTCACTCACTTTCAGAATTTCAGGTTTTTGGTTGAAAAGCAAACAGGAAAATATGTAAAGTGCCTAAGGTCAGATGGAGGGGGAGAATACTTCTCCAATGAGTTCTCTGAATTTTTGAAGAAGAATGGTATTCGGAGACAGTTCACATGCAGATACACTCCGCAGCAAAATGGAGTTGCTGAGCGGAAAAACAGGCACATTGCTGAGATTGCGCGAGCATTGATGGAAGAGAAGAATATGCCGCATTGCTATTGGGCTGAGGCTGTTTCTACAGCAGTATACATCATGAACAGGACTCCAACTACAGCCATACATGATGTAACTCCAAAGGAGAGGTTTACTGGCAGAAAACCAGATTTGTCTCATCTGAAAGTCTTTGGATGCATTGCATATGTGCATGTGCCAGATGAGCTGAGAACTAAGCTGGATCCGAAAGCTGAAAAATGTGTGTTTATTGGATATTCCCTTGAGCAAAAGGAATACAGGTGTTATAACCCTGCTACACGTGAGTTGAGGGTAAGCAGGGATGTTGTCTTTGATGAGATGAGCAGCTGGTATGCTGCTGAAAAAGAAGCTATTGGGGCTGATGTGAGTGAAAGTGTGGTTGCACAGAATGCAGGTCAGCAATCACAGTCTTTGAGTGGACCAGGAGAGTCCTCATCTAGTGGGTCTGTTGATAGACCATGGAGTGGCAGGCTGCGTCATAATACCAGCCCTGCAAATGTGATTAGTACATCACGTAAAGGAAAAGAGAAAGTGGTTGAGCCCCTTGGTATGCCTGACATTTCTGCAGGGCATTCTCACATTGATGGAGAGTCTAGGGGCTCAGATATGAGCCTGGATGAGGAGCTTGGGATCCCAGCTATGAGAACACCTGGTGTAAAGAAGGCTATGGAAGCCATGAATGAAAAGCTGCGAAGATCAGGGAGAGTGAAGAACCCTGTGCAGAGATTTACATATGATGGTTATGTGGCACATCACTATGCATATATGGCAAAGGTTGTGCAGGTTATTGAGCCCACATGCATTGATGAGGCTGTTGGAAATGTGTGTTGGGAGAAAGCTATGGATGAGGAGATGGATGCACTATATGGAAATGAAACTTGGGATTTAGTGCAATTGCCAGAAGGCAAGAAAGCCATTGGATGCAAGTGGGTGTACAAAGTTAAACATAACAGTGATGGAAGCATAAACAGGTACAAGGCTAGATTGGTAGCCAAAGGATATGCGCAGACATATGGGATTGATTATGAGGAAACTTTCAGCCCAGTTGCCAAGATGGCAACGGTGAGAGTTGTGATAGCAGTGGCTGCGTCAAAGCAATGGTCTTTACATCAGATGGATGTAAAGAATGCATTCTTGCATGGGGATTTGCAAGAAGAGGTGTATATGTTGCAGCCACCTGGTTATGAGGATGTGAGCATGTTTGCAGGTTGAAGAAAGCCTTGTATGGCTTAAAGCAAGCACCAAGAGCATGGTCTGACAAGATTTCTGAATATCTTGTCACTATTGGCTTTCATGTAGCCAATGCAGATTTCTCATTGTACGTGAGACATGGTGATAGAGGGGTTGTGCTTGTTGTCATCTATGTAGATGACTTGATCATTACGGGGGACCATGATGCAGAGATCTTTGATGTAAAGATCCTGCTTAGACAGAAGTTCGAGATGAAGGATCTGGGGGAGCTCAGATATTTCTTGGGCATTGAGGTGATTAGGTCACCACATGGTATTGGATTACTGCAGAGACAGTATGGCTTGGACATGTTGTCCAAGTATGGTATGACAGGCTGTAAGCCTATTTCTGTGCCATTGGATCAGAATGGCAAGTTGAGTGCAGATTCAGGAGAGATCTTGGAGGATCCTACTATGTACAGGAGCATAGTAGGAAGTTTGATCTACATGACGATCACCAGACCAGATTTGAGCTATGCTGTTGGGTTGGTGAGTCAGTTTATGCAGGTTCCACGGAAACCGCATTTAGATGCTGTGAGACGCATACTGAGGTATGTGAGGTCTACTTTGCATTGTGGACTATTCTATGAGACTGGGACAGAGATATGTGTACATGGGTACACAGATGCTGATTGGGCTGGTAGTATCTCAGACAGAAGATCTACCAGTGGATTCATGTTTTCTTTGGGGAGTGCTGCTGTGACTTGGAGCAGCAAGAAGCAGCCTACGGTTGCTCTATCGAGTACAGAGGCCGAGTACAGAGGAGCTGCTATGGCAGCATGTGAGGTAGCTTGGTTGAGGAAGCTACTTGCAGATTTGGGTCTATCGGTGGATAGACAAGTTGTCATTTTCTGTGACAACATTAGCAGTATACAGTTGGCCAGGAACCCAGTCTTTCATGCTCGTACGAAGCACATAGAGGTCCACTACCACTTCGTCAGAGAGAAGGTCTTGGCAGGAGACCTTGACCTTGTTTATGTCAGCACAGAGGATCAGGTAGCTGACATCTTCACCAAAGCATTGGGTACAGAGAAGCTCCGCAGATTCAGGGCTTCGCTTGGTGTACATGAGATGGAGTTGAGCTCGAGGGGGAGTGTTGAGATATCGAGCTCTAGTGAGGCGGTGGACACTGATGACCCGCCTGGGGGATAGGCCCCACACTTACACCACTGGCATGGTTGGTGAGATCTTGGGTGATATGCGGCCAGTGGGATGACAGGCTGTGTGACAGCCATTCTAGAGACTGGCATAGTTATAGCGCCAGCTCATTTAGTCGGGTTCACACTATAGAGAACCCGTGTATGTATTGGTTGAGTACCTTTCATATTATTGTGTACTCTTATTCTTGTATATGGTGTGTTGAGTGTTGAGTAGAGAAGAAGAAGATTTTCAGCCTCTCACCTTGTGTGTTCTCTATTAGGGTTTTTGTGTGTGTGTGTGAGCTTGCAAGAGCTCAAGCTCTCTTCCCCCCTGCATCTTTTCAGTAGTTGACTAATCCCTGAGGTTAAAATTAGGTGGAAAGATAGGGAAATAGAGGATTCAACTTAGGAGTCAGTTGAGATTGTTCAGCGTAGTTCTCCTTCTTTTCATTGCAAGAGTGCAATGTTTTGAGAGAGGGAAGTATGTTATATGCACATTATGTGTGCATATAACTAGGAGGCTAACCCACATTAGGCTTGTGAGCATGGGAGCATGGGAACAAGCTCTAGTGGAGCATGGGTTAGGACTAACCTTAAGGGTTAAGGTTAGGGTCAGGCATCCAAGGGTCACACATGGTTGAGGGCCCTCCTATATAATAGGGGCATGGGGCACACTCAAGGGAGGCTTGGAGGCTTAGAGGCTTAGGCTATAGTCTCTTGTGTAGAGGATCATATCTACTCACCTACCATTTCACACTATAGCTACATGCTATTGGATTGGAGTTATACCTCTTGATGGTATGTGACATCAAGGTAAAGGTATGATGTATTTCATTATTATTCATGTGTGCATCCCTTGGGCTCGGGGGTGGTCGGGTGGATGAGTTTATGCATGTTTATGCATAACAATTATCTAGATAGATCTTAGGGTTTTAAAAGTGGTATTAGAGAAATCTCTAGTTAATTGTTGTTGATTTTTTTAATTACAATTTGTGGCATTTTTTTGAAGTAAATTTTAATATGTACTAATAAAAATATTATTTTGTGGATTTGTGTTGATGATTTGCACGTGGATCATCGATATGGCGATTGGAACGCGTGTTACTACTATTCAATGGACGAATCGACGTTGCGGGAAATTCCCTGAGTTTAATGCTATTTTTTTCTATTTTTTGTGGTTTAAAATAAGCATTAATGGACATTTTTACAAAAATACCACATATTTTATTTTCGATATTTTTGGTAGAATGGATTCCCTAAATTTCTAGAATTTTTAGGAATTTTTTCCTAAATTTTTAGAGCATTTTTATGGTTAGAAATGTATTTTTTATACATTTTTATGGGTTTTTCCCACGATATGCGATCAAATTTCTGTCGATTTTCTGCTGAAATGCAGTAGCAGGCAGCATGTTGATGCATTGAATGCTCTCCCATGTGCGTGGGACCCTCTTCGTCTCTCAATTCTGAATTTTCTTCTATTTTCCTCTCGCATATATAAACACCTCTTAAAAAAGAACATTTTTAATGTTAATCATTTGGGTCTCTCTCCCATGCTTAGTAGCCCATCGGCAGAAAAACGTCCCCCCCCCCCCCTTAAAAACTTTTCCATAAGCTTTGAATAAAGCTTATTAAACTTTGTTTTATTTTTTTATTTTTTTAAAGTATGATTTTTTTAAATTTAAAAAAGCCTTTCAACTTTTTTCAAAAAAGCTTGGAAAAAAGCCAGAAAATATGAAATTTGAGATAAAAATTCTCTGAAAATTTTCTGAAATTTCTTCTTGAAACCTTTTGGTTTTCCGCATCCCCGGAAAACCTTTTGGCTTTCCAAATTCTGGAAAATCTTTTCACCTTTCGGATTCTTGAAACTTTTGACCTTTCACATTCTGATTTTTTTTTTGTCTTTTCATTTTCCCGAAACGTTTGGCTTTCCGTATTCCAGGAAAACCATTGGGATTCCGAAATTTTTTGACTGTTCGTATTCTAAATGCGTTCGGGATTAATTAAAAATTTTAAAAAATTCTTAAAAATTAGTGAAAAATTATACAAAGGTTATTTTAAATTTCGAAAAAATGTGGGGTTGGTGTTTGCATGTGGTGTGTCCATTCTGCACCCGTGACCATTCAAATTCCTTTAAAAATATATTTTTTGACCCAAAAATTTAAAAAATTTCATTAAAATTGTAAATTTTCATTGGATTTGAGAATTGTCGGGCGGAATTGGAAATTTCGTGAACGATGGGATTCTCAAGAGAAATTAGGAATATTCTAGAAATCATTTTTAGAAATCCTAGAAATTGGTATTTTTTAAAATATCAATGGTATTTTAGCAAATCTATTTGCTGAAAATTTTCTAGAAAAATATAGGTTTGGAATGCCATATGATAGGTTTGGTGGAATTCAAAATTATCATATTTTGAGACCCTATAAAATTAGGAAAAATCAGGAAAAAATCATGATAATTCTTTTTCTCGAGAATTTAATATTTTCCAGGGTTATTTAATATTGAAGTACGTTTTCTCATGCTGACATTAGATAGATGCGAGTTATTCGTATATTATTAATACGATTGTACCTCGTATTAGTAGTTATTTTTATTTGGATTAATTCTAAATGATGTTTATATGATTTTTTACCATTGTTTAGCCATTCTTTTTGGACATGATATATTTCATTATTATTCATGTGTGCATCCCTTGGGCTCGGGGGTGGTCGGGTGAATGAGTTTATGCCTGATTTATGCATGTTTATGCATAACAATGATCTAGAGAGATCTTAGGGTTTTAACAGTGGTATCATAGCAATCTCTAGTTAATTGTTGTTGATTTTCTAATTACAATTTTTGGCATGTTTTTTGAAGTAAATTTTAATATTTACTAATAAAAATGTTATTTTGTTGATTTGTGTTGATGATTTGCACGTGGATCATCGATATGGCGATTGGAACGCGTGTTACTACTATTCAATGGATGAATCAACGTTGCGGGGGAATTTCGTGACTTTATTTTTTCCTATTTTTTGTGGTTTAAAATAAGCACTAATGAAAATTTTTACGAAAATACCACATATTTTATTGTGGATCTTTTTGGTAGAACGGATTCCCTAAATTTCTACTTTAAAAATATATTTTTTGATCCAAAATTTAAAAAATCCATTAAAATTATAAATTTTCATTGGATTTGAGAATTGTCGGGCGGAATTGGAAATTTCGTGATCGATGAGGAGAAATTAGGAATATTCTAGAAATTATTTTTAGAAATCCTAAAAATTGGTATTTTTTAAAATATCAATGGTATTTCAGCAAATCTATTTGTTGAATTTTTTTTGAAAAAATATAGGTTTGGAATGTCATAAGATAGGTTTGGTGGAATTTAAAATTATCATATTTTGAGGCCCTATAAAATTAGGAAAAAATCATGATAATTCTTTTTCTCGAGAATTTAATATTTTTGAGAGTTATTTAATATTGAAGTACGTTTTCTCGTGCTGACATTAGATAGATGCGGGTTATTCGCATATTATTAATACGATTGTACCTCGTATTAGTAGTTATTTTTGTTTGGATTAATTCTAAACGATATTTTCATGATTTTTCGCCATTGTTTAGCCATTCTTTTTGGACATGATCCTAAATTTTTTCAATGATGACTAGAATCTACGTTCAAAGTGTGTCCCACCTTTGACACTTTTCCATGATATTTTATTTTGCACTTATTTAAGTGTGGTTTGTGCTTAATTTCTTAAGCTTAAGACAAATTCTATCATGCGTCAGTTGATCAGTTTGTTTTGGTGGATTTTATTGGATGTTTTCCAAGTTTTATATGGACTCATCAAGTTCTGCCTAGATCACTTGCGTCTAGGGTTTTCTTTTTGAGTGCTACACACATGTGCTTCACTTGCTTACTTTGGAGTTTTGCTTGAATGACACCACGTTCATATACTCTGGATTGATGAGTTGGCCACCAATTTTAATGCTTCTTTTGGCATGATTAATGTTCATTAGATGGTATGCATTTATTTTTATGATCAACTATGGTCTTCATGGATTCAAGGAGCTTCTAGGCTTTTATCCATGGTTTTATAAGGACCTTTTGATCTTTTGGATAATATCATATGCTTTGAAGGTAGCATTTGCCTTCATTTTTTGCACGTAATTTTGGACTATGTTCCTTGTACTTTTGTACATATTCCAACTTGGATACCTAGTTGCTTATATATCTAGGTGAGTTATTTTTCTACCCTAACTTTATTGCGTTTTGGGTAGTTATCGTTAGAAAGGCGCCAATAATTCAAATTCTTTTCTAATGATGTACTCGGAAAGAGTTATTCCTTGATGTAGTCTCACGTATATAGAGACAGGTTTTAGTATGTGAAAATTTGGGATAAGGCCATTTTATTCCTTTTATACAGGATTTTATTCATATTTCCTAGACGACATACTAGGGAGTTTTAAATTGTTTAAGGTATGCATGGGTGGTATCATGGTGGTACATGGTGGTATGGGACCCTAGCGGTCCCTCACATATATTATCTTATGGGATAATTTGGGCTCATGATTGTTGCTTTGCTTACATCACTTGGCATGTTGACCTCAACATTCAAAGACAATCTCATTTTTTGAATTCACTAGAAGTTGTTGTGTGGGCATTCTCTAGATAAACTTCTTTTATCTATAGCCTACATGTATTGATGAGTGTAATCTCGTCAGCATTTTCACTTGTTGAAATCTCTTTCTTTAGAGTTCAATGAGTTTATCTTGTTGTGTTCAGATTAAGGAAATTTGGATTTTTCCTTTGTTGGCATTTTTTCTCTAGTTCCATACTTTAGGTGATTTATACAGTCAACCTGATGGTTTACGGATGGACATATGTGACTCATCGAGACACTGATGAATCTCTATGTTGATATGGGTAACTCGGGACACCGATAATTCCATGTGCAGATATGGGTATGTTGGGGCGCCAATGAATCCCTGGTTTCTACTATAGTTGACTAATACCTGAGGTTAAAATTAGGTGGAAAGATAGGGAAATAGAGGATTCGACTTGTAAGGACATCGAGCTTAATGCATCGAGGGATTTCTTACGTGATATGCAAGAAATGCTGACCGAAGCTCAGGATTCTATCAGGAGTGCTCAGGATAGGGCACGGTTCTATGCTAATAGAGGACGCTCAACTTGGTCTTTTGAACCAGGAGCGTTAGTTTATTTTTAAGTTCCTAAAGATTCTCAGACTTTGTCAAAAGGAAAATGCTTGAATTTATCTCCTAGATATTGTGGTCAATTTCGAGTTATACATCGGATTGGCACGATTCGTATGAACTTAAACTACCTCCACATGTTAGAGTTAATCCAGTCTTTCATATCAATAGATTGAAAGGATAACTAGGAGGTGAGGAGGGATAACACAGTTACTCCTCAAGAACTCGTTGAAGTCAAAGAATTATCCTATGATCCACATGAACCTGATAAGGTACTTGAATTCAGGGAAAGGATACTTTGTAGTTGACTAATACCTGAGGTTAAAATTAGGTGGAAAGATAGGGAAATAGAGGTTTCGACTTGGAAGTCGGTTGATATTGTTCAGCGCAGTTCTCCTTCTTTTTATTGCAAGAGTGCAATGTTTTGACAGAGGGGAAGTATGTTATATGCACATTATGTGTGCATATACTAGGAGGGTAACCCACATTAGGCTTGTGAGCATGGGAGCATGGGAACAAGTTCTAGTGGAGCATGGGTTAGGACTAACCTTAAGGGTTAAGGTGAGGGTCAGGAATCCAAGGGTCACACATGGGAAATGGAGAGTCAAGAGTCACTTGAGGGCCCTCCTATATAATAGGGGCCCAAGGGAGGCTTGGAGGCTTGGAGTGTTAGAGGCTTTGTCTATGGTCTCTTGTGTAGAGGATCATATCTACTCACCTACCATTTCACACTATAGCTACATGCTATTGGATTGGAGTTATACCTCCTGATGGTATGGGACATCAAGGTAAAGGTATGATGTATTTCATTATTATTCATGTGTGCATCCCTTGGGTTCGGGGGTGGTCGGGTGGATGAGTTTATGCCTGATTTATGCATGTTTATGCATAACAATTATCTAGAGAGATCTTAGGATTTTAACAATGAGGGAACCATGAGGCATTGAATGCTCGATATTTCCGTTGTAAGTGGGTACATTCCCATAAGAGTTCCATGTCTATGGACTTATAGTTCTACATGAGGGAATCATGAGGCATTGAGAATGCTTGATATTTTCCTTTATAAGTATACACATTCACATTTGACAACTATTTTCCTCCACATACAGTTAATAGCTATCAAGGTTGCCCAACCAAAATTTGATATGTGTCTATCTTAGTTCCATGCACATATGACTTAGCTCCCCATATGTGGAACTCTCAATTCCACATCAAGTCATAAGTTTCATTATTTGAATTTAAAAATTTAAATTATTTATGAATAAAGGCTAAATTATACATTTACCTTTGATTATTTAATTCTATTATTCCCCTTATATTTCATACCAAACACTTTTATACAAAAAGTAAGCATTTGTATGAAAGTCTTTTGTAGGAAACCCTTTCATATAAAAGAATTTTGTATGAAAATTTTGTTTCTATACATACCTATGCTACCTTGCTTTGGACAATACCTCTTGCTAGACTTTGAGGAGACCTAAATTTTGTTTAGGGGCTTTTCACCCTAAGAACAAGGAGGTAATTTTAATGTTCTAAGTCTTTGGAGTTAGTTTATGCTTACATTTGTTATTTTTAATTAGTTTCTTACTAAGACCATATCAGGGAGTTTGGGAAAATCCCATTACTTTCGGAATTTGCTTTTCAATCTACTTTTTTGTGTATCTTGAATCAATTCCAAAGTTGTCGAAGAATGTGGATTTAGAAACTACTCTTCAAGAGTTTTCCAACGATATGTCACATGAGGGGGTTTTGACAAAATCTCAAAAGGGTTTACCATACTCCCATTTTTTGATCTTGCAAAATAAAAATTGGGATTTTTCTAAACTCCCTAATATGGTATTTTACTATTTATCCATGGGATCCACCTTTATTGGAAGTGCCACTAGACCTTATGAAGGTGGCTTGACTATTGCCCACTCCGTAATAAACTCCAACAAGGTTAGTGTGGCATTATATGGTAGTGATGTGTATGAACACACTTACGACCGCCGGGGCACTTTTTCCCTCACTAGGAGGTTTTTTTTCCCATGCGTATGTACATCCTTTTATCTAATAATTTTGGGTGTGTACTTATCTTTTGTATTTGGTACACATTTGTTTATTTTAACCTAGTGAGTTTGAGTGCTCTCAAGCTTCTGTATCTTGTGTGTGTGCATTGTTGCAACCCTAACCCAAATTCCAACAATTGGGTGTGTACTTATCTTTTGTATTTGGTACACATTTGTTTATTTTAATCTAGTGAGTTTGAGTGCTCTCAAGCTTCTGTATCTTGTGTGTGTGCATTGTTGCAACCCTAACCCAAATTCCAACAATTGGTATCAGAGCTAGCTTCCTTGACACTTGATCTAGTAGTCTGCCTCCCTCCTCACGACCCTGTTTTTCTGTCTCCGATTGAGATACCCTCTTAAAAGAGAAGAAGGTATATACTGTAGTGTGCTGTATACAAGGTATACAACATTTTTGGGGTCTGTGACACGATTCGGGTGCGTTTTTGGGCACTGTAAGGTTTCTGCTCACGTTCTGGAGAGGCGTCATTTTGGATTGGCTCTGCTCGATTTTGGGTGTTTGGGCTATGAAGCTGCAAAGATTTGGTGTGCAACAGCATCTACAGTGTGTTCAACAACATCGACCATCATACTTTTGCACTAGTAACACTCTATTCTCTACTCTGTGTTATTTTTCATACATTTGCAGGTGATTCAGTCAGTTTGGCAGTCATCCGGGGTTGCATTTAGTGAATACTGAGTACTTGCAATGTGTTGAAAGATTTTGCATTTGGTAGACAGTCATGGAGCCTAGCAGTAGTAGTCATGTATTCAACATGTTGTTTGTTGAGGACAAACTTGATGGGACTAACTACCCATTGTGGTCCTATATGATGAGGCATGTACTGGTTGCTAAAGGCCTTTGGAATGTAGTCAATAGTAGTGAAACTCATCCTGTTTCACAACTACCAGTGCAACCAGGTGCTGCAGGTACATCTGAAGTAGAATATAATACAGATGTGGCTCCTCCACATGCACCACCTATACCTCCCACTATTGCTTAAACGCGATGGGATGTAAGAGATGCACCACCTATACCTCCCATTGCTTAAACGCGATGGGATGTAAGAGATGCACAGGCACATGCGTGTATTTTCTATGAAGCGAAGCATTATTCCTCATATGTAAGACTTGAAGACAGGCATGGGATGCACTTGTTGCATTATACCAGGTGTGTAATGAAGCACGTGTTGCATATCTGCGCAAACAGTTGGAATCTGAGCACATGAATGAGCGAGACTTAATGGGCAGCTTCTTGACCAAGATCAAAGATTTTAAGGAGCAGCTCGCTATTGTGGATGAGATATATCCTAATAGTACATTTGTCCCCATAGTGCTCAATGCATTGTCGGATTCTTATCAGAGTTTTTCCTCTACCCTTAGACTCATGATGAAGGGAAATCCAAATGCCCTTACATTTGATGAGCTGGTTTTAGTACTCTTGTAAGAAGAGCACTCTAGGTAAAACAAATCTGTTATGCGAGTTAGTGACCAAGCTTTTGTTTTGCCAGTCAGGAAAGGCAAAGGTAAAGCTTCTTCGCATGGTGGCTACTATAAGCCAAAATCAGAATCCTCAAGTAAGGATGCAGACAAAGAAGGTGATAAGCCTAAAAAGAAGGGCAAGTCTCACTATTGCAGGAAACCAGGGCATTACATAAATGAGTGCAAGAAAAGGCTAGAGAAAGAGAAAAAGAAAGAATTTGGCATGGCTTTGATGCATCTGCACCAAGTGCAGAGAAGAAGGAATCTACAAGTTTTGCTCAAGATGATTGGGCATGGACTATACACTGCAGTTATGACCCTTCTATTCATGATGTATGCATGTCAGTGGCAAAATTGGATGCTTGGTACTTTGATAGTGGTGCTAGTAAGCACATTACTTCACAAAAAAAATTGTTCTCATCTTTGGAATCTATCCCAAGTGCAGGAACCGTCACATGTGCAAATGGTTCCTCATATCCTGTCAAAGGAGTTGGTAGAGTTGTGCTCATTGTTGCAAATGGGGGCATATTTACTCTTTCTAAAGTTTAATATGTGCCAGGCATTAAGAAGAACTTGCTGTCAGTTTCAGCCTTAGCCTTGTTAGGATTGATGGTGAAATTTGTGGATGACAGATGTATAGTTCAGGATAGAAATGATGGTTATTCTATCATTGCCTCAGGTACCTTATTTCATGGCCTATACACAAGATAGATGTATTTGAGAAGTTGCAGCATGATGCTTGCTCAGTCTCTACGACTCGTGTTATGAGTGATGCAGAATTATGGCATGCACGATTTGGCCATCTGCATTATAGTAGTTTGTTATGCCTTTAAAGGCATGATATGGTGTTTGAGTTACCAACTCTTGAGACCTCCACTAGACATGTATCTCCAAGTTTGTAAGATTCCTCCCTCCAGCTTTTGAGGTGTAAAGGTGTAAAAACCTCCCCTTCTGTTCTTGTAATTATTTCCCTCTCTGAAATAGAAGAAAGATCTTGTTTTACCCTGTTTTGGCCTAGAGAGAGATAATATCTAGAGAGAGATAATCCTAAATTGAGATATCTTTAGATATAAAAATCCTCCTAGTGTCTAAAATGGATTCCCCTGAAATAAAAGCTCAAAATGAACTTTCTAATGTGCATTAAGAATTAATTGAAAATGGTATAAGGGACCTTAGCCTTAGGGTCTACATTTTCAGAAATTTTTGGATTATGGTCCAATTAAGGTTCCAATGGGCCAATTGGATTAATCCAAGTGTTGGGATAAGATAAATCCAAAGAATAAATAAAATACCCAAAAATGAGTAAATACTCACATAAGATGAAGAGTTGACTGAGTACAAGGCTTATTAGTTAAAAATTATGAGATATTACTAAAAAAATGAGATATTTTGGAATAATGATGCATTTTTGACACCTTGGTAAGGAAAGGGGGACTCTTGAGGTAGGCGCCTCTTTCACATGTGTGGAAGGGTTTTGATATTTTTATCTCTCCTCTCTCCTAGATCAAACTAAATAAAAAAGGGAGCCAAGTTGGTCCAAATCTTGTCCAAATTGAGTCAAACTGAACCTGGAAAATTCTAGAACCCAGTTGGACTTGGTTAGTGGCCTCCCTCACCTCTAAATAGACCCTCAGGTCATTTGTAATTAAATATTGAAGCTATACCATGCCAGTATTATATTAAAATAATCATATGTTCTATTCTCTCTTAAATTTTTCTCTCTCTTGGGAGCTTGGAGCTCTCTCTCTTTTTACATCAACTCTTGGAGTTGCTCTTCTCCTCTTGGTGGACCAATTGATTGGTCAGGGCTTCACTGCAATTAGAGAATCAAGCCAAACTTGGAGGTAAAATCAAATTTTATGGTTTTTTTTATTTTCTCAATAACTTTCTTCTTCTCAATCCCTCTCAAGGTTGAGAAGCTTTCAAAATGATTCTTTTAATTCAAATCAAGATTTCTCTAAGTTTCTTAATGTTTAATTAGCATTAAGTTAACCTTTATGCTTAAATTATAATGCTTTCTTTAAGTAAATCTCTCTCTCTCTAAAAGAATAGCCATCTTTATGGCTAAATCCCTTGGAAAAGGATGCTTCTCAATGATAAGTCTCTTAATTCAAAGCTAAACTCTAGGCTTGATGAGCTAGAGATTAAGAAAATGATCATTATTTTGTGCTATTAAAATAATGATAAATTCTTTTAGATTATTTATGAGTACTTAAAAACTACTTTAATTCATTCTAAATGAGAAATGGATTATCCTAATAATTTGGGACAAGAGGAATGTTGAATTTAGCTTAATCTAGTAGAATAATCATAGTTATAGTTAAAATTATGATTTAAATTCATAGTTTGATTTTAAGCATAAAAGAGGAACTACTATCATATTTTCATTACAAGCTTTTATTCTTTAGAAAAAAAATTGAGAATTATCAGTTATAGCAGCGAAGCTATGGCAAAATTTTCAAGAAATAGTACATATCTTATTTTTATGCATAATGCTAAAAGAGGACTTCCTACCATATTCTAGGATTGGACATCCTATGCAAAAAGAATGATTTTCATCATATTCATGAGAAATAATTTTTTTTGTAATTATGCATAATTAGTTGATTATGAGAAAAGAGTAAATTTTGATAAATTTATTTTTATGCAAAAAGAGGAATTCCCATGATATTTGAGATCCAAGTAATTAAATGGTAAAAGAGAAATTTTTTGCATAATTCAAATTATGAGTATTTATCAAAAGTGAAATTTTGAGTATTATTAATTTTATTGGGAAATATGGGTAGAATTGATTTTTGTAAATCCCATGAATCTTTTACTCAAAAAGAAGAATATTGAATATATTTCACTTGAGAAATTTGAGAAAGAATATGAAAATATCCATCGAGAAAAAGTACCTTTAACTAGGCCACGCAATTAGCAAAAAATTAGAAAAGTCCCATCGGTATCAAAAGTAGAAAACGGTACTAAAAGTGAATGTGATAAGAGGAGATGTGAATGTGATGTGAATAAGATGTGAATGCAATGTGATAAGATGTGAATGTGATGTGATAAGATGTGAAGGTGATGTGAGGAGATGTAATGTGGATTGGGGTAGATGTGATGTGGATCTAGGTAGATGTGAATGGATGAGATGTGATGTGAGTGGATAAGATGTGATGTGATGTGATGTGGATCTAGGTAGATCTGAATGTGATGTGATGTGATGTGGATCGGGGTAGATGTGAATGGACGAGATGTGATAAGATGAGGATGGATGTGACGAGATGTGAATGAATGTGGGATGTGAATGGGTGTGATGGATGCGAATGGATGTGATGATGTTGGAATTAGGGTTGCAGGAAAGCACACAAAGCTTGGAGAAGAAGAAGCAAGAATGCACACAACACAAAGTGTATTAGATTGTGTCAATGTACAAAAGATAAGTTAGCCCTAGAATGATGGGCGTATATACAAGCCGGGGGAAAAAACCTCCTAAAGAGGAAAAAAGTACCCCGGCGGTCCTAAGTGTGTTCACACACATCACTGCCTATATATATGGCAACAAATCCCCCTTGGGAGTGATGGTGTGAACGAGAGCTGGCACTCATGTATAGGGGAGTGCCATGCCCGAAGTAGATCAATCCACAAAGGGGAGCAAGCCCAAAGCTTTGCGGAAAGCTTCGAACTTCTCACGAGGAAGCGCCTTTGTGAAAAGATCGGCGAGGTTGTCCTATGTTGGCACATAGGCCAAGCTGATCTCTCCTGCTGAGAGTCTCTCCTTGACATAGTGATAATGCACCTCAATGTGCTTTGTGCAAGCATGAAAAACTGGGTTTCTCGCAACTGCCAATGCGCTCTGACTGTCAGTGAAGATAGAGGTGGCACACTCCTGTCCAACACCCAAGTCAGCCACCATAAACCGTCTGAGCCACACACACTCAACCGTAGCTGTGAAAGCTGCCCTGTACTCAGCTTCACAACTAGAAGTGGCCACAGTAGGTTGCTTCTTGCTCAACCAAGATATGTATGAGCTACCGAGCATGAAACAAAAACCACATGTGGACACTCTTGTGTCATAGCAACCAGCCCAATCTGAGTCTGAAAAAGCATGTAAAATTGGCGGCAACGATCCCCCCTTGGGATAAAACAACCCAAGATGTATGGTGCCACTCAAGTAGCGAAAGATGCGTTTAACTGCCTTCCAATGCTGAGACCCTGGGCTATGCATAAACCTGCTCACCTGTGAGACTGCAAACTGAATGTCCGGCCTCGTAATGCATACATAAATGAGGCAACCAACAGCTGTCTGATAGAGTGTGACATCAAAGTGATCTCCAGCATCATGAAGACTCAACTTTAAACCTGTCTCCATTGGAGTAGCAATAGGCTTGCAGTCTTCAAGGCCAAATCTCCGCAACAATGTCTCAATATACTTTGTCTGACACAAAGCAATACCTCCATCACACTGCTTAAATTGTATCCCCAAATAATGATGCAAATGCCCCAAATCTGACATCTCAAAAGAGGCATTCAAATCAGCCTTAAAATCAACAATATGACTTTCATTTGGTCCTGTGAGCAGCATGTCATCGACATAGAGAGCAATGATTAGATGTACATCATCCACACATTTAACATATAAAGTGTTTTCTGTTGGACTATTCTGAAAACCATGTGTAGTCAAATATGCATGTATCTTTTCATACCAAGCTCGTGGAGCTTGCTTTAAACCATATAAAGCCTTTTTTAACCTGCACACTTTGTTTTCCTGCCCTCTTTGAACAAAACCACGAGGCTGCGTTACATACATCTCCTCATGTAAATCTCCATTCAAGAACGCAGTCTTTATGTCCAACTGATGTACATTCCAACCATTATGAGCTGCCAATGTACAAATGCTACGAATGTCATACGACAAGTAGGAGCAAAGGTCTCATCAAAATCAATGCCCTTTTCTTGAGCATAACCCTTTGCAACAAGTCTAGCCTTATAGCGATCAACACTGCCATCTGGCTTTCATTTCAACTTAAAAACCCACTTACATCCAATGGCCTTTTTACCAATAGGCAAATCACACAAAGACCATGTACCATTCTTGATTATAGCATCATATTCGCTTTGCATTGCAGCCAACCAATTTTTTGATTTTTGTGCCTCATCAAATGAAAGAGGTTCTTCCTCTTCACACATACTAGACATAGCCAAAGCATAACAATCTGATACATAAGAGGCATGCTGAAAACCTGAACGAGTACGACTAGATATAGGTGCATCAATTTTACTATCACACAAGGTTTACACCAGCCATTTAGGCATACCTCTAGCCTGCTCATTTTTAGCCCTATCCTCAGAAATTACATCCTGTAAATCTGCATCAGAAATAGGCTGATCTATGATGTCGTTTGAAATCTGCATAGGCTGAATATTTGCCTCATTAGGACTTACATTTGAATTCTCACCTGTAAACAGAGGCAACAATGTATCAAATACATCCCGTGAGCTCACACCTGTCTCGTTGGTACATGATAACAAAGGCTGCACAGCATCTTCCACAAAAACAACATCTCGACTAATCAAGATATGCTTTGACTGCGGATGATACAATCTGTAACCCTTGCTCTCAACACTGTAACCAACAAAAATGCATTTGACAGCCTTATCATCCAATTTTCTGCGTTGTTGCACAGGCACTAAAGCATAGGCCAAGCAACCAAAGACATGCAAGTGACCAATTGAAGGCTTCCTGCCATGCCAAGCTTCATATGGAGTAATAGACTGCAAGGCCTTAGTGGGACACCTGTTGAGTACATGTGCAGCACACATGACAGCCTCAAGCCAAAATGCATGTGGCAAAGCTTGGCTCTTGACCATACATCGTGCCATTTCCATAAGTGACCTGTTTTTTCTCTCAGCAACACCAATTTTGCTGAGGGGTATACGGCACTGTACATTGGTGTTTTATCCCACGACTAGCCAGAAATGCATCAAATTCTTTAGACAAGTACTCCCCCCCTCGATCAGAACGGAGGGTGCCCACAGTACAATTGGCAACCATAAGAAAAAACTGTTTGAAGCACAAAAACACTTCGGACTTTGCCTTCAATGGATATACCCATGCATGCCTTGAGTAATCATCAATGAAAGTCACGAAGTACAAGTGTTTACCAAATGACGGAGTTTGCATAGGCCCATATACATCACTATGTACAAGTTGCAATTTGCGAGTGGCCCGCACAGAACCATCCTTTAGAAACGCAGAACGCTGCATTTTGCCCAAAATACAGCCTTCACAAACATGTTTCAATGGTGCCTCAAGAGGGGGCAATGAAGCAACCATATCAAATTTCTGCAAACGCAGCAAACTAGCAAAGTTCAGATGACCAAAATGAGCATGCCATAGTTTTGCATCTGAAACTGCCTTTTCATCAAAAACTGCATTTGCTGAATCTTCCACACACTTGTCATAAGAATTGAGCCTATACAGCCCACGAAACAAGGTGCCAGATGCAATAATCGTATCACCAGAAGTCAAATCATGAACAGTACATCTGTCATCCACAAATTTGACTACAAATCCAAGTCTAGCAAGCGCAGAGACAGACAATAGATTCTTCTTTATCCCTGGCACATACAAAGCATCTGAAAGTGTGAAAGCGCTGCCATTTGCAGCAATAAGCATAATTTTACCAATGCCCTTCACTGGGTAAGAAGCATTATTGGCACATGTGACAGTATTCCCATTAGAGATAGCCTCAAGACAAGTGAACATATCACAATGCGAGGTAATGTGCTTTGTAGCACCACTGTCAAAATACCATACATTAGAGTCAACAGAAACTGCCAAACATGCATCATGTACAGATGGGTCATACTGGCAATACACGCTAAACGCCCATTCTGTATCCTGCACAACATTTGCAGAATCTGCATTTGTAGAAGCATCCGCTATTGTGGCTGCATTTGACTCTTTCTTCTTTGCCTCTTTAGCCTTTAGCTTAGGGCAATTCTTAATGACATGATCATTTGCCTTACAATAGTTGCACCTGGTCTTTTTCTTGCCTTTATCAAGAGCCTTCTCAGACTTATTGTTGCTACCTGTGGAAGGAGAAGAAGTTGCAGACCTACTAATAGGAGAAGAAACAGTGGAAGGGGCTGCCTTACCACTTCTTCTCTGCTGCTGGGCAGCAATAAATGCTTGATCAACTGCACATTGCCTGGCCCTGTCTTTGCCTGGACTGCGCTTCTTGCAAGATCTTGTTGACTAAAGTATCATACTTGACAGCATCAGGTCTGTCCTCAGTAAGAAGTCTCCACGTGGAAGCAAAAGTCTGATATGTCTCAAGTAAAGCATCAAGAACAGTCTGCACAAGAGAATGATCAGGATTAATCTAACCTGCAGAAATCAACTGTTCTTTGAGATCTTTAATCTCAGCAAGAAAAACATTCATGTCATCATCTTCCTGCATAATCTTCAATTCTAGCTCTTTACGTAGGTAAGCAATTTTTACCTCGTTACGATCTGCATATAAACCAGCTAGAATATCCCAAGCCTGTTTTGCTGTTTTAGCTGAACGAATATGTGGAGTGATGTTACGTTTGACAGAAAGTGCAATCAAGGCATGAGCCTGCGCATCTTTACCATCCCAACGAGCTTGTTTAGCAGTGGGTAAAACAGCAGAAGCAACAGTAGAGCTGCTAGAACCTGCAACATCCTCAACAGATCCTACATCCACAGAACCTGGACGTACATCCATACCTTGCACAATGTTCCACACTCCTTTTGCAACCAAAACATGCTGCATCATGTATGCCCAAAGTGGGTAATTGCTGTCTCCATCCAATTTGTCATCAGCAGATAACATGCGAAATACATCATTGTTGTTATCAGTCATGGCCACTGACTGAAACTGATGCAAAAGCTACCTGTAATGAAGCAAAGACTGAACAGAAAACAACTCGTGCTATGTAGCATGGTCCACAATAGAGTACGTATGCCTGTTTTGCAAAAAACTGCACTGTCAAAATTTCTGCACAAAATGACGAAAACACCTGTGCAAAACTTGAAATGCAAAAACGGAGCCCGAAACGACCTCAGATGCAATTTTTGAGAACGCAAAGCCCTATGGGCCGATTTGCAGAGTCTAGGGACCTGCAAGCGCTCGTGAAAGCTCACCTCAATTGGAGAACGTGAGTCGGAGGGTGCTGACGGCGTAGCCCTGGGAGCCGATGCCTGCTCTGATACCAATTGTTGGAATTAGGGTTGCAGGAAAGCACACAAAGCTTGGAGAAGAAGAAGCAAGAATGCACACAACACAAAGTGTATTAGATTGTGTCAATGTATAAAAGATAAGTTAGCCCTAGAATGATGGGCGTATATACAAGCCGGGGGAAAAAACCCTCCTAAAGAGGGAAAAAGTGCCCCGACGGTCCTAAATGTGTTCACACACATCACTGCCTATATATATGGCAACAGATGAGATGTGAGTGGATGTGATGAGATGTAAATGGATGTGGTGAGATGTGAATGTGATGTAATGAGATGTGAATGTGATGTAATGAGATGTGAATGGATGTGATGTGATGTGGATCTGGTTAGATATGAATGGATGAGATATGATGTGGATAGATGAGATGGGATGCGATGTGGATCTAGTTAGATATGAATGGATGAGATATGATGTGGATAGATGAGATGTGATGTGATGTGGACTTGGGTAGATGTGAATGGATGTGAAGTGATGTAAATAGATGTGAACATGATGTGATGATATGTGGATGTGATGTGGATCTGAATGAATGTAGATGGATGTGATGTGATATGAATGGATGAGATGTGATGTGGATATGTTGTGATGTGATGTGATGAGGATAGAAGTGGATAGATGCGATGAGATGTAATATGATGTGATTGGATGAGAATGGATGAGAATGGATGAAGGACGATGGGAATACATATGATTGGATGCGGAATAAGCAATGTGAATTGATGTGGAAGAAAATGGAATAAGGAGTTAGAGTTGTTTTCTGAACTCGGGTATGGATCTGGTTGATTGGCCTTACTAGTCCTCAACAACGGACGAGTCCATGGCTCTTTTATATGGATCTGTTGGTTGATCTTGCTGATCTTCAAGAGAGAGTCCATCTAGATTTTTCTTATTGATTATATCACCGGGTACTATGAGCTAGGAATTATTGAAAAGGCCCCTGAGTGAACAAGTGGTGCGCGTTCTGGTTGCCAATGATGCCATAGGTACACCGATGAAGAAATTATTGCAAATCGGAACTCAAGCTAGATATTTTGGAGGAATATGATCAGTGATACTATGGTTTCATTAAAAGATTGTTTTAAAGACAATTGAATATGTGAAACAAGCAATTTCATATTGGGTGTGTAAGTGGTGTGACTATCTTGAAGTTTGCTTGAAGCGCCGACTAGGGGTTCTAGGAACTCTTTTCCCTAGTAACCGGGGCAAAACATAACCAAATTCCTAAATGGATCCTATCACTACAGTGGTTAGGCGGTTGGCTAACCCATGGGATTGGAGGCAAGACTAATGGATCCCTAAAATGAGACTCAATTCTGTTATGTTACGATAGATGAAGTAAATCTGGGATAGTCCTTGTTCTATGGAAAAGAATCAATGGCTGTGCCTCTTGTACGACGAGGAAAAAAGTGTTGGTCTCTATGATCCAAGTGCAAGTCTCTTCCTTGATCTGACCATGAGACTTACGGGTTCAGTCGGATCAGTTTGGTTAGTGAAGACCTTGACTATGCTAGAATAAAATATCTTGGAAGAATCGTCTATGTCTGCTGGGCGAGGGGAGTTTTTTCGGGTTCGGTTTTGGAATAACCAAGGGATTAGTCTCTTGTTCGGATATCCGTGGGCACCCTGAGTGAGAGGTTCTAGCACCCTAGAATTTGTTGCGCGGAGGGGGCAGGGATCTTTCAGCTGGTATCACAACGAATTGGCTAAAGTGGATCAACCGAGAAGCAAGAAATGTCAAAAATTCATGAAGTACCAGTAAAATATTGTAATTGTGTGATGAAATTCATACAAATTGATATTCAGAATAAAGATTCATAAATTGGAAATTGGGTCTTCAAATGGAAGTACCGCAATTGTATGGAATCCTTGACTTGCTTGAGGCCTAGATATGATGGTATTTACCTTATAACTCCAAGGACCGTGACTACCCGTGTATACCGTGGGTATAACTGCAGCTCTTTACTGACAATATATACGAGTAAATCTAAGACCTTGAAGTTATAAGCAAAAATGCTATCCAGAGGATGAATTCGAATACTGGTTAATATGATTTTTGAATTCTGGTTGAGAATTGATAAATTGATTTAGATTCTGATTGAAAGATGATGATTTCTGAATTCTGTTTGAGAATTGATAAATTGATTTGGATTCTGATTGAAAGATGATGATTTCTGAATTCTGGTTGAAAGAAGATAAGTTGAACAAAGCCACAATGAGGATGAATGGGACGAATCCTAGTGATGATGTTAGTAACTAGAAGACGATTATGACTTCATCAAATCACTATGAGATTAGTGGATTATGTTGACAGATTGCTGCTGTTTGACCTTTGACCCAGTGGATCTAATTAGGAATGACAAATTGAGAACTTGCATAACTGAAGTTCCCGTGGAGGAATGTTCAGATGAAATTTTTGGTCTAATGGACCATTATTGTGTTAAGAATATGAATGAATTATTCTCTGGTAATGAGTTATGTATGTTCTTCTTGTAGAAGGAATCTTTATCCCAGGATTCTATGGGGGCCTGACCAAACTATAAAGAACCCCACAATCAGTTGGATCTAAAGTCGGATTTGAATTATAAATAAAGTGGTCTTTTCACCTGAGTGTCTTGGTTAATTTGGGGAAAAAAAAAGGGACTTAACAAGAATTTTTGTATTAATAGGATCATGGATCGAGGTTGTCGTGGTGGGAATGTTAACCCCCAACTCGATGAGGAAGAGCTCGACCCGGATGTTCGTAAAACTCTTCATAGATCACAGCCTGGACCTTTCAAGGGTGAAGGGGAAAACTTGGGTGAGATTGTGGAGAAGTGGATCAAAGCAATGGAAGAATACTTGGATGTCACTGGGTACAACGAGAAAAGTAAAATGGCTCTTGCAAGGCTGAAGATAGGAGAAATAGCCAGAGTGGCATGGAGAAACCACTGTGAGACAAACCGTCTGGATCGGAACACCCATACATGGAATGATCTCAAGATTACCTAAGGAAGAGATTATGTCCTCCCGGCTTTTTGGAAACCAAGATGAATGAATTCTTAGAATTAACCTAGGGGAGCAAAACTATTGAAGTGTATCACCAAGCGTTCGCTCTCCTCCTCAAGTACTCCCCACCGCTGGATGAAGAACAGCTGGTGGGTGGCCAAGTTTATTCGGGGACTGAATGGACCTTTGAATATCCTAGTGAAGAATTCCAAGCCAATTTCCATGGCCGAAGCAGTGCGAATGGCGAAGGGTTTCGCCAAGGCCTTTGATGTCAAGGTCCGGCCGAAGCCAGCACCATCATCTTTCAAAAGATTTCTAGCTCCAGAAGGTGATTCCAACTTTCCACCGCCTAAGAAACAACAAGGTCAAACTCAGGATATGGAAAGTTCCAAAATGGAAGAAATGTCTTTTTCCTAGAACATAATCCCCTGGAATTCAACTTCAGAAGTTCCACCCTTGAACAAAGAAGTGAACTGCTATAACTATCAAGGATTTGGACATCGTAGTATAGATTGCCCAACTCCTTTTGGATCAAGGTTTTTAGGGTAGGGAAGTCAAGGACCAAGATTCCAGACTCCAGCTCCTTCCTTCCAAAGTAATTATTTTCCTTTCCATCAAAATCAGGAAAATCCCAGAGATAGACCCTCTAACCATCCCTCAGTTTCAATCCAAAGTAATGCAAGACCTCCGCCTCAGAATAGGGGAAGTCAAAGAGAGATGTTCCCAAATCAGCCGTCCACTTCCAAGGTAGTAACGCTAGAAGTGATTGAAGAAGAAGAAGATGAAAGAGATTATACTCCACCTGCGAGATGAGGACATCTCGCATTTTTTAAGTGGGGTAGGATGTAAGATTCCTCCCTCCAGCTTTTGAGGTGTAAAGGTGTAAGAACCTCCCCTTCTATTCTTGTAATTATTCCCCTCTCTGAAATAGAAGAAAGATCTTGTTTTACCTTGTTTTGGTCTAGAGAGAGAAAATGTCTAGAGAGAGATAATCCTAAATTGAGATATCTTTGAATATAAAAATCTTCCTAATGTCTAAAATGGATTCCCCTAAAATAGAAGTTCAAAATGAACTTTCCAATGTGCATTAGGAATTAATTGAAAGTGGTATAAGGGACCTTAGCGTAAGGGTCTACATTTTCAAAAAAAATTGGATTATGGTCCAATTAAGGTTCCAATGGGCCAATTGAATTAATCCAAGTGTTGGGATAAGATAAATTCAAAGAATAAAATAAAATACCCAAAAATGAGTAAATACTCACATAAGATGAAGAGTTGACTGAGTACAAGGTTTATTAGTTAAAAATTATGAGATATTACTAAAAAAATGAGATATTTTGAAATAATGATGTATTTTTGACACCTTGGTAAGGAAAGGGGGACTCTTGAGGTAGGCGCCTCTTTCACATGTGTGAAAGGGTTTTTAATTCAAAAAAAATTGTGATAATTTTATCTCTCCTCTCTCCTGGATCAAACTAAATAAAAAAGGGAGCCAAACTGGTCCAAATCTTGTCCAAATTGAGTCAAACTGAACCTCAAAAATTCTAGAACCCAGTTGGACTTGGTTAGTGGCCTCTCTCACGTATAAATAGACCCTCAGGTCATTTGTAATTAAATATTAGAGCTATACCATGCCAGTATTATATTAAAATAATCATATTTTCTATTATCCCTTAAATTTTTCTCTCTCTTGGGAGCTTGGAGCTCTCTCTCTCTCTACAACAACTCTTGGAGTCGCTCTTCTCCTCTTGGTGGACCAATTGATTGGTCGGGGGCTTCATTGCAATTAGAGAATCAAGCCAAACTTGGAGGTAAAATTGAATTTTATGGTTTTTTTATTTTCTCAATAACTTTCTTCTTCTCAACCCCTCTCAAGCTTGAGAAGCTTTCAAAATGATTGTTTTAATTCAAATCAAGCTTTCCCTAAGTTTCTTAATATTTAATTAGTATTAAGTTAACCTTTATGCTTAAATTATAATGCTTTCTTTAAGTAAATCTCTCTCTCTAAAAGAATAGCCATCTTTATGGATAAATCCCTTGGAAAAGGATGCTTCTCAATGATAAGTCTCTTAATTCAAAGCTAAACTCTAGGCTTGATGAGCTAGAGATTAAGAAAATGATATTTTTATGATTTTGTGCTGTTAAAATAATGATAAATTCTTTTAGATTGTTTATGAGTAGTTAAAAACTACTTTAATGCATTCTAAATGAGAAATGGATTATCATAATAATTTGGGAAAAGAGGAATGTTGAATTTAGCTTAATCTAGTGGGATAATCATAGTTATGTTTAATTTTATGGTTAAAATTATGATTTAAATTCATAGTTTGATTTTAAGCATAAAAGAGGAACTACTATCATATTTTCATTACAAGCTTTTATTCTTTAGAAAAAAATTTAAGAATTATCAGTTATAGCAACAAAGCTATGGCAAAATTTTCAAGAAATAATACATATCTTATTTTTATGCATAATGCTAAAAGAGGACTTCCTACCATATTCTAGGATTGGACATCCTATGCAAAAAGAATGATTTTCATCATATTCATGAGAAATAATTTTTTTTGTAATTATGCATAATTAATTGATTATGAGAAAAGAGTAAATTTTGGTAAATTTATTTTATACAAAAAGAGAAATTTTCATGATATTTGAGATCGAAGTAATTAAATGGTAAAAGAGAATTTTTTTGCATAATTCAAATTATGAGTATTTATCAAAAGTGGAATTTTGAGTATTATTAATTTTATTGAGAAATATGGGTAGAATTGATTTTTGTAAATCCCATTAATATTTTACTCAAAAATAAGAATATTGAATATATTTCACTTGAGAAATTTGAGAAAGAATATGAAAATATCCATCGAGAAAAAATACCTTTGACTAGGCCAAGCAATTAGCAGAAACTTAAAAAAGTCCCATCGATATAGAAAGTAGAAAACGGTACTAAAAGTGAATGTGATAAGAGGAGATATGAATGCGATGTGAATGTGATGTGATAAGATGTGTCATAAGATGTGAATGTGATGTGAATAAGATGTGATAAGATGTGAATACAATGTGATAAGATGTGAATGGGATGTGATAAGATGTGAATGTGATGTGATGAGATGTGAAGGTGATGTAAGGAGATGTGATGTGGATCGGGGTGGATGTGAATGAATGAGATGTGATGTGATGTGGATGAGGGATACCTTGGGCCATTCCTGGGCTTTGCTAACGACACCGCCCGGCTACACAAGCACGGAACGGAGTTAGCGTTGAAGCCAAAAAAAATCTTGAATTCTAAAGATAACAACTTCAATGCAATTTACTAAATATAGCATTCATAATTCATGAAGATAACAATTTCTAGGTAGATGTGAATGTGATGTGAATGGATGTGATGTGATGTGATGTGATGTGGATCGGAGTAGATGTGATGTGATGTGGATTGGAGTAGATGTGAATGGACGAGATGTGATAAGATGAGGATAGATGTGACGAGATGTGAATGAATGTGGAATGTGAATGGGTGTAATGGATGTGAATGGATATGATGAGATGTGAGTGGATGTGGTGAGATGTGGTGAGATGTGAATGTGATGTAATGAGATGTGAATGGATGTGATGTGATGTGATGCAGATCTGGTTAGATATAAATGGATGAGATATGATGTGGATAGATGAGATGGGATGTGATGTGGATCTAGTTAGATATGAATGGATGAGATATGATGTGGATAGATGAGATGTGATGTGATGTGGACTTGGAAAGATGTGAGGAAACCTGCAAAATGCATTAAAATGACTATTTTACCATAAAAATGCTCTTAAAAAATCCTAAATAATTAGAAAAATTTCCTAAAAATTGTAAAAATGTAGGGAATACTTTCTACCAAAAAATACCTGCAGTAAGGTGTGTGGTATTTTGGTAAACAAAGCTGTAAAATACTTATTTTAACCATAAAAATAGAGAAAAATAGCATTTTCACTCATGGAATTTTCCCGCAGCGCCGATACATCCATCCAAGTCGAGAAACACCATGTTTCAACCACCATATTGATGTTCCCAATACGTAGGCCACCAAAACAAACCAAAAAATAACATTTTTTGCTTAGTAAATATTAAATTTTACTTTAAAAATGCTAAAAATTTGGCATAATGAGAAAATTAAGAGGAGAAAAAAACATCAAACATTAACTAGAGAACACTCTGATGCCACTGTTAAAACCCTAAAGATCTCTCTAGCTAATCACTATGCATAAACACACATAAACCAGGCATATACTCATCCACTCAACCACCCTCGAACTCAAGGGTGCACACATCAAAATAATGAAGTATTACATACCTAACCTTGATGTCCCATACCACCAAGAGGTATGTCTTCAATCAAGCAGCACATAGCTCTAGTATGAAATGTCAAGAGAGTAGATACTATGCTCTACACAAGAGAACCTTCCTTTGAGAGTGCCCCATGTCCCTATTATATAGGAGAGCACTTAAGTGACTCTTGACTCTCCATTTCCAAAGTGACTCTTGACCTTCCATTTACAGAGTGACTCTTGGCCTTCCATTTCCATGTGTGACCCTTGGTTGCCTGACCCTAACCTTAACCCAAGGTCAGGCCTACCCACTAGAGCATGTTTCCATGCTCCCATGCTCACATGACTAGGGTGGGTTAGCCTCCTAGTATATGCACATGATCTACACATAACAAGTACACACCTCATCGAGATGCCTTTGTGGAGATACATTCGTTGCTCGGATTAGGCCTTCGTACTCTGCAAATCTGACAAAGAGTCCAATATATTTTCATCAATAAAAGGTGTTATGTCATCCCGAGGTGTAGAGTACACACCTCATCAAGCTGCCTTTGTGGAGAAACATTCGTTGTCGGCAACTCCTCGGGGTCGAGAGTGTTAGTGGGAAATTCAACTGGTGGTAAAGAGAAATGCAAAAATATACACTCTATCTCAATTTTTTTATTAGGATTTACACTTGGAAAAGGATTTAGAAGTTTACTAGAGGGGGAAGTAAACACGGGATATGTGACAAAGGTGGAGGACCTGAGGGTTTCTTCTTGCCCTTCCCCTAAAGTGGGTGGAGGTTGGGGAGGTTTAACAATTTTCATAAACTCTTGGAGTTTTGTGATTTGTTCTGGGGCTACATTTGGATATTCTATATGGGCATGATCAAAATCATAAAGTACATTAGTTAGCATAGCCTCCAGAATCTGATGTTTATGTATTTTTTTGTATAGCTTTATGATACCCAAGGGGTGATATAAAGTAGACTCAAAAAGTTTTAGGTATTGATAAGTATCATAGACCTCAACCCACCCATGGCTAATCACCCATTGATAGCTTCGAGCGATAACCTCGTAGTTGGCCAGTGTGGATGGCATGTCATCTGGCATGAATAGGTCGAGTTTGTCGACACTATCATCCAAGATGGCAGATTGTTGCAACACCCGACACACTAACTCCAAAGGTTGAGCACTATGGGATGTAGTTGCAAAAAGAAAAGGTCCACGGGGTTAGCAAGTATGACATCACCTCTAGGTATGCCTATTACTAAGGTAGGGTCAGCATCCCTCTCTATGTTCTGATGGATTAGTGTTAACTCTCTAAACTGAGGTCTTCCGTCAAGTTAATCTCATATTGAAGCAACAAGAGTGTTAGTGTAGACAAAAACAAGGTAAGGGTTTGAGGAGGGGCTTGAGGAGTCACCGGCAATGAGCCTAATCTCTGAGGCCCGCTTGATAAGTTGTCGTAACTTGTGAGTTTGCTCACTTCTTTGAGGGCGTTCTTTAAGTGCTGGCTGTTGCTCTCCAATTCTTGAATCCTGCTATCTTTGGCATTGAGGAGCATGGAAATTGCTGCCTCTCTTGCATCGTGAGCAGTTGTTGTGAGCTCTGTGTACCTTCTGTTTGTTTCTTCTTTGGCAGTTCTATGGGTGGTAGCTTGGGCTTGAGCCTCCTCTAGTTGCTTGAGGTGATCCTGCACCAGTGTGATTGATTGGCTACTGGTGAGCTACTGGATGACATGTTCTAGAACTTTCTTGTGACTCTCTAATGTATGCTCCATCTCTTTGGTCTTTGCACTAATAGCCTCATGCAGATCCCTTATCTTTTCTGTGTGTGATTTGTTGAGAAGTTCACATTCGGATTGCAGGCTAGTCACCTTTTGTTGAGAGGCTTCCTTCTCCTTGTTCTTTGTGCTAATAGCCTCATGCAGCTCCCTTATCTTTTCTGCATGTGCTTTATGGATTGATGGGAGGTTATATCCAAAAGACCCTTTTACAAACTCCACACCCCCATTTAGGAATACGGCATCTTTGCTTAACTTTGTTGGAGATGGTTATAATGGGATCCTAGGATATACCCATCATTTGGAAGCAACAAGCAATGTTCTTAAATTAGAAAGAGAATTGTTTAAGAAGGACAACATTCATTTGAAGAAAACCATGGAGCATTGTGTGCAAGCAATAAGGAAACCATTTCAAGGTGGCTTGAAAAATAAATGTCTCAATTAAGACATAAGCATACCTCATTAGGTCTCCGTTAGACGACAAAAAAAACTAAGGGATATTGAGTAAATGAAGCTAGGAGGTGGTAGCATCAAGAAGAGAATACATGCAATCAAGTAAGCTCCTTTCTATTAACTGGTTTATTGTTTCTATTATGATCTTTTATGAATAGCAATCATTATTGCATATGTTCATGTATATCAATTTTTGCATTTCAATATGATATCAAATCATTATTGCATCCTGATAATAAAGAATCAACGACAGAACCTTCTGACGCACATTTCAGTCTTCTTTTAGATCGCCAATATGCAGAAGCACTGATGAACGAGAAGAAATATAAGAAGGTCTCAGAAAAGCAAATAGATGATTTTTTCAAAGAGAATCAACTCAATCCACAAGACATCCAGGCAATACTTAATGAGGCTAGTATATCACACAGAGGGTACTTAGCCATTTATAAGACTTTGCATGAAAAGATGAAGGATTCTAGTATGAAAGGATCATTATTGCCAAATCCTTCTTTGGTAAAAAAAAATGCGTAAACAAGTAAACGAAGAGGTATTGCAAAAGCACTGGGAACCCCATTTCATATTGAAGACACCTATGCTGCACCAACAAGAGATGTGGTCTACAATAGATACAATAATATTTTCTACGACTTGGAGGCCTTACAATCATATGATGTTCAATTGTTTGAAGTTACTACGACTTGGAGACCTTACACCATCCTAAAGAATGTGATGGGGTCCTCAAATTTGTGCTAAAGCTTGATGAGTGTCAAATTGTGAAGGAGAGAAAGTTAGAAAGGGTTATCATCACACTGAGATGAACAGGTCACTTGATACATCTATTCTAAAAGATGATCCTAGATGGTTTAGTGTTCAATCTGAAAACAATATATTGTCGTTGGGATCATTTGAGGTAAAATTTATTAGACTCGGATATGTTTGTGAAAAAAGAATTACATATAAAAAACACTAATAGGTGTTGCATTCCTATGTTTCTTATGTATTTACAGGTAGAATCAGAGAATTTTGATGTTCTGCATTGGGTCTTTCATAAGACATCGAAACCCAAGATCATCAACGAGCAGAAAAATGGCAAAATCTTGGATGTGGAAGGCATGGGACAATATAAGGTGGAGTGGCATATGGCAAGTGATCTTAAAACTCTGAAATGTATGCACAATGTGTCAAAGGGTGCTAATTCAAAAAGTCCTTGCTTATATTGCATGTGCAGTACTACAAAGGTGTTTGATAAGAGGTATTGGAAGAAGGCACCAGCGGATAGGCACTTGAAAGACCCAAACTTCAAGCCAATTCTCGATATTCCATTGTCAAGTGTCCACATTTGTACAATGCATGCTCTTTGCAGAATCATTGAAAAACTCTTGTTTTTATACATATGTTTTGCATGGACTCTACACCCTAATACAGCAAAGGTTACATCCATCAAAGCACTAGAGAAAGTTCTATCAGACATTGGTTTGCATGGTGGACATGCAAAAATTAAACAAGATGAAAAAAGGTCTAAGGATGGGAAGAATGTACCTAAGAAACCTTCCATTGGGGGTGTTAAAGCAAGAAGGTTTCTATTTGAACCAACACCAGAAGGTCGTAGACAAAGACGATCAGTGCAGATCAGTGCAAATCGTAAAATACAACAGATGGAAGTGCGTTCACAATGCAGTAGTAGACCATGCAGACAATGGTCAAGCAAGAACACGAAAAGCCAAGGTGTGAAAATCTCTAGACACTATGTTTAAGTTGTGTGAACAAGAAAGTGTGGACGAAGGAGGACCATGCGATATTTCAAACAGTGCTAGATGAGTTTAAGAGATCAATGATTGATGCATGGACGGATCAACACATCACCCACTATATGGTATTAGATTGATTATGCATTGAACTAGTTTTTATACTGTATATTAAAAAATATACTAATTAATGTATTCTTTTATTCTCTTGAAGCATATTATATACCATCATACCCCTTGGTTTGCAAAGAAGTATGGTAGTTTATCAATATGGTCAACCAAGGGAATGGAGAAAACACATTATCAAGCACGCTCCAAGTATTTCAATCATACAAGACATGGTGAAGGAGCAGAAAAAGCTAACAGTTTAGAGGAATTACATCAGTGGACATATAGGAAGCTTGTACACAAAGCCAAAAAGAAGCGGCAGTTCAAAGCATCCGAAATTAATCAAGCAGTAAAACTTGTGAATAAAGAAAGAAAATAAGATATACGGAGGAGATCTAATGCAAGTATTAAGCATGCAGAATGGCGAGGAAAAAAACAAAGAAATGGAAAGATTTGGATACCCATAGATCCATGATTAACATTTCAAATTCAGAAATGATCATATGCAAAACTGTCATGACATTACACGAGAGAGAATATTATTACAAGAGATAGGAATATACTACTACTCCTTAACCTGCTCACTAACATCCTCAGGTGCATGAAGCCTTGCCCTTTTTGAAGATGGCTCTACAACATCCTGTAAAACTGGCAAACTGGAGGAACCCTTGGTTTTGTGAATCTGAGAAGCTCCCTTTTGCCATAATCACTTAGCATATTGGGATCCTTAATCCCACACGCCAATCCATAAGCAGTATAGGCTAAGTAATATTTACTCCTTAGTGCATATACTCCAGGGCCCTGCCCGAAGATTCGCAACGCTAACTGCTTCTCCAAAAGCATGACTTTTTCTGCATTCCACCTGACGGGATATGCCCCAAGGTATCTAGATAATGTCTTGATTGCAAACAAAGGAAATTCTGCATTGTCTTTCGAGAATTTCTTGTGGAATATAATGAATTGTGGAAACTTCAATCGGTTTATGTACTCTCCCAGTGCTGAGTCTATTCTGAATCCTCTCACGCATTTGCCTGCTCTGTGCCCGAGAAACTCATCCTCAAACACAACTAGCTGCAAAACAATATTGTCAATGAGCCAACACAACAAATAGAATAAGCTACTCAGCACACGACAAAAAGTAATTAACAAGTAAACACACCTTCATTAACAATAAGTAAATCATCTGTCCATATATTGATTGTTGAGTTAGTGTCCTAGACCGCCGATGAGGATGCCCCTTCCCTTCCCATGTGTGAAATATTAAGTCTTTGCTGAATAGCCTAAAATTCCCCTTCATGAATGGGAAGGTTGGATTCATAGCTTTTTTCATCCTTGTACATTATAGATAATGTGTCAGCAGAGCAGAATAGAACTCACTGTCCTTGACATTTGAATCCAATAAGAGACACTTATCCAAATCTAGATCGACAAAATCTTCATCTTCCTCAAGATTCTGTGCAATGATGGTCAGACAGTAGTCTTCCCTTATGTCAAACACAACTTGAATATCTGTAGTTAACAAATATTCTTTGTCACCAATAGGAAATGTGGGGAGTAGTGGGGTTGGAATGTCCCTTGCTTCCTCTATCATAGAGGGCTGCTCGTTACCTGCTGTAACCACTAAGGTGTCTTCTCTTCTGAGCATGTTAATATCCAACTGCTCCCTTAAGTCTCTCTCCGTAGCCAAGTTTATCTCCTCCGCAATCTCTTGAACTTCATCTTTTGCTCTTGGAGGTTCCTTTGCCTTCTCCTCAATTTCTTCATTTGTAACTTTTTCATCCTCAAGCAGCACATGCAGGTAGTAGATAAATCCATAGTGGTAAGCAACGAGACGACACTTGCGATTGTGAATGGGGCACTTACTGTGTGTCTTCTTCTTATCATCTAGCACCTTTAAAACATCCCTATTTAACTTTTGTCTCAGGGTTGTTGAAGGCACAATATCATTCACGTGCACGTACTGGACGCTGTCAAACATGACTGTACCACTCAAAGTGATCTGTTGAAATTGTTGCCCTTTCTCCTCAAGATACGCACAAGCAGAAACGATCATGTCTTCGATGGAGAAATTGAAATTAAACATGCGTGAGATTTCAGGATGGCGATGATGTTGTCAAACTTTATAAAGGAAGTCAAACAACTTTTCATCTGGGGTTTCTAGCATCAAACTCAACCTCAATCCCGAAAGGTTCCATCTACAAGCCAGGAAATATGTCAGGACGAAAGTTCTGTGTAAGATAATAAAGGATTAGGCAAGATCAGTATAACGCGATAAGAGTTGGAGAAATCTCACTGACATCTCTAGTCGCGCTGTAGTAATTTGATGAAATATTAGTGAGAAAATAAAATTGCAAAGAAAAATATGCCAAAATCATTGTAACGCAATACGTGTGGGAGAATTCCCAAGGAGCCTCTCTTCACGTTATAGTGATTTGATGCAATATTTCAAAGGCAATGACGATTGTAAGAAAAATCACTACAAGAATGATAGTAGGACAAATCACTATAACGCGATATGGGTGGGAGAGTTCTCACCGACTCACCTCTTCGCACTCTAGTAATTTGATCAAATATTTGTAAGAAAAAATTCAATTTCTTAAAAATCTAAACGATAAAATCTTTGAAAAAGCAAAAAAAAAAAGAACGCTAGTAAGACAAATCACTATAACGCGATATGCTTGAGAGAGTTCACACCGAGACCTCTTCTCGTGTTGTAGTGATTTCAAGAAATTTATGCAAGTAAATTACCATTGTGGGCAAAATCACTACAATGCGATATAAGTACGTTAGTTCTCACCGATATCCCTCTTCACGTTGTAGTGATTTGATGAAATATTTGTGAGAAATAAATTAAATTCTTAAAAATCTAAAAGCAGCAATCTTTGATGGAATATTTATAAAACAATTATACAACTTCTGCCAAATTGAAACATGGAAATATTAGAAAACATACCGTGAAATTCACTGCTGGGAGAGCAAGAAGCAAGCAACAAAGTTGACTGTAGGAGAGCAAGAAGCAACGTGAAGGTGATGATGACTGCGAGAAAAATTGCATGAGAACAAGAAGCAACGAATAATGAATGTTGGTCACCTTTATCCACGGAAACTAACGGTCTGTACATGTGGCAGACATGCATGATGGCACACCACGTGCTCTGCACACGTATGATGACACATGTCAAAAATTGATTGATCGTAATCATCATGAGTACGGCCCCGCATCCTCCTTCACACGTGTTGAGATGCTCTTTTGCACGTGTTGACATGCTCTTTCGCATGTGTGTCGCGCTTTTCCTCGATAAATGTGGTACTCGTGCTCGGTAAATGTTAAGTGTCCTTGTCTTTTGCCCCCGTTTCATTTTGCCGCCTTCAACTGCATGTATTCCTCTGTCGTGCCTCATCTACGCCATCTCTGCAAAGCGTCCATCACTTCAACATTTTCCCTGCATAATTCTTTGTTGGTGAGTTATCAAGCAATCACTACTAGTCTTAAATGTTATATTCAATCATATATATCATGTTTTACCTATGTTCATTAGATATTGGGTCAAACGAGAGGCAATATCTAACAAATCACCGCGACGCGAAGAATGCATTACGATTTTTTTTTATTTGGCCATATCGCATTATAGTGTTTTGGACATACTTTCTTGTCCTATACATTGTTCTGTATCGTGTATGTTATCTATGACTTATTTCCATGACCTACTAAGTGAAATGAAACGCTCTGTGCAAGAAATCACTACAACGCGAGGAGGGTATGACAATTAGGTCTGATGTGCCTGTATCGCGTTGTAGTGATTTGGACGTATTTTATCGTCATAGGTGTTGTTAGGTGTATTGTTCTTGTGTTATTTTGTCAAATGAAAGGGTCTCTTTGAGAAATCAATACAACACGAGGAGTTGATGTAGATTTTGTCTAAAGTACCCATATCGCGTTGTAGTGATTTGAAGCTAATTTGTTATCAAAGTTAACTTTTTCAGTAATTTTTGTATTATTGTCCTATGTATTTATTGAGAAACTTGTCATGTAACATTATGACTATTTTTAGATAGCACGTACGAAGAAGACCGCAAGGATCTCATCTACATATGATCCTCAATTAGGTAGAGAAGCTAGTTCGAGAAAGAAAATGTCTGCACACTACGCTCAATGAGGAGACGTAGATACGACCAACATAGATCCGTCCTTCTTGAACTAAGGAAGGTGGAGAAACATATGCATTGCGCGATTCCAAAGTTGCCATTCCAGCGCATAGTCCAGTCTACATGCAAGAATTTTGGCATTAATATGCGTTGGCAGGCCTCTGTCGCCCTAGGATGTTTGCAAGACGCTAGAAGACTGGCTTGTCGAGTTTTTTTAGGATAGCTATGTCCTTGCCGCGTATGCACACAGAATCACTGTGATGCCAAAAGACATGAACTCACTTCACTTGCTTAGGTTCAGATATGACCGTACGCTGGAGCCCATCCTACTTAGTGACAAGAGAATGAAAGGAATTTTGGAAATCCCTCCTTTGACAAAGAAAGTTAAGATCACAAAAGTGATAGAGGCTAGTCATTCACGTGACACAAGGCTCAATGCACAAAGGATTGGCGAGACCAAGCGAGGATGCAGGAGCTCCAAGAATTGTGGGAAATGCATAAGTCGAATGTGAGAGCTTTGAGTTATTTTGTCCCCTCGTTTCACGTTAGACTTCCAGTGCGAGGCACTGGGCAATTTTTCCCTTTCGATGCACGGAGGAGATTGATGTTTTATCCAATGTTTTAAGGGAGGTCAACGATAGAATTATCATAGCAGTTCTAAGGTTTGCTACATCCTTTTCATCATCTTGATTGTAAAGTGGGTTGCTTGTCCAAAGTAACTAATATAATGTAATTTTCTTCTACAGCTTGGTTATATCAAATCTCCCATTCGATGTTCAAGATCGTGTATATATTGTAGATTCCCTTCTTTCCTTTTTACTGCAACATACTTCATTGGTTGATGTATGTCCGTGGTTTAGTCGATAAATTTCGATGTAGCTCAGATAACTCTAATGGCATACAATGAAGAGTAAGTGACATGCAATCTCATTTATAGTCTTAGTATTGTGAACTAAATTTACTATATATTTTTTATGTTACTTCTGATACTCCTGATTGCATGTTGTAGTTCACACTGGAGTTTGATCCTTTAGGATATGGATTCCAAGACTTGTTACTTGGCCAATTCAAATGAAGAATTCCATGGCACCGTAAGACAGTAAGTCCACACATTCATTATTTATATATCGTAACAAGTTGGAGAGAGAGAGAGAGAGAGAGAGAGAGAGAGAGAGAGAGAGAGAGAGAGAGAGAGAGAGAGAGAAGGAGGAGTAGTTGGAGAACTTTCAGTATTGACAACAGTATTGTTTCGTACAGATAAATTAGAAAGCTAATAACTACTCTCGAGGCTATAATCCAAGACACACTGCTAGAACACACAAGGACTATGAGATGCAGAGTCCCGCAGCACAACAGGATGACCATAGTTGTGGTTGGAGGGTGTGCTACAACGCAAAGTTGCTGCTACACTTCAGAAAATGTAGGCATGCTCCTTTTTTTAAATGATATCTTACTTTCCTTCCTCATTCTTTGAGATGGCACATGTCTATTTTTTTGGCTTTTTGTAGAATCCACGATTATCAGAATACTCTTGGATTTAGGGCTGTTCAGGGAAGAGGCCATTGAGCATATTATTGTCAACATTCAGCAGGCCGCCTAATATCCCTGTTACGTTTGTGCCCCCTCCACCACGGCCGCGACCAGGACCACCGCCACGGCAGTACCCCCGAACACAAGTCGACATGTTTGTTGTTGAGCTTCCATAATCTGATGAATCTGAAGATGTCAATTTGGAAGCTTCAACCCCAACAACAGCAAGCTTTAGTTCTAGAAGAGTAACCACCCCAAGAGCGTCTGGAAGAGCAACCAACCCAAGAGCCTCCCGAAGAGCAAGCACCACCTGAACGACAAGCCTCACCGCCCCAACAACAAGAATCATCCCACACATAATATCACACTTCGTAGGAAAAAATAAGAACATATCAATGTTTTAAATATCCAATAAGAAAATGTAAAGTATTTGTCTTAGTTTCTATTGCTCTGAGAAATACAAAATGTTGTCATGATTGATGTAACTATATGCTGTCAAAAATACATTTATCTCCATTTATCTCTATGTGATGGTCACCACGAAAACTTGCTTCCTTGTAATGTCTTTACATTGAATGGTCCTTTCTTTTCTCCTTGGTACCTATTTCCAAAAATCAAACTAATGTATATAAGTAATAATGATTATGGCATAGTTTTGGAATGAATACTTTTTCAAGGTTAGATTGAATAACATACCTTATGGTCGTTGCACTTGAACACATAATCATCATGCACTTGTAGGTCATCCTCATTTGCCAAGTCTGTTCTCACTTGACGTAGTGAGATGTTTGACCTTATATTGAGTTTTGTCAAGAGCTCATGTTCAAACCATACCTCTAATAACATCAATGGATTTTCAATGTCATCCTCCAAGTCTTGATCAATTGCTACAAGTTTTCCATTGACATAATGCCATCTCATATAATGAAAGGCCAAAATAAAATTCTGGGAGCCAATCATATATTTACAGACAATAGATTTCCCATGGATTTTGTAGGTAACCCCATTTAATTCTTTCACATCCCAATTTTGACCTAAGAAATCCAAACATTTCTCTAATTTACAAATAAACATTGACGATGTTTTTTTGACCTCCTCATCATAAAAGAAGTCGACAAAAACATGCAATGGCATAAAGACAATGATTTTCACCTGATGATTTGCTACATTTGGTCTTATACACCTCTGCACATCTTGGTATATCTTTGATCTAAAGCACTCACTTGTTTCTGCTGTTGGTATGGGCCATTCTGGACTGTCGAATGAAGGCAGTGGTAATGCTTTCAAAGATCCATAATCTGTAACACTATGAGGTGCCGTGTAAAATTCATTATAAAAGAAAACTCCTCTCTCTGCCAAAGACATGCTTGATGTTTCTTTGTATAGCTACTCACCAATACATGCATGAAAAACATCGAAGATTTTCACAATACTATCTATAGATTGCCAGTCAACCAAGTTTAAAGGATATATATCTATACAGACGAATACAAGAGAAGCATAAGAATAGAAATGAAACACATTACATAAACATAATGTAAAAACATTTACTTATAGTTTGGTCTATGGAGTGGGATTCCATTAGGCAAACGTTGCAAACGCAGTTCTAAGTGCATGTAGGCATGTTGTGTAAGGACTTCCTTAGCTCCTACCTATGTCAGAGAGTTTGAAGTCTTGAACTCTGCCTTTGTAAGTGTCGATGAACTCATTCTTTGTTTTTTTTCGCTTCCTAGTCTGCAACATAATCCAACTATCTACCAATAGAGATTGTGGTAAGAATCCACCTTTGATTATCCATATCAAAACTGTTGTATACTATAATAGCTCTAGTAGAGGAGCAGGGATGCCTAAGACGTGTGGTTTCCATGGAAGCAAATAGAAAATAAAAGCAAATGTAAGAAGATGGAAGAAGATGAGATGGCAGAAGAGATAACCTCCAAAACGTGCAAAATTTTTAGAGGGAAATCCATTCACTAAATGAGCTAGGAACTTCGAGAACATTTCAAATTTTTAGAGGAAAAAAGCACTTTTATTAAATGAGCTCAACGAATGAAATTTTTAGATTGAAAACCATTCATTAAATGAGCTGAGATTTATTAAATGAGCTGTGACATTATAAAGTGTGGTCAAATGCATTTCGTATTTCTTTAATAACAATATATTCATATAAAGAATATATGAAAAACGTCTAATTATCAAAAGTTCCATTACGGTGGCTCTCTTCCTATTGGTCAAAAGCCTTTCTCTCTCTAGAGGAAAAAGGCCTTTCTCTCTCTAGAGGAAAGTTCCATTACGGTGGCTCTCTTCCTATTGGTCAAAAGCCTTTCTCTCTCTAGAGGAAAAAGGCCCAAAGTTGAGTCCAAAATTTGCCTAATGCTTCTGGAATTGTTCTTTAGCTTGTTTGACCTAAGTGCTGAGTGTCTCATTCTCCTTGTGCCTTCAGACGATTGTCTTACTCATCACGCTCTTCCAATTCTGTCAGCTTTTCTTCTTGGTCTTCTGCAGTCTTTAAACTTCTAACAATTGCTTCCTTGTGTGTGGCTTCTGCTGTAGCGAGCTGCTTTTTCAAGGTTTGTACTTGGTTGGTGGTGGCTCTAATTTTCTTCCATAGCTCTGCAAGTATGTTGTACATTATATGCATGGTCATTAGGTGGCATCACCACGCTTGCTGTTCTTGTGACCATATATGTGAGCTAGTAGAGGCAGAGCCTTCCATTTCCTAAAGCTCGAGCTGGAGCAGCTAGTCAATCCCTTCTCGAAGCTTTCTTCTAGGAATGTGTTTACATCTTTTGGCATGTCTAGTTGCTCTAATAATGATCTTGATCCTTGGAGGTTTTTGAACTCAAGGCACCCTCTTTTGCTAGGGTTAGGACTCTCTTGTTGCCTTTTTCTCTTTTCTGCTTCCTTCGCTTGCTCCTCCATACCAGGTTCTTGAGGTGCTGAGGTGGCTTCCTTGATTTCCTTAATGACATCGCCCTATGGGCTGGGCTGCTCCTCCTTTTCTATTTGCTCTCCTTTTTCAACTGATGGGGGCAGATCTGAGAGTATCGTATCATGTAGAGGTGAGAGGTTTTTGAATACTAAGGCCGCCGGGCTAGAAGGGAGGGTTGGTAGTATAGATTTTATTATTTTTGATTGCCCTGTTCCTAAGGGTAACTACTCGGTGAACCTGATGGTTTCTACTCTTAATTCGGCATCAATCGTGGTTGTCACCTACATGGGAACTTCCTGTCCTTCCAAGGATGCGTTATACTCTGCTATGTCCTTGACCACATCTTCTACCAGTCTTTTGGCTTCCTCTGCGACCTGTTGCCTAGTTACGGGCTTTCGAGAGGTTTTTGTAATGCTTCCTTGCATATGTTTGGGTTTGTCTTGCTTCTTTCCTTCCTTGGCACCTTGGGATATTTCCTTCATTAGTTCTTTTGTGTCTTTTAGGACAGCTTGCCCTAATTGTAGTTTTGCTTGGAGCTGTGCTAGATCCGACATCACCTCCTGTTGGGCTTATGAGCTAGCTTGTTCTTGAGGCACCTATGGTATCAAAATATTACCAGCATGGCTTAAAACTTTGGTGAGGAGATAGGGGTTGCAGACCTTGGATTGGTGGGATTTAAGGTAATGCTCCATCTCCTTGTACAAGTACCAAGCCCAATCATCTTCTTTCTCCTCATGCACATGGGCTATCTTGTGAAGGGGAATTACCTGTCCACTGGCTTGATCATTGGCATTGCATGAAAGGATCTCTCATCCACTTCTTCCTTTATGTTTTGGTACTCTGCCCCATTAGAATTGTAGGAGACTTTCTTTCGCATGTCTTCTACAGGCATCTGATCAATGTGGTGGAGATGTGTTGCGAGACTCGAGGTGGCAAGTGGAGGGCTTCCCTGATCATGTCCTCCCTGATATGGATCTACTCCTTGGATCCATGGGGGTTGGTGACAGTTCTCTCTTTATGTTCTTGTCGTATGTCTTGAGGTGTTTTGCACGTAAGGCCTAGTTGAAGGTTCTGGGGAGTACCTCTGTTTGGGACATCATAGCATAGCGGAGGCTACACTCCAACCCACACACTTTGTCAATCCGTGAATGCAACCCGGTTAGCACATAGAGGCTATCCCGAATGGGAGAAGATGAGTTAACCACACACTAATGACTTCTAGTCCTACTCAATCCTTCTTCAACACTCAAGCAATCAATCTAACATAATCAAAGCATCAAGATTAGGCTACACTTAAGCATAAAAATGCAACTTATGCAAAGAATCTAACATGCAAAGAGCTATCACACAAGCCTCAACTACACATCATTTCATGCACAAGCTTCATCACATGCACTCTATAACTCACAAATCAAAACATCATTAAGAAATCTAGGTTAGCAAGTGTGTAGACCAAAACCTCATATCATTGAAAATGTAAAGAATAGAGAGTACAAGATTGAAGCAAGAATGGAGATGGAGAGTCTTGGGAGAGCACATGAGAAGGAGCTATGGAGCAAGCACTCTCTATGAGCCTCTCAACCAAATGACCAAAGAGTCCTCTAGCTCTCAAATGGGCCACCTTTTATACAAAAACTCTAGAGCTCCCAAAAGTTCCCATGTGGGATTATTGTCAAGCCCTCTCCCACATTCACCTACAACTTGGAACTCTTTTCAAGAGCCCTAAGTGTCTTTTTTGTTGCATCCTTGTATTGATCTTCATTTGTCATGCAACACTCCCCCCTTCCTATTTTGCGCACGTCCTCGAGCGCGGTAGTAGCAAGAGCTGCAACAAAAAAACAATGGATACAAGTAAAGTCTTTTATTGAAAAAAAGAAAAGAAAAAAAAAGAAAAACCAGCAATGATAATTTCACACGTGAGCATACAAGTGCAAGGCTGATTAAAGTTTTAATGAGTACTAAAATAGGTGAGTAAAGACTAGTCAAAATGAGACTTAAGTGGTAGATAATGCTATGCAAAGGCAAGTGTGCTTTGTACACCGCCGGTTATGACCGCAGTCTCAATGTCCTACAAGTATGTAAGTTATTCCTAAGTGGCAAACCTACTCCTAAATATGAGCAAAGGTGATTGGAACTCTCTTTTTATTTATTTATTTTTCTTTTCTGTTCTTTTTTTTTTTGATGTGTGTGTAGAAGGTGATAAAGATTAAGGTTCCATCCCAAAGAGACCCAAGCAATGGCCAAGAGACCTCCGCCAAGAGAATCTAAAGACCGCTAAGTATCTCAAGGGCGACAGACCCTTTTTCTTTCTTTTTTGACCTAAGGAGTACCCCATGAAGATGAGGGCATCGGTCTCGAGGGCCCATAGTGTACCCCAGAGTCCTACCAACATCTATCAAGGCGATAGATTCCTCAAAGGTCTTTTTCTGAGGCTTTTAGACATCAGTATTCACCCCATAGAAACCAAGGCATCGGCCCCAAGGTGCTAAGACAACCCCAGGTCCTACCAAGCATTTCACTTGGCGGTAGACACTTCATGTCTCAATTCACTTTGTATATATATATATATATATATATATATATATATATTAGGGTATATTTTCATAAATTTTTATTACTCCTAGCACCTAGCCCATATCTAAGAGGTAGCTACCACTAGGGATAACTAATATACCTTGAAAGCATAAGAACTTGGCATGTTCCAATGGTATATATCCTACACTGTCTTTAGATAGAAATATCTTTTACTAAGTCTTCTAAGAGTCTAGAATTCACTCACCATATTTTAACAACTAATCAAAAACTTAAACCAGCCAACATTGTGTGAACATGCAAACCATATATTCGAAAGATAAGAGCACATAAAGAAATAAAGATTAAGATTTGAATACACCTGTTGTAGTGCCCTGTTGATGTTGTTCGTTTGCATTGATGCATTGCTGATTTTGTGCAGATTGCTCCTCCTTGATCTTTGTAGGCGTAGCATGTCTCCCCCCTTCCTAATTTGTGTGCACGGTAGGTGGACTATTGGGGCGTGTTTGATGCTCTTGTTTTAGCGAAGATCTCTGCAAAATTTTTATTAACAAACAAGAAAAGAAAAGAAAAGAAAAGAAAAGAATAAAATTTGCCATTGGTGCCAAACACCGAATATAGCCGAGGGGAAAAACCCAATGGGAGAAAAGTGCCCTGGCTTGTCGATCTTATTGTGGAGTCGTTGAACTTACCCTTGCGCTGGTGGTGGATCCGTGTCCTCGTCTGCTGGAAAGATGGTATCAATTTCCTCAGGATGCAGAGACAACCCCTCACAAAAACCGGCCTCTGGAGAAGGTGGTAGAGGAAGGAGTGCTTCCTCACTAAAATATCATTGGTTCTATGGGAAGGTTAATCAGACAGTTTTGATTTTGGAACTGCACAATATAGGTACTCATATTGATCCAATATTGACATGTTGAGGCTTGGGGAAGGAGGGCTTGCAAGATCGGTGGTTGCAAGTCATTTAAGCTTGTATCCCTCCATTGTTGTGCTTGAACCTCCTCAGGTAATCTACGTTGATTTGGTCCTCTCTCTGGTATTCTCACATTAAGAAGATTATGGCGTTGGGGTGTAATTCCCACAATTTGCTTCATTAAGCCCGTGCCATATCGTCTAAAGTAAGAGCGGCATATCCAACAAATATGTGAAGCTTCTTCTAATACGAGCCGTGCACACTCTTGACAATGTGGAAATGGGTGATACTGTTGATAGAATAACGTGACAAAGTGATGCCCACAGCAATTTTCACCTAAGGGAGCATAGAAGTACCTAGAATGTGTTTGAAACGGAGGAGCACTATAACCCTCGCGATGATCAGGTCGAGTACTATCAGGGTCAATGCATGGTGGACATGTATCTCGCCAAATATCCATCAGGAGTTATCTTATCCACCGCCTCTCCGGATTCTGCGCTGGATTCTTTGCTGGCGCACACAGTCCCGTTTTCAATGCTGCCAGCGCTCCACGCTCGCATTCAATGCAGCCGCACCCACTCGCCTTCTTCTTCTCTTGCCGGCGCTCTGCTACTTGCCTCCTTCCACTGCGGCGCTCGATGCAGACGTGAGCTCTTTGCAGTCCGCCTACAGCAACACCCTGCTCTCCACGCCTTGCTGTCCACGCAATGCTTCGACTCTACTGACGTGGTCAGCTGCCCTCCACAGCGCTTCTTGCTTTCAGCCACCTTCACTTTCTGCCGGCGCTCTTACACTCAGTGCTGCCGACTTCTTCCTCTCCAACTGCCGACCTCTTCACAGCTCAACGTCACACAGCCAGTCGTCGCCGTTGTTGCTTCTGTTCAACGGCCGGCCTGCTGCTGCTGTTTTTTTTTTAAAAAATATATTTTCTTTTTAATATATTTTTTGACTTAGCCGGCTTCTGCCGCCTCCACACACTTCTTCCAGCCAGCCGACTCCAACTTCTGCTGTGCTTCAATCGTGGCCGCCTTCGCACTGCTTCTACACGCCGTCTTACAGCCAGCCGACTCCAACTCTGCTGCGCTTCAATCGTGGCCGCCTTCACACTGCTTCTACACGCCATCTTACAGCCAGCCGACTCCAACTCTGCTGCGCTTCAATCGTGGCCGCCTTCACACTGCTTCTACATGCCGTCTTACAGCTGCATGTAATATATATATATATATATATATATATATATATATATATATATATATATATATATATATATCTATTTTTCTTTGATATGCTTGATAGAAACGCCTCCCCACACAATAACAAAACAACAAAACAATAAAAGAAAGGCCGCCTCCAACACTTCCTATCTACCACTCGCCAACCCCGTCAAAGATGCAAAAACAGAAAGTGCATAAATCTGATTAATGGCGGGATTTCTCTACCGCATTGGGGTTTTAATTAATTTTGTTTTTTTTTTACTTCTAATCAAAAAACCGAAAACACACAAGGCGCCCTTGAGATCACACACTCAATGCCCTTGCAAACTCTACTCTAATCTACCCTAATCCACGATTTTGCAATCAATGGAGCACTTAGTAAGAAGTAATGGTTAACACCCTTCACTAACTTAGGTGTGCGTTCCCCGGCAGCGGCGCCATTGTTTGGGACATCATAGCATAGCGGAGGCTACACTCCAACCCACACACTTTGTCAATCCGTGAATGCAACCCGGTTAGCACATAGAGGCTATCCCGAATGGGAGAAGATGAGTTAACCACACACTAATGACTTCTAGTCCTACTCAATCCTTCTTCAACACTCAAGCAATCAATCTAACATAATCAAAGCATCAAGATTAGGCTACACTTAAGCATAAAAATGCAACTTATGCAAAGAATCTAACATGCAAAGAGCTATCACACAAGCCTCAACTACACATCATTTCATGCACAAGCTTCATCACATGCACTCTATAACTCACAAATCAAAACATCATTAAGAAATCTAGATTAGCAAGTGTGTAGACCAAAACCTCATATCATTGAAAATGTAAAGAATAGAGAGTACAAGATTGAAGCAAGAATGGAGATGGAGAGCCTTGGGAGAGCACATGAGAAGAAGCTATGGAGCAAGCTCTCTCTATGAGCCTCTCAACCAAATGACCAAAGAGTCCTCTAGCTCTCAAATGGGCCACCTTTTATACAAAAACTCTAGAACTCCCAAAAGTTCCCATGTGGGATTATTGTCAAGCCCTCTCCCACATTCACCTACAACTTGGAACTCTTTTCAAGAGCCCTAAGTGTCTTTTTTGTTGCATCCTTGTATTGATCTTCATTCGTCATGCAACAACCTCGGCCATCCTTCCCAACCCCACTTTTTCCAACTTGTACTGTACATCAGTATCCTCAAAAATCTTGAGACATTCTAGGCTATGATATTAGAAGAGTAGGTTCCCTTACTCTATCTAGACGTCCTGCTGGATCACCATCCCATCCAGGTCCTTGGCATAAGGGCCGAGATAGGTCATTTTGATTCCTCGATGCCCCCTCTTCTTGCCTTCTGGTGACTCTAGTGTAGGATTCAACTTTGTCAGGCATGCATTCTAAAGAGATTCTATCATGAGATTGATTTTGGCATCCATTGGACTCTAAGCAAGGTGCTTGCATGACTTAATCAATCAAGATCATGAGCAAGAGATTGTGAACCCCTACCTGATCAATTGAAAGGTGTAGAAATGGCGGTGCAACTGAGCTCGATCCACAATAAGAATGCAAAGGGTGACTCAAAGATGGAAGCGAATGCTAGAAAAAGGAAGGAAAAATGCTTTTATTCCCCTGCCGCCCCGTCGGCGTGGCGGTGGCACATTGAGATTGGTTGGTCATAGCTGGCCGTCTCACGGCATGAAAAATAAACCCTAGCTCTTCACGTCATGAAATGGTTTGCAGCGTTTCACGGCATGAAAAGCTGCTAGGCTTAGGTTTTCATCGTTGAAGCGCTTTCCCTTATTCATGCAATTGGTGATACCCTAAACGATCCTATATGTGCATTCAGTTTAAGCCCAAAAAATATGCATGCAGAGGAATAGATACTAAGCTCGTGAAATGTATGAACCTATTTCATGGTGTGAAAAGGTTTAGACATTTCACGGCATGAAACCTTGTACCCATTGAAAATTGAAGTTGTTTCCTTGGTATCAGGAAATCGTCCTTTGTCACCTTCCCTTGACTTATTATTTCTAGGGGAACTACGTTGGAACCTTGGAGCTTGTTGGTATTTGTTGTTGTAGACACCTTAGTTTGGAATGATAACTCCTTAGTTTGCCCTCCATCCCATGGAGGAGAACATCTACTGAGTCTTCGTGAACCTGTTATTCTTCTTATGCATGTGGGTCCACTTTTGTTTTACCTTTGTCTAGAACTTGGTTTCACTTGATCTCCCTGGTGGGTGACGTCGATACTATAGTTGTTGCACTCTCTTGTTTATTTGGGTTAATTGTTTTCTTCCTCCAGGCTGATCTTGGTGCTACCTTGACACATGATATAGTTGGGTCCTGATTTTTCTTGTGACCTTATCTCTTCTTTTCTTTTTGAGGTAAACCCTTCACTTAATTATTTTCTGTCCTTTGGTAACACACACACACACACACACACACACACACACACACAAGATAAGACAAGAACTCTCATAACATAAAGGGGGATCGTGTCTTTGCATTATGAGAAATTGCCTTATATATAACTGGCCCTTATTCAGACTTGGGCACCCAAAACTTACTAACTAAAGCCTTGGCTAGCCAGTATCTCATAATGTACAATATTTATAATGTCGTTACATAACACTTATTAATGTCCTCAATGGGAGGAGCGTCTTTGTTAATCCAAAATGGAATTAACATCTCTGTAAGCTTCTTTTATTACATCTACTTAACTTCTTTCAGTAGTATGTCAACATACTCCTCTTAGAGAGTTTTTTATTAGAAACAAGGTTGCGAGAGAAAGCACGTGCACACACACACACACACATAGTGGAGAAGCTCAAGGGAGTACACACAATGAGATGATAGATAGATAATGAATGTGTGTTGTCCAAAATGATTAGTATACCCCAAGATAAGTGTATACTAGCACGGGAAAAAAACCTCCCAAAGATGATAAATATACCCTAAGATGGGTGTATACTAGGACGGGGGAAAAAAACCTCTTATACAACTGGTCCTAGTGTGTTCACACACATCACTACCAAATATGGCTATAAATCCCCCCTAGGAGTGATGATGTGAACAAGGGGTGAGCTGGCACTAAAAGTACAGAGATGTGCCATGCTCTTTGGACTATGAGAGGGAGCCCAAACTAATCCCCAAAAGGAAGTAAGTTCAAACTCCTCTCATGAGAGAGCCTTTGTGAATAAATATGCCATGTTGTCCTGTGTTAGCACACTGAAGCCAAGCTCATTTCCCATGCAGAGTATCTATGATCCCTGACATAATGGTAATGCATCTCAATGTGCTTTGTGTGACCAAAAAAATTTAGATTCCTCACAATTGCCATATATGCTCTGACTATCTAATAAAGATGGCAGTGGGGCTAAGGACTTACCAATACCCAGATCGGTAAAAATAAGGTATCTGAGCTAAACACACTCAACTGTAGCTATAAACACTACCCTACACTCAGGCCACAGTGGGTTTCTTCTTGCTAAGCCATGATATACATGAATCACCAAGGTGAAAGAAAAAACCACGTGTGGACACTCGTGTGTCGTAACATCTAGCACAATTTGAGTCTATAAATGCATGCAGAGTTGTGATTTACTCCACTTGGGATAAAACAACCTAAAGTTCTTGGTGCCCTTTAGGTAACTGAACACCCATTTGATAGATTTCCTACGAAGACCCCATATTGAATGTTAAGTCTAGTGTTACACATAAGAAGATAAGGCATCCAATAGCTTCTTGATACAAGCCAACATCAAAAGAGTCACCTACATCTTCAAGACTAAGTCGCAAAACAAGTTCCATAGGTGTAGCAATAGGTTTGCAATCTCTGAAATTGAACCTCTTCAACAATGCCTCTATGTATTGTGTCTACAGCATAACAGTGCCATCATTACGCTGCCCCGCCGAAACTCAATGCCCAAATAATAGTGCAACGGGCCAAGATCTAACATTTCAAAAGACCTCTATAAAATCTAAAATATGATCATCATCATCAGGCCTATGCACAACGTATCATCAATGTATAGCACGATGACCAAAAATTCATCTTTAGTCCTCTTAATGTAGAGGGCACTATGTAGGACTGTTAAAAAAACCTTGTGCAACCAAGTATATATGTATCTTCTCATACCATGCTTTGGGAGCTTGCTTAAGACTATAAAAAGCTTTTTCAACCTTGATACTTTCGATTCCTAACCTTTTTGAACAAAACCACGAGGTTAGATACATAGACCTCCTCATGCAAATCTCTTGAAATCAACTAAATAGCAATGTCTCAGACATAGCTCATCTTTAACGCCATAAGGTAAATCAGGAAACTCCAGTATCATTTTTCATTAAAGCATCATATTCAGATTGCATAGCACTCTTCCATTGTTCTGATTCCTTTGCTTCATCAAAAGAGATAAGTTCCTCTTCATTACATAAACTAGCAAATAAGAGCATGACATGCATCAACATGAGATGTGTGATGAGAACCTCCACGTATTCTGCTTAGGCAAATAAGTGGCCAATTCGCTATCATGTAGTGTTTGTACCACCAGCCATTCTGGCATACTTTTTGACTCCTTAATTCCCTTCTTTCCTTGTACATCATCCACATTTACCTTAGCTGATCAGAGGACTGAAAAACATGCTTATTTTTAACCTGTGTGTGGGCTGATTTTCAGTATTCCTTTGAGTACCCAAGTTCTTTACATCAATGTGTCCTGCATTGACAGTGTCAAATATGTCCTATGAACATACGTTTTGCTATTTTTTACATGAAAGCAAGATTTGAATTGCATCTTCCACAGATACATCTCTCACAAGAATGAGACAAGAATCTGCTTGTGGTAACAGGATGATATCAGCCATGTATGCATGAAACTCCTTAGACATATACTCCCTCCCTCTCGATCAGTATCCGTAAGGTGTCAATCTCATATGCACAAACATTTTCAGCCATGTATGCATGAAACTCCTTAGACATATACTCCCTCCCTCTCGATCAATATCCGTAAGGTGTCAATCTCATATGCACAAACATTTTCAACCATAGCAACAAAGTCCTTAAATCACATAAAAACGTTTGATTTTTGTTTCAATGGATATACCCATATATGTTTGGAATAATCATCAATGAATGTGACAAAGTAGAGGTAGCCCTCAATAGACAGTGTCCTCGTAGGACTAGACCACATACATCACTGTGTATAAGCTATAATTTTTGGACAGATCTTGTTGAACCATCTTTGGGAAATGATGCTCGTTGCAATAGACAGTATATAAGCTGTAATTTTTGGATAGATCTTGTTGAACCATCTTTGGGAAATGATGCCTGCTACATTTTTCCAAGAATATAGCCCTCACAGACATGTTTGATAGGGACTTCAAGATGTGGCAGCTCAGTCACCATGTTATGCTTATGCAAACGCAACAAACTACCAAAGTTCAAGTGACCAAAGGGTGCATGCCACAGTTTAGCATCACCCATTTCCTTTGTAGCAAAAACTATACATACAACAAACTACCAAAGTTCAAGTGACCAAAGGGTACATGCCACAGTTTAGCATCACCCATTTCCTTTGTAGCAAAAACTATACATACAACATGCTTTTGTCTTTCATATGCATGTAGCCTGTAAAGGTCATGAGACAAAGTACCCAAAGCAACAATTGTATTGCCATCAGCGATCATGAACTATACATATGTCATCCACAACTGAACCACTAAGCCAGCCTTAGTTATGGCAGAGATAGATAACAAGTTCTTCTTAATCTGTGGTACATATAATACATCCAAAAGCGTGATTGTTCCACCATTTATAGTAGTGATATCAAATTTTTCAACTCCTTTTACATGATATGAGGAGTTGTTTGCACATGTAATAGTATTTCCTTGTGGAGTAGATTCAAGTGATGAGAACAAACTATGATGACAAGTAATGTGCTTACTAGCACCACTGTCAAAATACCAAACGTGTACATATGTAACAACCATGCATACATCCTTATGTGAAGGGCCAAAATTGTATTGCACAATGAAAATCGAATCATCAGATGCATAGTTTGCAGATTCATTGTTTTCTACATTAGATGCTAGCGCATCAACCATTTTCTTTTTCTCCTTCTCCATCCGCCTCCTGCACTCATTAATGTAGTGACTAGGTTTCCTGCAATAGTTACATTTGTCTTTTTTCTTTAGCTTGTCGCCTTCCTTGTTTGCAGGCTTGCTGGATGACTTTAATTTCGGCTTGTAACTACCCTAAGGAAAGGATTTACCTTTGGCTCTTTGATTGGCAACAAAAGCCTAATCTCATGTATGCATGACAGATCTATTTTGCCAGGATTTCTCTTCTTGCAAGAGCACAGAAACCAACTCCTCAAACGTCAAGGCATTTTGGTTGCCTTTCATCATGAGTCTGATAGTAGAAGCAAAACTTTGATATGAGTCCGACCAATGAACTATCAAAATTAGGCTCCACTGAACTGTCAAAATATACTTCATCAACACCAACTGCTCCTTAAAATCCTTGATTTTTGTAAGCAAATTGTCCATGGTGTCTCCCTCATTCATAATCTTTGACTCTAATTTTTTTTGTAGATAAGCAACACATGCGTCATTACGTACCTGATATAATGACACAAGTCCATCCCAAGCATGTTTAGCAGCAGTCCTGCATGATCGAATGTGAGGAATGATACTCCTCTTGCAGCAGTCCTGCATGATCGAATGTGAGGAATGATACTCCTCTTGACTAACAAAGCAAGCAGCACATGTGCCTGCACATCTCTTCCATCTCACTTTGTTTGTTCTTGCATAGGAGGTATGCTATCATGTGGTAACATACCATGTGAAACTAAGTTCGTGTCTGTAAATGTACCTTTTGTAGCTTTTTTATCAGAGAAACCAGGGCGTTTCTCAATACCAGCCACACTATAACATAACCCTTTGTCTACTAATACATGTTGCATCATAGAGGACCATAACGAGTAGTTGATCCTATCGAGCTTACCCTTAGCGGATAACATCCGAAATACATCACTATCTGCCATTTTTGATAATACACCCAAGTAAGTAATCATGTAACCTGCAAGTGCTAAGTAATCCTTTGATGCACCCATGGTGGCTAATAAGGCCACTAACAATTAAGATCCGCAAGGTGTATGAGTAGAAAATTTACTCATAAGATGTAGAGATTGTTGTCGCTAAGTGTAGTTCGTAGATAAGATCCAGTGTGGTGAGTGTATAATGATGCTTTCACATGTATCTACACACCCATTTGTAGTAGATTTGACAATACTACTCTAGAATCTGATGAAGAACAATGCAAATATGGTCCTCACAGATATCTGCAGAAATTCAAAACCATGCGAGCGGTCCCCAAAATGCACTCGAAATGAAAATTTGACTGCAAAACCTAAGTACAGTAGTGTACTGCACACTTCAAGGTTCTCTTTCTTCTCCCAGAAGAGCTCCTTGATACGATTCAATAAGATAGGCAACTCGGGGTGAAGGGTAGGTAGCAACAAGGGCAAGGAGCATATGCTCTGATACCAAATGTTGGAAACAAGGTTGCAGGAATGCACACACACACACACATTGGCGAAGCTCAAGGGAGCACACACTAAGATGATAGATAGATAATGAATGTGTGCTATTATACAAAGATGATAAGTATACCCCAAGATGGGTGTATACTAGAACGGGGTAAAAAACCTCCTAATGATAGAAAAAGTGCCCTGACTGGTCCTAGTGTGTTCACACACATCACTACCAAGTATGGCTACCATTTCATGCATCAGACTTCACCATCCAACTGAAAATCCTTCTACATTGGCCATTCAAGCATTTCCAGATCCATTGTGACTCCCCCGACACTTTTGGCGATCCTACCACAGTTTGCCACTACCAGTAGAGGAGTATCCAAGGTACTAAAGTAGAATTTAAAGCAGAGTGTCAGTAGTGAGGCTAATGATTCCAGAAGAATCTTGGCGAACAAAGAAGAAGCACTAGAGGAGATCAAGCATAGAAACCTTTACAAAAAATAGAATCAAGAAGAGGCTCAAGTATAAGAGGTAGAGAAAAAACAGGAAGAGTACTTGGGATTTTGAGACCTATTCCAAGAAGCAAAACCTGAGCATAAAATCAAAATGGCAAACAACTTCAGTTATAAACATTTTCAATATAAGGTAAGAAGACAAAGGATCCAGATGTCCATGTCAAAAAGTTTAACCAAGCATAGAAGGTCTACAGAGTTCGAGATCCGAGGCTAGAGGAACTAAAAAGAGACTAGCTTGCAACCACCTCGGCTAATAATGGGCCGGGATACTTTTTCGCTCCTTATGAGGTTTTTGTGTACACACTCTTATGAGTGTGTATAAGTAACCTTATCATGTCACTTCACTTGTACTTCACTCATTCTCATCAATCTACTTTCAGTGTTGTGCTTATGTCTATCTCTTCTTGCTTGTTACATATGTGTGTAAGTTGCTGCCTTTGTCTCTACTCCAATAATTGGTATCAAAGAAAGTTCTCTTGGCCCCCACTTCCTTATCATCACCTCCTCAATCTACTCTTCTGATTACCTCAAATTGAGCTATCCTCTTAGATAGAGAAGGCATACCATATAGTGCATTTCCATATGCTTTTGGTAGGCATGTTTCGGGGCTTGTTTGCATGGTGTGAGGTTTCCACATCTTGAGGAAGTGTCAATTCAAACTATCTTTGTTTAATTATAGATTACTACACTGCAACAACATACATTTGGTGTACAGATCGAGTCATCTTCTCCATTATCACCGACATTGCATCTCTGAGCTCATCATCAATAGCTTCGATAGCATCGTCATTATTGTCATCGACTTTTACATCCCTATTAGTAACATTTCTACCCTACCATTTTCCATACAGTTTGCAAGTTTCTTCATCATCGCTGATCTACTCGCAATTATCTTGGTTGGCATTGATAGTACTTATAGGTAGATAGGATATTTACATTTTGCTAGTCAAAGATTTGTTATTTGCAAGCTGAAGTGGCACATAGTGATGTATTTGAGATGCTTTCAGTTGAGGATAAATGGGACCAACTATCCATTATGGTCCCATATAATACATAATTCATGTATTGGACAAAGGCCTTTAAAATGTTGTTATTGCTCTAGCACAAGATAATATAGGTACTTCAGATGGTAATACTAGTTTAGATATAGTTGTGGCAGTGTCTCCACACCTCCCACAATGCAACGGACATGTGAGATGGCAGGGATTCCACACAAAGGCACATGCATTAGTGGCACTTCCAGTGAAAAGGAGCACAATTTCTCATATTCGCCCATGTAAAACTACCAAGCAAGCTATGCTTTTCTAGGTACATAATGGTACTTCTTATGTAAGCAATTAGAGTCTGAGTATATAAATGACAAACACTCAATGGATGAGTTTTTCACAAGGATCAAAGATCTCAAAGAGTAGCTTGCATGTATTGATGAGGCCTATCCAGCAATTCGTTGGTGTCTAATAGCTTTATTCATACTAGGGTTTTGCATCCACACTTCTTCGGTTCATGAATGAAGGATAATCATAATGCTCTTACGTTTGATGAGTTGGTTGCTATGCGCTTGCGAGAAAAATCAAACTCTTACAAGAAGAGCAATCCTAGCAAAACTAAACTAGTATACATGTGGGAGAGTAAGCATTCATTGCCAATCAAAAAGGTAAAGATAAAGTGTTTTCTAAAGGCACCTACAAGACAGGCAAAATCAGACTAGTATTCTGGAAAGGATGTCGTGAAGGAGAAGTGACAAGCCTAAGAAGAAAGAAGAAAAAGAAGAAGAAGAAAGAGTCAAGCATGATTGGTGTTGATGCATCAACATCACCAAGCGCTAAAAAGAAGGGAGTCAACGAACCAAGAGTCAAGCATGGTTGTGGCTGACAAGTGCTAAAAGGAGTCTAGTGATTATCCCACCATTTGTAGTAGTGAGCATAAACTTACCAACTACTTTCACTAGATATGAGGAGTTGTTTGCACATGTGATCATGTCTCCTTGAGGAGTAGACTCAAGGGAGGAAGCTATGAGCACAACCTTACCAACTACTTTTATTTTGTGCATAGTTTTTAGCACTGAGCTAAAAACTATGCACAAAATAAAAGTAGTTGGTAAGGTTGTGCTCATAGCTTCCTCCCTTGAGTCTACTCCTCAAGGAGACATGATCACATGTGCAAACAACTCCTCATATCTAGTGAAAGTAGTTGGTAAGTTTATGCTCACTACTACAAATGGTGGTAAGTTTATGCTCACTACTACAAATGTTTGCACATGATCACATGTGCAAACAACTCCTCATATCTAGTGAAAGTAGTTGGTAAGTTTATGCTCACTACTACAAATGGTGGGATAATCACTACTCTCTCAGAAGTCTTGTTTATTCGAGGCATTAAAATAAACTTGTTATCAAAAATTTGTTAATGGCAGGTGTACAACTTATGTGACTAGAGTGATGAAAACATCACCATGGTATCCGATACTCTAAGCCATGGGCTTTATAGGTTAGACAAGTATGAGAGATTGGCATATAATGCTTGTTCAATCTACCATACATGTGCTATGAGTGGTGTGGAGCTATGGCATGCCCACTTTGGTCACAAGTGCTATGAGTGACGTGGAGCTATGACATGAGTACTTTGGTCACCTTGAATTTGTAAGATTATGAAAGATAAGCATGAGATCAATTCATGATTATCGAGAGAAAGAAAGCAAGAATGACATCGCTAAATTTCTTGCATTATCAAATGAGAAGAGTACATGGCATAAGCAATGATGTCAAAGACCACCAAATCAAATACTATCCACCTCCTACATCTTCTCCATGGCCTTTTTATAGGAGTTTGAGGTTACGAATGGCATAAGCAATGATATCAAAGACCACCAAATCAAATAATATCCACCTCCTACATCTTCTCCACGTTTTTATGCTTAGTGGTTACTTTTCGACCTTATAGATGCATGTGTATACATGTACGAACCATGTTTTTAGACCTTGGCTTTGAACCATAAAATATGTGAGACATTTTAGGCTAAGGTAGAGACAAGAGAAGGCTTATATTTCAACAACCCCCTTAAGCTGACCTTAGACAATGACAAAGTTGCCAAAGACTACACCCAACAACTAGGCTTTGACACGACAAGAGGATATACACACATGGTACGATCACAATTCTTTAACAAGATCCAACGAGTCTTTGATCTTCAAGGCCACCTTGGGCACACCTCGTCCTTTGGCAATGTTGGCATGCCAAGAAAGATGAAATTCATACATGCTGAAGTATTCTTTAACAAGATCCAATGAGTCTTTGATCTTCAAGGCCACCTTGGGCACACCTCATCCTTTGGCAATGTTGGCATGCCAAGAAAGATGAAATTCATACATGCAGAAATTAAAGATGTTAACATTTTTTTAAAATTCCAAATGCAAAGTGGAGGAACAAGAAGTCATAGGGAAGGAGTTTTATAAGTAACTTATATCCCTAAATTTTTGTTTGTAGAGGAGGTTGGAGTGAATTTGAATTTGGAAGTCTCAAAAGATGTGCTTTGCACAGGTCTACCCAGTGATAATAAATAGTAGAAAGAGAGCTTCTTCTCAAAGAAAGTGTAAGCGTGCAAAAAGTGAGAAAGAATTAGAGAAATTGATTTGTATTACAAAAAGATAAAAGGGCACTTCAATGTCCTTAGCCAAGGACTCCGACTCGCATGGGCCTTATCCAAAGATGTACTCTAGAACCACGTATCCCAAGGTCTATTCTATAATCATTAGGGGATTGGCTCACGAGTCACGAGGATGATTCAAATCATCCACTATATCCCGGATTAATTTATCTTAAGATTCTCACGTAGGTTATACGTAACAATTAATTAATAGCAACTGAGTCCAACTCTTTATCCTCATTGCCTGTCACATGTCAAGAGCAAATACATGCGCCTCCACCATATAAAATATCAAGCGTTTAAGATTTGGCATTACATGAAATAGCAAAAATATATAAGGCTTTACAACATCATTTGACTCGGGGTTCCCTTATTTTCCATGTAAATCATAGGCCAGTATACATGCGAATTAGGTTAGATCCACTAGGGTCAACCATTAAATGCCTAACCAACCGGTATCGCATGTCATTTGGAGCGACGATGAACATCACTATGGCAAACCAGATCAGCTCAGCTGACGAGAGATTTGCAGCAAGAAAACCTTTCCACAGCCTGATTTTCACAAACACCGCAATAGGGATTAGTTTCACAACCACCATATCTGCAAACAAATTGGTGAACTTACTGAAAAGGAATTGATCTAACCAACCATTCAGGCAGTTGGAAAAAGGTGCTGAAGAACATTCTTGTGCCAACTACATCCAACTGTAGAATCAACTCCAGCCCAAACATAAAGAATGCCCGTTGACGCTTCCGTTCTTTGGGCCATAGAGCACCCCATGCTGCAGCCCAAAAAAGCAATCGACTAAGGAGACACGCAGCCAGTGTAGCATCAAACGCTAAACTAAAAGGGTGGTCTTACCTTGCAAAGCTGCAGCTTTTGCAGAGATTTCTGGTACGCTAACTAAATGCTTGCTGGATCCTGCTCTCAGAGCAGAGGCTATGGCAGCAGCATATGATGGCGCCTCTGACAACGACCGGACAACAGAGTAACCTGAAGGGTGGTGGCAACCGGATGTACAGCTTCAGGGCTACTTTCTAGGCATTACACAGCATATTACAGGAGATCTGAGGTTGAGCTTTACCTGTGGCAGGATGGACCATGCTAGCGGCTGCACCAAAGCCTAGATGCTGCTGTGTGGTGTCTGGTATTGAAACACCAACTGGAATATATGACCACTCCTATTACCCGAGGGACCCAAAGAGGCAGGCACAATAACTTCTTCAGACCTCCATAAAAACGTTAAAATTATGATGCATAACCAACCATCTCTCAATGGAGACCTACCTCCTCCAAAACTTTTGTAATTTTAATGTTCATCTTCCCAAGCCTTGTATATAGCCTCTCCTTCAATATTTCGAAGGACAGCAAAGGCCTTGCAGCCAAACATGTCTCCTGCAAAAGAAATTGCCTAAGCACACTAGGAAGTACACCTTACAGAAACTTTGGTCTTAACAGAAAACCCTGGTGCCCGAAAAAGGTAGCTTTCTCACCTCAAAAAACACCTGAGTTGACGACATTGGCATCACATACAGAAATGAAGGTGGCCCCTCTGCACTACCACCTGAATTCAGATCATAGTCTCTGTAGTCCATAAAAACCATTGTCTTGGGGTCATAAGGACAGCATTCAACCTGTAGCATAAAAGGGGCAATTTGAGCAAAGAAACTAAGATGATGAAGCTACTTGCACAGTCTGGTATTCAGATGCATTCTCATATCTTTAGCTTTAGTGTGATGAACAAAGGCCACATGGGTGATATTAAGGGACTTGAGAGAGAGAGAGAGAGAGAGAGAGAGAGAGAGAGAGAGAGCTTACATTCACTTCTATGCCATAAGCAGTCTGTACACAAATTTCAGGGCCCCCCCTCTCGTAATGCAGGAATCTCCCTGAAGCTGCACCCGATGCTGCAGTAACAAGCCTGGCGAGAGAAAAAAATTGTGTATGCTGTGAATGCATACAAACTTGTCCATAAAGACACGGCTTTACAGCTCAAAAAACACAAACATATCGAGAGAAACAGATGAGGCACACCTGCAAGAGAGGAGCATGCCATTCTCACATGACACGACACTACCCCTTTCATTTTCCTCCACTATTCTCTCCACCTTGGATTCCAGATATTTTACACCTGCTTTAGCACACCTGCAAGTCACAAAAAAGTAATGCAACAGTTCTACCACAATAACAATGCCTTGTAGGAAGCATCCCATTCACCAAAGCTATCAAGGACAAGTTAAAACAACCCAAGAAAAAAGCAATGCTCACCTTCTCAATAACTCTTCACGCAATAGATGCCGGCTAACACGACCATATGCACGCCCCATATTTATGGGTTTACCTGAGTCCAGATACACAGCAGTTTCTTTCCAGACATGCTCTATGCAATTCTCAAGTCCAAGAGCTGTAAAATCAGGTAGTTGAAAACCGGCGTTAGATTCTTCCTCGGAGTGCTCCGAGGACAAGGGGATTAAAGAATACATGATTGAGAACCACCTGTGAACTCATCTTCCCACACACCATAATTGTTTGTAAAAGGCAGATCAGGACCAATAATTCCAACAGTTAGACCCTGTTTAGCTGCCTCCGCAGCCAATGATAGTCCTGCTGGCCCACAACCAATCACTATAAGGTCCACAGTAGCTTCACCTTCCAGTATTGGCTCCAACTGTGGCCATGCAAGTATGGTAGCTGTTAGCATGTCAAATGTGGTACATCTGGCCTTTCATGTCAATAGACTCAAAAAGAAAGTTGGGAGCATAGTGTAGCCTAATATGTTTACTCTTTCCTCTATTGTACCTCTAGAACCACAGTCAACTTAACTACGGGAAACATGGACTTTGGAATAAAATCATTCCAAAGATACTAAGTAAGTGGTAAGGAGGATAACACTTGGGGAAAGCATTGGATCATCCTTTCGACCCGAAATTTCCAGACTTCCCTCTCTAGACTCTTTCACATTAAGGGGGGGGGGAGGGCGGGGGGGCGGGGAATTTTATGTCCCCTAAAGACAGCCTGGGCCAGCTTTATCGATGAGGTAAGGTTAACCAAGGGTCGGCCCTAATTTATAATTGAGGGCAAGTTATAATAATAATGACTCTAAGACCCTGCTTAAATCATGCACTTTTGCTTTACGAGGATACTATCCAGGTACAATGTTAATACAAATGATAAAATGAAACAGAAGATAAAACACAAACACAAGACCCATAAATAACTAAGAACTAAGCAGATTACCGATGAATAAAATTACAAGGGAAATGTTTGTACATCTGATGCAAAATTATCCCCAAAATTCAACCAATCTTTGAGTACCCTTAGTTGGCGAAAAGTGCAGAATTTGAGAAAGGCTGGTTGCCCCTGTTGTCTTCTTCTTCCAATTGCAAGCAGCTCAAATGCTGAAGATGAGGCCCAACTGATTGATTGACTGATCGAAAAAGAGGCTGGGAGCTCTATTTGTAGACAAACGCTTGCAAACCCTTTTGATTGGGGGCTCATCAGCTTGCCTGCAAGTCGTGGCTGGTCGATTAGCTCTAAAGCCCCAATAAAACATTGTAATTAAGGCTTTCCCTTCACACGTGGGCTGTATACAGTTGCCAAATCTGCTGCCCGTAGCTGCACGTACTGCTGCCCACCTTGCTGATTGCTCCGCTACATGTGCCTACGGGCTGCATGCGCCTACGGGCTGTTGTGGGCCTTGTGCCTACAGGTGCCTCACATGTGAGGTCTTTCCCTACCAGCACCCTGATTGCTCCGCTGCATGTGCCTACGGGCTGTTGTGGGCCTCGTGCCTACAGGTGCCTCACATGTGAGGTCTTTCCCTACCAGCACCCTGAGTTGGGTCACGGGTGGGGGTTGCGTAATATAGGACACGTAGCTCTTACCTAGGAGATGCTATGCTCTTGGTGCCTCACCCCGGGGAGGGCCGCGCCGGGGCGGGGGGGTGTTCAGGAGGGGACCTATAGTTACACTTGTGATTCAAATAATAATTCTAGCTTACCTTGTGTGCATGCAAACATTTTGAAAGGGCAGTTCACATATCCAGTCACTGCACATTAAATTTTCCTGCCATTTTTTGTCAATAGCTTGCAGATTCAAATGAAAGCCACGATCCCTTGAAGTGCTCCTTGTTTTCCAGAATGTAGTTTTGTTTGCCATTAAATTTTAGTGCCATTTTTTGTCAATAGCTCAGAGTTTCAAGTGAAAGCCACAATCCCTTGAAGTGCTCCTTGTTTTCCAGAATGTAGCTCTGTTTGCCCTAAACTCCAATACAGGTATCCGAAAGCTTGCTATTTGGGAAGCCTTGCATGATATCACAGCATCCAGAAACACAGCCCAAAGTACAAAAGAAAACACCACTTTTGTCCCCAATTATCATATTGGAGAATTTGCAAAAACCACTTTGGGGATTTTATTTTCAATCTATTTTTTGGTGTGTCTTAATCATACAAACTCGAAAGTTATCAAGAGAATGTACATTTAAAGCTACTCTTTAAGCTCTAAGCTACTCTTTAAGCTCTTTTCAATGATATGTCACATAAGGGGGTTTTGATAAAAGGTTAAAAAGGTTTACCATGGTACCTTTTTTACCATCTTGCAAAATGAGAATTTGGGATTTTTTCAAATTCTCTAATATGGTGTTCCGAGGCTTCCTACATGGGACTGCTGCATGCATGAATGATGTTTGATGGTTTAGCAAACAAGCACTCGAAATTGAGAAAGGAGGAGATCTTCCACTTTTAGTTACAAGAGCATACAGTTATCTTTGTCCACAAGTTGAATGGAGCAAAGTTCAGGAAGGTTCTTGCAAAAGACAACAACTTTTCCTGATGTCCCACAAGCAACCAAGGCGACGCTGAAGCTGGTTCCAAGGAGGCCTGATGAAAGAAAAGGGAAGAGCCGGCCGGGGGAGGGGGAGGGGGAGGGCGATGTTGAATGCCTTTATGGCGGTGCAACCATGCCTGCTGAATACATGTACGGCTCTACTGGGGCGAAGGGGGAAAGGAGGCGGTGTCCGTCATGCAGGCCATATGACACATTAGACCGAAGGAAAAGACATCTTCAGGTGCAGTCAAAAAATGTAAAATCTCTACAAGAGGATCTACCAGGCCTTATAACAATCTTAATCAAGCAACTACATAGAAGAAAATCTTGGAAGGATTGCAAAGCTACAGGTAGTTCACACGCCATCGAGGCGTCCAAGTCACACTTAATTCCCAGCCTTGATATGCATCTATTATCTCTGATAGCACACAGAGGTTTACAGTTCAAGAAGGTGAATTGCCATAGAAAAGGGAGGATTAGGCTCTCTAATAATCGCACCTGGTCTGCAATGCGCAACTGTCCGAGCTCCTTGACCGCTTGCATTTGCACAAACTTGAGCTCGCTCCCCCCGCCTTTGATGAAGTCCAGCTCGTCTTTGAACTCTTTCCGGACGTCGACGAACGTCTCGGTCGCCGCCGCTTCAATGGCAGAGCTGCGCTGCCTTGTGGAGCCTTTCCTCCGACCGTTTCTCTGAAAATCGGTCTCTCCGTAGCCATACGAGGCGTTTCCATCCCCAGCATAAGCTTTCAGCCTGCGTGATGGCATTCTCTTCGCAGTAAAGAGAGACGTATACCGCTCTTCTTTGATGAGACCCGAGGCTATGGCGAGTCCAGAGCAGCCTTTTCCTTTGATAAGTTTGGAAGAATTGGCTGCACAGGCTTCCATAACGGCTCGCCCAAAGCCAAGCTCCAACTCCATAGCTTGGTATGCCAGAGTAGAAAGCTAGGGTTTGCCTTTGTGTGCAAAGACAAATTCCTTAGCAATACATGAACATGGGGAGAATCACTCAGCAGGGGAGAATACAAGGGGGGTTTTAACGATTGAGATTTTTCTGATGGATCAAGAAGCAATGTGAACCTTGAAGAAAAGATGTGCAGGTGAGAGAAGCTAGGATTAAGGGAGGAGAGAGAGAGTGCGGGGTTTTAGAAGGCGCTGGGCAGGGAAAGCTCGACAGAGAAGGTGGAGAAGAAGATGCAGAGGAGAAGGGGGGAAAAGACAAAGGGAATCTTTAACGCCGAATGAGGGAGAGAGAGGGTTGGAGCATTGGCATCACCAGCAGGAACATGCGAGGCTCGCCATAGCCAAGATGCTCGCGTTCCCGTTTTTGTTTTTGTATGTGGAGCTCCTGTCTCGGCTGCCCGTCCACGTGTATTCTTTCCATTCGTCAGTCCCCTTGGATAAGCCTCCCAAAGTCTCAGTAAGCACCCAAAACGTTTTTTGAATGGTCATTAATTAAATAAACTTTTTTATTTTAAGCTTGTAAATTATAAGGTTCAAAAATAGTATGTTTAAAAATTATAAGGTTCAAAAATAGTATGTTTAAAATTTTAAATAGTATATTTTAATTAAAGTATATTTTCATAAAAAGAAAAGATACCAAACTTAAAAATATACTATAAATACCTAGTTTTTGGTACTTATAAATTGAAGGGGAAAGGGGCGATCTTCGATGCTAGGTAGGTTAGGTAGGAAAGAAGAGGGAAAACTAGCTATGACAACATGAACAGGCTATGGTCTCGTTAACATGCTATAGTGGCTAAACGACGAGCAAGAAGAACCAAAGGTTTTCAAGATATGAGTCTCGCTTTTTGACCAAGAGTAAGAAGATGGTGAGGTCATAATTAAAAATGAGAGCTGAGACGCTAAGTGGGCAGCTGCGGAAGTCTTCCAATACTGGTTGTGCGATCGGCGAGAAGCCTGGCTATGGGAAGCAAAAAGTCAGAGATTTCCAAGAAATAGGTTCACCTTCAGGACTCCGAGAAGACGATGGTGAGCTCTGAATCACAAATGAGAGGCAAGATGATAGGTGTGTGGTTGAAGAAAACTTGCAGAATCGGTTATGGAGCACAAAAATGAGGAGGTTGAGGATTTTCGACGATCTGTGCATCAAAAGTTGGGAAAAGCTTCACTTTTTGCCCTGCGCAGAGGAAACTTAGACGCGAAACGCAACAGAAAATTACAAATTGGAAGAGAGAGAATGTGAGTAATAGTCCATCGAGAAGAGAGAGAGAAATGGCACCCATTTCATTAAATTCTTGTATATCTGTGTATAGAATATCTACACAATTTTTGTGTTTTTTTTGTATGAAATTCATGCATTTCTCCCAACAGGTTTTTCTCTCAAGTCGTGTCGCTTTTTTCCCATGTACTTAATAATTAATTTCATGCAATTTTCCCAATGGATTCATGTGTTTTTAATTTCTTCTTATTTTTCCAACACAATTTTTTGCGCAAAAATCCACGTCATTTTGTAGCACTACTATCCCACATTTAATCAAAGTGTGGGGTGGAGTTGTTTTCTTAAATCAACAACTAATTACTGCAACTTTCTTGATTAAGATTCATAACTCATGCAACTTTCGTAATATGTTGTGATTTCAGTATCTGTGCTACAGTTAATATTGAAATATTTAAATTTACCGTAAACCAAGGTTATCAATAACTTTTCGAATGTTAGTGTGCCTAAAGTTTGATATCATAAATTAAATACGAGCACTCTCAAAAAAAATAATTAATGTGAAAGCGTGAATATGCACCCTCAAAAAATTTCTCAATTTGTTTGTCAAAATGAGATGTACATCAACATCTTGCCACCACTCTCATCATTATGCTAGAGATTGTGTAAAATTAGAATCTTTAGCAATAGTGTATGATGCCCCCACCTTTGTTCCCTTAGTCACCTTTGCACACACATTTCTCCTTTTTTTTGTTTGGGGAAATATATTTAAATTAGTTTGCTATCCATCCACATGTACAACACTCATCCTTTTACACATACCAAAGAAGCAGTTCAAATCCTAACGTGGAAAGACTCAAAACATAGAATTGAGAGTTCAGACTAAGATTTTGGGCGGGTAGGCTCTAAGAACTATATGGCCTTCTGGTTAGCTCTAGGGTTTCAGGGTGCAGGCCTCGGCCGCTGTTGTGCCACCTGTGAACACGTTCGACTTTCAGTGCTGGCGCATGCCGACAAAGATGATTCAATACTCTCCCTATGGAAAGAGTCCGAGTGTCATCTCGAGTTTAGCTTTGGAGCAATCGGTGGGACACTTGGCTGGCCCTGTAGCGAATCTGATTCAGCTTGACCCTCCAACATGCAACAGTGATTTCGCAAAAGCACTTGTCCCAATCACCTCTCCTTTTAACCAGGGAACCCAGAACCCTTTGTCCTTTGAAACAATGGATGCCACTGTCATGTGGAGCTTACAAGATGCAATTGCAGCAGATCTCCGAACCACCAAAACCAACCTTTTTGATGACCCCAAACCCTCGACCCCAAAGAAAGTCTTCATCGCTTTGTTGCCCTCCCCATGGACCGCATATGCCTTAAGTTCAAACATGCAACGAATTGTGGGGCATACCCTTACTTCATAGGACGCATGTTTCGCTCTACAACATTTCAAGGTAAAGCTTAAGTTCAACATCTTTGTCCACTTTGGCACCTTCCCAGATTCTTTACAAATGCAAGCAGGCTGGCCATTTTCACTAAGGACTACTGCCCTCAGCCCAGTCAAGGAACTAACTCTAATGCAAGTGAAGACTCCAAGAAGAGTGTACCCAACCCCCTCAGATGCCTCCCCCGCTCCCGTGGCCCAAACTCTAGGCGTAGAGTCTTCGTGGAAAAGAGAGAGGGAAGTGTTCAAAGACCAGGGGTCTGGAGTGGCAGGTAAGAACATTACATCACACCCTCCACTGTAACCCACCAAAGATACTAATGTCCCCCTATAGGGGCAAAGCAAAGGATCCCTCAAGAAGGAAGCCCATGCTAAGGGGCAAGTTCTCATTGGGTAACAAATATGATGCTTTGGCGGCTCTCGAGCCCATTGAGTTGACTATGTCTCAAGATGTTTAATATGTCTATGCACACATAGGTGAAAATCCTCACCTGGAACATCCATGAGTGAAAAGGTCATGGGTTAATTGCATATAAAAATGAAATCTTGGCAATGTGTTAACTAATACGTCATAGGTTGCCAAGATTTCACTGTTATATGCAGTCAACTTATGACTTATTAGTCAACACATTGCCAAGATTTCATTTTTATACGTAGTCAACCCATGACTTTCCCCCCTAGTAGTTAGCACATTGCCAAGATTTCATTTTTATATGCAATCAACCCATGACTTTTTCACTCCCCTCCCTCACCAACCCGCTCAGGCCTCTTTTATCCAAAGTCTTTGGGCCTATAAGTAAAGACATGAGAAGATGTAGGCTTTACATAGGATACTATCCCAAGAAACCTTGAAGGGTTATCTGACCAAAGCTAGATTCAAACTCAAGTGAAACTCCTTGAACATGTTTTTTGCAATGGCATAAGAATAAATCACTCCTTTTCTACCATATTTTAAAATCATAGTTCACACGTGTTCAACTTAAGAAATGTTTGGATTCTTGAATGGTTATAGCCACAAAGGATCATAGCTTTGTCTTAAACAAGTGTCAATTGATTTTTACACTCCCATTGTTTAAGAAGCCAAATCTCAATTTGATATTGTTTTCATTCTCAATTTATACTTGCAACATCAATTATACAAGTTTTCTAGTTGACAATGCACATCGTGTATCCTCCTCAAAGCACAATGTTGTTCACTACCCCCTTTGATCACATAGTTTAAATAATTATACACAAAATAACCCTGTACATGACATGTAAAGTCTTGTATATTTTATTAATGAGAATGTATAGATATCCCTATACATGACATGTAAAGTCTTATATATTTTTATTAATGAGAATGTATAGATATACCTATACATGACATGTAAAGTCTTATATATTTTATTATTAATTCAAACATAAATGGTTTTGTGTGCCAATGGATTTAATGGGGTTGTTTCTCTAAATAAAAGAGCAAAAAGTTTTTTAAATCCACATATGGAGTTTGAGTCCTTGTTATAGGGCACAAAGCATATTGTCCCTTGTTGGTGCTTTTTCATACTTGTGCCTCTTTTTGCTTCACAAATAATCTATGTGATGAATAACACTTACTTTTGGTAAGATTTTTTATATGATTATCTCAAAATTCTATGGAAGAGATATTATACAATATCCCTTAAACTACACTAGTTTTTATTTTAGTAATACCATGTACATTTGAATGCTTAAATTTTTATACATTATTTCAAATCCCTTGTTGATATAAGAAAGGATGAATCTACATTAATAAGTATGACTTTTTGTGTGGGGCATCAAGGGGGAACTTTGCAAATCTAAGCATTGTAGCCCACCCCAAAGTTCACAATGTTTACATATATCTAATCAAAAGGGTAAATATATTAATTCCATTGTAGCACACATAATCACATTAACATTGATTTTCACTTTCTATTTTATCAAAGATCTTGGACAAAAAAGGAAATATAATCTACGAAGAGGCACATTATGATATTTTTAAAAAGGTTGTAGCATTATATATAATACATCATTGCTATTCAAGTAAACCAATTTGATTTTCCACCTAATCATCATATTCTTTTAATTTCAAATGACATTGAAATTCTCTATGTGTAAAGGAATGTTTGTTCCATTTAATGTGGAATTCACAAATTATGGTCCTCACCTTTTTTGTAGTTCGCATTTTTAAAAAAAATTACACCATGCTATAAAGTTTCCCATGCCTTACTTATGGAATTCTATACCAATACAATTTAGAACATATATATTTCTAAGTAATAGCATGATGTTTTTCATGGATAAGCATTGACATCTTAAACTTAGCTATTAGCACATAGTTTGATGCTGAAAGGGGCTTTACACATTCGATTGATTCCCAAAGTTAAGTGCCCTATGCATTACGCAAAATTTACATTCTTACAATAATGCACACACACATATGGCACCCTTCATACACCATAAAAATGCTTATAAACATGTTAAGTCTCAAGAATTTGAACCAATAAAGTACCACAGTAATAGCATTAACAGGCATGTTGTTCTTTTAGAAAGCATTTGTAGAGGATGAATCCCATGTCTCATGACTTTGGTAATGCCAATAATTTCTCATGCTGCTTTGGAAGCCAAGTCTCCATTTAACATTAATTTATGCCAATATACGCGCATCATGACTTTCTTTATTAATAATTCACAACTAAGTATCCTTATTTCCTTTGATCACACTTAACAGAATCAACAACTTAAAGATCTTGATATATAATTAATGTAACATATTATTTTTGCTCCTCCTACATAGCCCCATAGGTGTTTGCAACATCCTTAATGCATGTATAAATATAAAAAATCCATGTTTCAACTAAATAATTTGATATATAAATTTCCACCTTAACCATGTATAGGATCAAACCCCTACATGACCCCCCACTAAACCCCCCTATAATTAGCAGAAGTGTAGTCATTAGGTCATAGGTGAAGGGGAGTGTGACGACTAGGCGTGGTAAGGAGAGCTCATCTTGTCAATGTGGTAAGGGGAGTCTCATCAGCATGGAAAATATGGTGTGGCAACAAGACGATCATGAGTGCAAGGGGATTTGGGATGCATAGCCGTGAAGGGGAAGGTATGGCAATGACTTACAGATTTGCGAAGGTGTGGTGACATGAAGGGAGAGAAAGGGATTAAGGGAGAGAGAGAAAGAATGAAATGAGATGGAGGAGAAAGTATTTTTGTTTGTTTATTTTTGTTTTTATTTTGGATTCTACAAAGGTGAAGGCATGGTAGCGATCTCTAGATGTGCAGAGGTGTGGTGACATGACGGGATTAAGGGGGAGAGAGAGAAAGAATAAAATGAGATGGACGAGAAACTACTTTTGTTTGTTTGTTTTTATTTTTATTTTGGGTTCTAGGTTTGTGTGTGTGTGTGTGTGTGTGTGTGAGAGAGAGAGAGAGAGAGAGAGAGAGAGAGAGAGAGAGAGACAGAGAGAGAGAGAGAGATGGTAAAACTAAAGATACCTAGAGAGAAAATAAAGAAAGAAATAAAGTGTGTGTGTGTGTGTGTGTGTGTGTGTGTGTGTGTGTGTGAGAGAGAGAGAGAGAGAGAGAGAGAGAGAGAGAGAGAGAGAGAGAGAGATGGTAAAACTAAAGATACCTAGAGAGAAAATAAAGAAAGAAATAAAGTGAAGAAGAGAGAGGAAGAAATTAAAAAGAAGTGAAAAAGAAAGAAAGCGAAGATAAATAAGGAAAGTGAAAATAAAGAAAGAAAGAAAGAAACAAAGTGAAGAAGAGAGAGAGGAAGAAATTAAAAAGAAGTGAAAAAGAAAGATGAGAAATGGGAAAAGTAAAAAGAAAAAGAGAATAATTATTTAAAAGAAGTGAAAAAGAAAGATGAGAAATGGGAAAAGAAAAAAGAAAAAGAGAATAATTATTTAAAAGATGTGAAAGCGAGAGAAAGAGAAAAAGAGGATAATTAATTAAAAGAAGTAAGGTGAGAATGAGAAATGAGGAGAGAGAGAGAGAGAGAGAGAGAGAGAGAGAGAGAGAGAGAGAGAGAGAGAGAATTCCACCCAAAGATTCCTCTTACAAATAGCAAATGATTTTGTGGAATTGGATTGATTACCATGTTCTAACAACAAAAATAGGTTGAATTCACCTTGATCTCAACCTTAAGTCCTATTCATGAGGCAAATAAATTTCTATCCTCTCCTTTATGAGTGTGTTTTGTAGCTCTTTTTGGCTCACAAAACCAAGTAGAAGGAAGTGCTTATATTTTTATGGCATGTGATACTCCCTAGTTATTAAAAAATTTATGGCTAGTAAGGGTTATATTATTAAAAGGCCTAAAAAATATGTAAGCTTTTTCTTAAACTATATCATAAATCTTTGATGCTAAAAGTTAAAAACTGATTTAGACCTTTGTTTCTTCTCATTTTGCTCAATGTTATTGAACGTGTGTGTTAATGATGTGTTTTTATTACAGGGGCCCTCATGATCCTTTCTAAAATTTTTCATATTAGAATGCATCCTTATTTAAGTGTGTACCTTTGTTTTAATGTTTTTTTAATGGTCATACCATGTTGAAATTAGAGCAATGTGATGAGCTATGGTGGATCAAATACTATAATCGACATCATTAATAAAGTGATTAACAAATAATTAAGACTTAATTAGTAAATAATTAAGACTTGATTAGTTAGTAATTAGCAAATAATTAAGACTTAATTAGTTAGCAATTAGCAAATAATTAAGACTTAATTAGTTAGCAATTAGCAAATAATTAAGACTTAATTAGTGAGCAATTAGCAAATAGCTTAATGTAGGCATGGATAATCAAAAACCAACAAATTCTCATTAGGCCAATGCCTCAATTTATAGAGTTTACATCTAAGCATCAAATCCCACTGATTTCTCCTTGAGTCACTCCACCTCTTTTACTTGATTCTCTCCACCTCTTCACTTTTCCTAGAATATTTCCACACTTCCTAAATCTTTTCATGCTACCCTTTATTCTCTCCCAGTAGATTCTTCTCACCTTTTTACAGGTTCTTTTACATTTACACATTCTCTTTTACAGCTTCTAACCAAGGGCTTGTTCCCGCACACACCCTATTCACTTGTATATTTCAACACTAAGGCTATAATGGGCTGTGAGAAAACCTAAAAAGCACAAAAAAAAAACATGTGTGCTTACACATTAAGGAGCAATTAGCAATGTTAAGATATATCAACAATAGAAGGATTATGTGGGCCCACACCCAAACCGAACCAAACCGAACCCAATGATTGATATCTTTGAGCCATTGTGATCCATGCCCCAAATGCACCTCCTAATACCATTTGCCATGCCAATAACAAGCATGTCATTGGGTTTTACACCCCTTGTCACATCAATCCCTCCGAGATTTGGTCCCTTGTCTAGACCTACCACAAGTCATAAACCTTAAAAAATGTTAGGTACCAACCCTTTACAACCCCTAGATGCCCACACCTTAGACATATTAACTAATCTAGGAAGGGGTGTTGCCCAAGAACTAAGTGAGTCCCTACCCACATTAGTACCCACACATGGCCTCAGTAACTCATCCAATGACATAGCCGTACAGATTTCTAAAATCATGGGCAAATATGATGGAATGACTGATCCTACTCAATTTATACAAATGTTTGAAGAGCGATGTGAAGCCTTTGGAAATCCAAACTGCCCCACCAAGGTACATGCATTGAACCTTTGCTTAGTGGGAAAAGCTGAGTGTGATTTTTTGAGGGAGCTTGGTGGAGGGAGCTTTTCTTGGCTCTCCTCTCTCTCTACTTGAACTATCTCTAACTATTGCCACCACCATCTCCACCCACCACCGCCCAGCCTAGCCCACCCTTCCTCTTTCTCCTCTCCACCACCATCTCCACCCACCACCGCCCAGCCCAGCCCACCCTTCCTCTTTCTCCTCTCCACCCTCTTCCCTCTCTCTCTCTCTCTCTCTCTCTCTCCTTGTCCCACCACCGCCCATCCCATACTACCCTCTCTGTCCTTCTTCCCCCCTCTTCCCTCCCCCTCTCTCTTACCTCCCTTTCACTCTCCCACCGTCTCTCTCTCCTTGTCCCACCACCGCCCATCCCATACTACCCTCTCTGTCCTTCTTCCCCCCTCTTCCCTCCCCCTCTCTCTTACCTCCTTTTCTCACACTCCCTCTCTCTCCTATCCCTCTCTCCCACCCTTCCCTCTCTCTTCTCTCTCTCTCTCTCTCTCTCTCTCTCTCTCCCCCTTCCTTTCTCTCCCACCCTCCCTCTCTCTCCCTCCTTTCACTCTCCCACCCTTCCCTCCCTCCTCTCCTTCTCCCACCCTCTTCCCTCTCTCCTCTCCCTCCCTCTCTTTCTCTCTCCCACCCTCCCTCTCTCTCCTTCTCCTGCCCACCCTCTCTCCCACCCTCCCTCTCTCTCCTTCTCCCAACCCTCCCTCTCTCTCACCCTCCCTTCTATCCTTCTCCCACCCTCCTCCCTCTCTCTCTCTCTCTCTCTCTCCCCTTGTCCCACCACCACCCAGCCCACACTACCCTCTCTCTCCTTCTCCCGACCCTCTTCACTCCCCCTCTCTCTTCCCTCCATTTCACTCTCCCACCCTCCCTCTCTCTCCTTCTCCCACCCTCCCTATACATAATATCTTCATCCAAATGTTGTTACATGTGGATGTTATTGCATCTAGATGTTATTATATGTGCATCTAGATGTTATTATATGTGCATAAGATTGCATGGTACTCCATGCTCTTTGCAAGTGATTTCATAGCATTTAAAGCCTTTGCATGTGTGACGGCATATCTTTGCATGTGAGTACAATTAACAAGGTGAATAATTTCAAGATTTATACATAAAATCTATCTACTATACCTTACGTAAGAAGTAATGAAATAATGTAAATTTATTAAGGTCAATAATTTTTCAATTACGATTGAGATCATGGTCGAATTATTTGAGAGGAAGAAGGAGTGAGAGAGATAAGAACATGGTGTTGCTATTCAAAACATACAATAAACCAAGACTTTGATATAATTAATCATAACAACAACAAAACCACAATTAATACAAAAGACATGGCGATCTATAGTTGAAACCACTTTATTTAAAAAAAAAGGTTATTACATGGGCTACTGCAATCTAACATTATTTAAAATTGAAAACATACTATAACTACCTATGGATCCTACAGCTATACACTTTTTTTGGCTACTTTATTCTTTAACTCCTCCCACCATAAGGGCTCCTTTGTCTCTTTAGCAATATATCCAAAAGTTTGCCAAGTACCGATGATGCTTCCAATCTTCATGTTCCACACGAACGAATCTCTAGAATCAATAGGCTCATCCGCTAGCATCTTTGTCCAAAGATTGCGGGCCTCTATCGTGATTTTGAGATGTTCTGCTGCATCTCCGCCCGTTGCATAAATCTTTATAAACCCTTTCCAGGGTTTCCTTCAGAGTATAGCTAGGGCCATTAGAGATGAACAAAGGTAGTTGATGGTCATGAGGGTTGTAAAGGAAGAGAACAATAGAGAGTGAGAGAAATACAATGAGAGGGCAAGGGAGGCAACAAGAGGGAGAGGGAGGCAACAAGATTTGTAAGTGAGGATTAGAGTAAGAGGCAAGGGTCAAATTTATAAATACACAAAGCAAAAAGCAAAAGCTACTTTGCATGGTTACCTACTAAATTTAGAAAAGTAGATGCTTGGAGTTTTCCTAAATTTAGAAAAGTACATGCATGGCTTTTCCCTAAATTTAGAAAAGTAAATGCATGTCTATCCAATTTTTTTTTTTGAAGAATGGAATGAACATATTTAAGGCATTGACATATAACCATATTAATTGTCCTGCTAAAACATTAAAAAAAAACGAAAAGTAGAGAATTGAGACATCGGACATATTATAATATGAAGGATCTTTTCAAAACTACAGTACAATGTCATCAACAATACTAGGTCCTTTTCACATTGTTCTCCTATTGTTGAACATTCTCATTAGGTCCTCCTTTTTTAAAGTGGGTTGATGTATAAACATATTATAGTTCGCATCTAACCCAAAGATACGCAAATATACAAAGTAAAGGTGCTTGCATGCACAATATGGTCGTCCAGCACCTACCCTGATTTGAAAATCGGGACATGTGCATGATGGATTCTTTCCCATAGTCACCCGGTATTTTTCATTACGCACTAGTGATTCCTCAATCTCAATTACAAACACTTCCATCTGCCCAACTTTAATGACCAAATGCTCAAAGATTGTAGTTGTACTTAAAATTGTTGAATCTATTCACTTGGCACCATATCTGATATGCCACTTCTGTACCTTGTTAACCATTGGCCTACATCATTTGCTTCCTTACATTGTCCCTTTTGCAACACAAACCCACTGGCCTCCAATTCTCAAATATTATCCACAGTTAGGTTTGTACCTCGTCCCACTGGCCAAACAAGAGTCTAGCAGGTGATTGACAGATGGTGTTACATACTCTCCAAGTATGATCCACGCTGCTATTACAAAACCACATGAACTGACGCCTTTTCCCCCTAGACCATTCTCATACCATAGAAAGAAGAAGCTGGAACACCTTGCCCATAGTTCTTAATGCTCTTTTTGCACTTGCCATCTTGGCCACCTAACCATCCTTGGCAAGTTACCTTGTTGTGTAGAGATGTTCAACATATAGCCCACATTGAATCGTGTATCACTCTCCACAATTTCCTACACCTCTGCTTCAATTGTTTCTCCCTCTGCATTTTTTTGACTACCTATAGTTAAAGAAATAGTGGGGGGAAAGCTTTATCTCCTACCTTGTTTCTTGCGTGGCTGGTTTTTTGTGACATACTCTGGACAATGTAATGAGTTATCTTCCTCAAGATTTATAATGGTGGGTTTTCAACGCCAGCTAATAGTAATGTTATCACCAAAAAAGTTTGGTTGCACGTGCATTGGTGTGCCACTCACTGCTTCCCCCACCAATCTGCTAGTGCTTTTGACGGACTTGGAGCTTTTAATATTTTGGCCTTCTCCATTTTTATTTTAGGGCCTGCTCCATGATATTTTCCTTGTATGAATGCATGCTTCTTTGTGGATTGTAAGAGGGCATTAGCGAGGTCTGAAACAACTACATCATATACAGAGATGGTTCCCGTGAAATCCTCTCCTTCTAACCAACTTGCATGCTTCGTTTCTGCTAGATTGGTGGTCGGCATGTGCGGCACACAAGCATCGTCGACATCCTACAATAGGAAATTAAGTTAATTGCATCCTCCAATCACATTCTATAACCAGATAGTTAAGTTGAGAATTTAGATTTAAAATACAAGCTATTCTTTTTGAGAACCAAGAAAACAATACTTACCCCTACAAGATGTTTTCTCCAATGGGGATATCTAGTATACCACCAACTAAGCCAACAATCCATGGCTGGTAAGTTTTCATCAGCGACTTTATCGTTCATCCACCACGATCTAATGTGCTTGTATTTTAAAAGTGCCTCTTTCTCACTCATCAATACACAACACCAATGACAACATAGTCGCTTGTGCTCTTCCTGAAAATTCCTAACTACATATTGTACTGTATGGATGTTCAAGCTTTGTTCCCAAATGAAAAATACACGAACGCTCATGACCTTCCAATATATTCTCTGGTCCATTATTATAGACAGTCCTAACTACCCTCCAATTGGCTATAGCCTCATCAGCCCACCATGAAGCCAAAAAAACCTAGCTTGGAGAAACCTTTTTGGACCACAACATTATTAATCATCTCCCAGAAAAGCACTTGTGCCACTGTGTCCTCCTCTTTCATTTCACAAGTCACAATTGTCATGAGCTCTTATAGACTGCATGCCATTATACGACAATTGGAAAAGTACTAAAAATAAGATTACAAGGACTTAACAAGACCAAACTCTACCTTTGATCATATACATGTGCAGCCATTGTTGTCCATCCTTGCACATGCCTGACATGATCAAAACAAACCCAAGCTTCTAATTGCATCTAATAAATACGACTGGTTTGGTGATATCCATTTGTACCTTCCTTGGACCACTTGTAGCAACCTCTGAAACTTCCTTTTACACAAGTTCTCTTATCTTTTGCAATGCCTACCTTGATGTGCCCCTTTGCACCTCATGCAAATGTTCCCCTTGATGTATCATCAATCTCAACATATGTGGATCAGCATGCATACAATAGTACACCGTAGCACTACAAATTCTTCTATATATAGATTTGTTCTTGTAGTAGAAACAAGCTAGTGATCCATATCATTTGTTGTTAATCCCAGAGAGGGAAGTTTTTGTGTGAGCTTGCCTATTATGTAAAAAATTATAAAACTCCAATAACTACTCTTATAAATCAAAGTTTATTGAAATTAAGCCAAGACAATAAGCTTACCAATCCATGATGTTGTATTTGGTGTGCCATTCATAGTTCTGCTTCCACATAAGGCATAAGTGCACTCAAATAAGCCTCCACAAGAACTTTTTCATACAACTCCAGGAAACTTCACATGACTCTTTGTAGGTTTCACCCAACAATGGCCATCATGTGCTTGCTCCATTCCTTGCATTGGACAGGTTGAAGGATCATGTACATTCAACAACTCAAAGGTCACATTACCATTATAGATTTGAGGAATCTCTTCTACTTTCTCAACGTCTGTGCTTGTTAATAACAATATACGAAGAACACCAGCATGAGATTCCTCAGACAATAAGTATTCGACCACACTCTTCTAAAGTGGTGTGCCTGTGGGAGAATCTCCTATTGTAAGGTCAATAATGACTTCTTTTTGGGTGCTTTCTGTAGTGTTGCTTGACTCTCCTATTATTAGAATAACAAGGTATTTTATTGTTATATCTTTATCAAAGATATAACATGGTTCCTCTCTAATGAGTCTAGCTGACTGGATAGATATAAGATGTTATACACCATCATCTTGTGGTTTGATTGCAAAAACTTTCAATCCAGAGTCAGGACATAATATTCCATCAAAATCATCAGCTTTAGTAATATAATAACGACCATATAGTATAGTTCTAACAATAGGATCACTCTCCGAACCTCCCACAAAAATGTGAAAAGAAGTGCTCTCCATGGCAAGAAAAGCTTTCAGAAAACCAACTAAAAAACACACAAGCTCTTAAAAAACCATCTCACAAACATACAACAAACTAATGACAATGAATTCAAAGTCTAAACACGAATTCTATACATATTAGAAAAAAATTTAAAAATTATACTCATTTTATAAAAATGATCATTATAAATAATGTCATTAATACACAAAATGTAAAATTCATTTTTAATAATTATATTGTACAATAAATGCATGCATAACTACCTCTCATTTAATGATTATTCCATAACTAACTTTTATATAATGATTATTCCATAACTAACTACTATATAATGATTATTTCATAACTAACTCTCATATAATGATTGCATAACTTTTGTATCTCTGTTGTGATCCCAATTTAAGTTTTAACCTTTTTATCATCTCTTTTATGATTCCATCCATTTTTATTTCAAATAAAGAGTGCATCCTTGAATTGCCCAACAATGCATGGGAGAATTTAAAAAGATTCAAAATGCAACATTTGAGCATGTCTATCATCATCATTATCATAATAAAGGTCTCTCCTTTAAGTTTAGCCACAATTTTTGTTTAGGTTGAGAGAGTTAGTAGCCACATTTTTCTTTTAAGTAAGGGGAGAGGAAAAGAAAGGTGCATTTTGTTTTGGAGGGAAAGAAAGTTGCCGCATTGAGGGGGAGTGTGTTTTGTTTTGTTTTGGGGTTGCTCACTAAGGGTGACCATCGCTCTTACTGGGCAAGCTTGCCCACTAAGCGGTTGCCCTTAGTGGGCCCGTCGCCCTTAGTGGGCAAGCCCACCCCCAAAACAAAACGCGCTCCCCCCCCTTCCCCAAAACAAAACGTGCTCTCTTCCCCCCCCCCATTAAAAAAAACAAAACATGCTCTCTCTCTCTCTCTCTCTCTCTCCCCCCCCCAAAACAAAACACGCTCTCTCTCCCCCAACGCGGCAGTTTTCTTCCCCTTCCTTTAAAAAAATGCTTTTTTCTTTTCTTTTCCCTCTCCTTAAAAGCAAAATGCCTTTTCTCCCCCCCCTCCCCCTTTAAAAGAAAAACACCTTCTCCTTTTCTCTTTCCTCCTAATAGCAAAACACTCCTTCCCTTTCTTTAAAAACAAAACTCTCACACACCCTTGTTCTTTCTCTCTCAAAGATTCTCTACCTCCCTAAATCCTAAAAAGATAGCTCTCTCTCTCTCTCTCTCTCTCTCTCTCTCTCTCTCTCTCTCTCTCTCACCAACTCTTTCTTCACTCTCTTTTTTCCTCTCTCTCTATACATTTTCCTCTCTTCTTTTTTCTTCATTGTTTCTTCTCTTCTTCTTTGTTTGTTCCTTCTTTCTCTTCTTTCAAAACTCTATTTTTTTTAATTTAATCTTTTTTCTCTATTTATATCTATCCCTCTATTTATATCACCTCTATTCATATCTATTGCTTTTTTTCTCTATTTTTAGCTTTTGATTCCTTATATCTTTTAGGACTCTTTCTTCCTTGTTCATTCTCCTTCTTCTCGTGTTACTCCTCATGGTGTCTCCCCAATTCTAAAGATATCCTTGATGTTCAGTGATACCAAGGTAGTTACTGCTGGGACCATTTTACATGTGACCCCACCGTGGATAATGTCCATGGAATTGCTTTGCCGCATGGTCATGTTTGTAGCATTATATAGTAGTGATGTGTGTAAACACACTTAGGACCACCGGGGTACTTTTTCCCTCACTAGGAGGTTTTTTCCCCGTGCATATGTACACCCTCTTATTTACTCATTTTGGGATGTGTACTTATCTTTTGTATTTGGCACACATTTGTTTATTCTAATCTAGTGAGTTTGTGTGCTCTCAAGCTTCTCTATCATGTGTGTGTGCATTGTTGCAATCCTAACCCTAATTTCAACAATTGGTATTAGAGCTAGCTTCCTTGACACTTGATCTAGTAGTAAGCCTCTCTTCTCACACGACCCTATTTTTTTGTCTCTTTGATTGAGATAACCTTTTAGGAGAAGAAGGTATATACTATAGTGTGTTTTATACAAAGTATACAACATTTTAGGAGTCCGTGGTGTGATTCGAGCGTGTTTTGGGCACCACAAGGTTTTTGTAGACGTTCTGAAGAGGCATCATTTTGGATTGGTTCTGCTCGATTTTGGGTGTTTGGGCTATGCAATGGCAAAGATTTGACGTGCAGCAATATCTACAGTGTCTTAAACACCATCGGCCATCATACTTTTGCCAGTAACACTCTATTCTCTACTTTGTGTTACAAGTGATTCAGTCAGTTGGCAGCCATCTGGGGTTGCATTCAGTGAATACTGAGTACTTGAAGTGTGTTGAAAGATTTTGCATTTGGTAGACAGTCATGGCTAGCAGTAGTGATGTATTCAACATGTTGTGTGGTGCTGAGGACAAACTTGATGGGACTAACTACCCATTGTGGTCCTATATGATGAGGCATGTACCGGTTGCTAAAGGCCTTTGGAATGTGGTCAGTGGTAGTAAAACTCATCCTATTTCACAAACAACTACTAGTGCAACTAGGTGCTGCAAGTACATCTGAAGTAGAATCTGATACAAATGTGGCTCCTCCACATGCACCACCAGTACCTCCCACTACTGTTTAAATGAGATGGGATGGAAGAGATACACAGGCACATGCATTGCTTGCACTTTCTGTGAAGCGAAGCATTATTTCTCATATTCAGTCATGTAAGACTTCAAAACAGGCATGGGATGCACTTGCTACATTATACCAGGTGTGCAATGAAGCACGTGTTACATATCTGCGCAAACAGTTGGAGTCTGAGTACATGAATGAGGAAGACTCAATGGACAGCTTCTTGACCAAGATCAAAGATGTTAAGGAGCAGCTCACTAGTGTGGATGAGATATATCGTGATAGTACATTGGTGCCCACAGTTCTCAATGCATTGTTGGATTCTTATCAGAGTTTTGTCTCTACCCTTAGACTCATAATGAAGGGAAATCCAAATGACCTAACATTTGATGAGCCGTTTTCAGTACTCTTGAAGAGCAGTCTAGGCAAAACAGATCTATTATGCGAGTTGGTGGCCAAGCTTTTGTTGCCAGTTAGAAAGGCAAAGGTAAAACTTCTTCGTAAGGTGGCTATAAGCCAAAATCAGAATCCTCAGGTAAGGATGCAAAGAAAGAAGGTGATAAGCCTAAAAATAAGGACAAGTGTCACTATTGTAGAAAACCAGGGCACTACATAAATGAGTGCAAGAAAAGGCTAGAGAAGGAGAAAAAGAAAGAATCGGGCATAGCTGTGTGGCTGATGCATCTACACCAAGCGCAAAGAAGAAGAATCTGCAAGTTTTGCTCAAGATGATTGGGCATGGACTGTACATTGCAGTTATGACCCTTCTGTTCATGATGTATGCATGTCAGTGGTGGTAGAATCGGATCCTTGCTACTTTGACAGTGATGCTAGTAAGCACATTACTTCACAAAAAAATTTATTCTCATCTCTAGAATCTGTCCCAAGTGCAGGAACCATCACATGTGTAAATGGTTCCTCATATCCTATCAAAGGAGTTGGTAGAGTTGTACTCACTGTTGCAAATGGTTCCTCATATCCTATCAAAGGAGTTGGTACAGTTGTACTCTCACTGTTGCAAATGGGGGCGCATTTACTCTTTGTAAAGTTTTATATGTGCCAGGCATTAAGAAGAACTTGCTATCAGTTTCAGCCTTAGCCTTGTCAGGCTTGATGGTGAAATTTGTGGATGATAGATGTATAGTTCATGATAGAAATGATAGTTATTCTATCATTGTCTTAGTTATGTTTCTTCATGGTATATACAAGATAGATGTATTTGAGAACTTGCAGCATGATGCTTGCTCAGTCTCTATGACTCGTGCCTATGAGTGATGTAGAATTATGGCATACAAAATTTGGCCATCTAAATTATGACAGTTTGTTTAGCCTTCAAAGGCATGATATGGTGTCTGAGTTGCCAACTCTTGAGACCCCTGCTAGACATGTATGTGAGGGGTGTATTCTTGGTAAAATGTATCGGGTATCATTTCTAAAGGATGGCTCTGTGAGAGCTGTTAAGAAATTACATCTTATACATAGTGATGTATATGGTCCTATGAGGACACCATCTATTGGGGGATATCTCTACTTCATCACTTTTACTGATGATTACTCAAGATATAGCTGGGTGTATCCATTAAAGCAGAAGTCAGAGGTTTTTATGTGCTTTAGACACTTTGTATCCATGGGCTGAAAATGCATGTGAATGTAAAGTTGGCACCCTTCGTTCAGATCGAGGGGGGGAGTATATGTCGAAGGAATTTCATGTATATATGGCTAAAAAAGCATAAGGCATCAATGTATAGTGCCATACACACCTCAGCGCAAAATGGTGTGGCTGAGAGGAATAATAGGTCTCTCATGGAGATGGCATGATGTATGGTGAAAGCCCAAGATTTACCTCATGGTTTTTTGTTAGAGGCAACTATGTGCGTAAACTATGTGTTGACCAAATGCCCTACCAAGGCCTTATAGTCTAAAACTCCTTATGAAGCTTGGCATGGCAGGAAGCCTTCTATGCTCATTTGCGTGTTTTTGTTTATCTTGCTTATGCTCTTATGCCTGAGCAACAACACAGTAAACTTGATGATAAGGCAATTGAATGCATATTTGTGGGATACAGTTCAGAAAGCAAGGGATATAGACTCTACCACCCGGTGTCTTAAAGCAGATTTTGGTAAGTAGGGATGTTGTTTTTGTCAAAAACTCAGTTCAGTCCATGCTTTCATGCCTAAAACATCAAAATGTATGCTCATAGGACATGTTTGATTCGCTCCTACCTTTGTTTAATGGAGGGCAGCCATATGTAAAGTAATTGAATGCTTAACCAAGTGTTGAAATTCAGCCTTTGCAGGTGCAAAATCAACCTGCAAATATGCCTTTTGATTAGGCAATTATTGAGGATGTAGTGGATGAGAAGAGAGCATCCATAGAAGAATCTAGGCATATGCCAAACTGGCTTGTGCAAACATTGAGGGATAGCAAGTTGGCAGCTCCTTTACCTAGCAGAACACGTGCAGGTTCTCATCATGCAGATTATTCGCATGTGGATCATGTTCTCATTTCTACTTTATGTAATGAGGAGGAACCTGTTTCCTTTCAGGAAGCACAGGATGATGATCATTGGATACATGCTATGCCAGGATGAGTATAACTCTATACTCAAGAATGACACCTGGTATTTGACAAATCTACCTCATGGCAAGAAGGCCATTGGTACTAAGTGGGTTTACAAGTTAAAACGCAAAGCAAATGGTAGCATTGATCACTAAAAGGCTAGACTTGTTACCAAGGGGTATGCCTAGCAAAAGAGCATTGATTATGATGAGACCTTTGCACCCACATCTCGTATGACTACCATTAGGTGTCTCATTGCTTTGGCAGCACATCATGGGTGGAATGTACATCAGTTGGACATTAAGATTGCATTCTTTAATGGTTATTTACATGAGGAGGTGTATGTATCGTGCCTCCTGGTTTTGTTGTGAAAGGAGAAGAGTCTAAAGTATGCAGGTTGAAAAAGGCTCTTTATGGCCTTAAGTAGGCTCCTAGAGCATGGTGGTATGAGAAGATTCATGCATATTTGGTTGCAAATAATTTTTGCAACAGTCCAACAAAGAGTACAGTCCAACAAAGAGTACCCTCTATGTGAAGAAGAGGGGTAAGGACACATTTTTGGTCATCGTTCTATACGTTAATGACATGCTGCTTATTACGGGACCTGATATAGATCAAATTTCAGCCTTTAAGGCTAATTTGCAGTCATCATTTGAGATGTCAGATTTGGGACTCTTGCATTACTATTTGGGGATTCAATTTATACAATGCAATGATGGCATTGTTATGCTGTAGTCTAAATATATATAGAAGCTATTGAAGAGGTTTAATCTTGAAGACTGTAAACATGTGGCTACACCTATGGAGACAGATACTTGACCTAGTCTTCAAGATACAGGAGACACTTTTGATGCTAGTTTGTATCAGCAGAGCAGGCTGTTGGATCTCTTCTTTAAGATACAGGAGACACTTTTGATGCTAGTTTGTATCAGCAGAGCAGGATGTTGGATCTCTTCTTTATGTGTGCAACACGAGGCTAGATATACAGTATGTGGTCTCACAGTTGGAGAAGATTTATGCATAGCCCATGTACTAGGCTATTTAGTAGGTTTTTCGCTATTTACAAGGCACTCAGTATTTTGGATTATTTTATCCAAAGGGGGGTGAGTCACAGCTGCATGCTTTCAGTGATTTAGATTGGGCTGGATGTTATGATACATGATTGTCCACTAGTGGGTTTTACTTTCACCTTGGTGATTCATGTATATCATGGCTCAACAAGAAGCAGCCAACATTGGTCACTTCCAGTTGTGAAGCTGAGTACAGGGCAGCTGTTAGAGCTACAGTTGCGTGTGTGTGGCTCATACATCTTATGGCTGATTTGGGTGTTGGGTCTAGCACTACGATTTTCACTGACAGCCAGAGTGCATTAGCAGTTGCGAGGAACCCAGTGTTTAATGCTCTCACTAAGCACATTGAGGTGCGTTACCACTATGTCAATGAAAGACTCTCTGCAGTAGAGATTAGGTTGGTCTATGTGCCTACACATGACAACATGGCAGATTTATTCATGAAGGCTCTTCCTCGTGAGAAAAGTCCGAAGCTTTTCATAAAGCTTTGGGCTTATTGCCTTTTTAGGATTGATTGGCCATACCATGTACATGTTCACATCATCACTTCTTGAAATGTAAAAATCTTTGTGAAAAGGATTATTTTCTTAAGAAGGTAACATGGATTCTAGTCCTATGGTTTAGTGAGTAAATGGATTGCTATCTTGGTTAAATTAAGGTACAGGTACAAATCTCTCTGCCTTGACGCTGCCCTGTTCTTGTGCTTGTATAGCCAGATGGTGGAGACGTTACTAAGGCCCGGAGTTGGCCCATGGTATCCCTCATACCATTGGGAGAATGAGGTTCGCTGATTGAGAGGCGAGTGATTGTGATGCTGCCTAGTTCTGAGGGCCCAGGCTAGTGCGGTGAATTAGCCCACCCTAGTGCACAGACATCCCTCTGAGGGGCGGGAGGATCGAGCGATGGAGCCTGAGAGGGCGACAGGCCGGCTTCAGTCCTCACCAGCGACGGTAGCCGACGATGAGGTGTATGGTCTAGTAGAGTTTTGCCCAGCATGTAGAGGTTGGAAGGCCGAATTCTAGATCATCGACGGTATAAAGGAAAAGAATAAGAGAGTCGGTTTGGCTTGTATGAAATTGATTCATGTATAAACTTTTCTTTTAAATCTTGTCTTGGCATTATTGTACTGTGGAAAAAGGTTGTTTTAATAATAAACCTTATGAAAAGGGCCTTAATTAAGGAACATGTTTATTTATGTCAAACAGTGTGGTAGGATTAATTAGAAAACAAATTGATGCGTGAGTAGGGTGGAAAGTGGGCAGATGGAATGCCCCGACGGCACCATCCTCTACGGACGGGTGGTCCCGATTAGTTGGGTAGCTTTCCAACATATTAAGTGAAAGCCCTACATTAGATAAATAGGTTCTCGGGCAATTCTATTCTAGAAGACTAGGCCAGCGGCTGTGCCTTGCATGGATGAGGAAAAAAAGCGTTGCCTCTAGAAATCAAGTCTTGTAGTTGTCCAATTTATGATCAATTACCCTATGGGTGATTTGATTTTTAGAAGACCACGCTCCCCCTGCGGGATAGAATTAGGTCTTACCTATGAATCATATCCTTGAATCTCTGCATGATCAAGGTGTCGATGAGTAGGAAATTTTCTCCAAGATAAGACCTAGTGGACTATCTTAAGTGTTTCCCCTATTTTGGAAGGGGGGGGAACCTTACAAGTGGTATCAGAGCAGATCTTAGTTCCTAGGATTTGTTTTTCAAAGGTTAACTATCAAGGGATTAAAACAAGTGATTGTTTATCATATGAGGACGAATCAATCATCTCTACTGGCCATAGAAGTGATTTGAATATCCTTACATGTTGAGACAATCATCCTATGAAATTGTGCTTGTATCTTGGGGGTGCACACGCAAGATATTTGTACAATAAATTTGAGAAATAATATTGGGGAGAAAACCTTTTGAGGAAAAACATAGGGTGATCGAATTAAGAAATTAGTGAACTGAATGACTAGAAGGATAGACCGAAACTTTGTTTAGAGAAATTTTCAGGATATATCTTATTAAATTGCGTATTCTAAATTATTAAGATTATAACTCCATTAAGGTTTGAATAGTTGACGTGTGAATGCCATCCATTGGATGCTTTACACTAGGACGATCATCCAAGATCTTGAACCCATCTCACATAAACATAGGTCTAACTTCAGATGTGTAATTCCCAGAGAATCATGCTATTAGATGTGTTAATCCCAAGATACTAGATGTGTAATTTTCAGAAAACTAATCATCTCATACGTGTTAATCCTAATAATCTTTGGATGTGCCAATCCCAAGGCACCAGATGTGTAATTCTCAAAAGATGAAGATCTCAGATATATTAATTTAGAGTGCCTCTTTAGATGTGGCACTATGATAAGCATTTGATAGTTTTGAACTTTTCATTGATACAATGAAAGAAGCAAGTTCACCCTTGCTCGTCTAAAAATCGTAAGAAATGCCGAATTAGTTGGAAGCACTATTGTCAATCTAACCACTGGAGCTAGAATCAGTTATGAGATGCCATGAAATTACACCTTCGTGAAAGGTTTTGTCCTCTAGGATTTCGAGAGGATAAAATGAATGAATTTTTTGAGCTAACCTCCCGCTCCTCACAGAGGGATGTCTATGCGCCAGGGAGGGCTTATTCACCGCACTAGCCTAGGCCCGCAGAACTAGGTAGCATCACAATATTTACCTCCACTGGCAAAATCTTATTCTCCCAATGGTATGAGGGATACCTTGGGTCAACTCCAGGCCTCGCTACTAGCATCGCCGCCTAGCTACATAAGCACGAAAATGGGGTCAGCGTCGAGGCGGGGAGAAGATATACATGTACTTCTTAACTCAATCAAGATAACACTTTACAAACTGAATTCTAGAATATGACAGACAGATTTCATCATTTTCCTTGAGAAAACAACAATTTCACCAAAAAAATTGGTATAAAGAAAAATAGCACCTCTTTCTTAATGTCTTTAAGGTTAACATTAAAGATTAATAAATAAATAAAAATCTTCTTTTAAATGATAACCAAGCTAACCTCATTATTATTTCTTTGTGGGGCTCCCAAGGAAAGAGATGGGGCGGCATCTGGAGCAACCTCTCGAGACTCATTGATATTCGTGTCTCTCGGGGGGCAATATTTTGGCGCTTTTGTGAAGGAGTCATTCTGCCTGCCTTATTGTAGTCCGCGACATCACAAATCCAATTCTTTAGTTGGATCACAATTTCGAGCTTGTTTGCTCAAGTTATGAGCAAAAAACCCCTAGGTGTGAATCACCTCTAAGAGGCTAAAATCCCTTACTAAAGTCACTGCTAATGGGGGGGAGAAAGGTGTCCTTAAATTGGATTTGCAGGGAGAAGGCTGCAGCAAGAGCGAGAGGAGGGAGAGAAAGGTGTCCTTAAATTGAATTTGCAGGGAGAAGGCTGCAGCAAGAGGGAGAGGAGGGGGAGTCCTCCCTTAATTCTATTTTCATCGGGGAAGGGGGGGGGGGGGGAGAGAGTAGCTAAGGACACTCTACCCTCAAGGGTGAGAGGAGGCAAGAAATATTATGTAGAGGGCTTACTTGGAGATGGGCAAAAATGGCTTGTTGGAAGGCTATTGGATATAATACCGCACAGAGGATCGAGTGCAACTTGCCAGGTACAGGCACTAGCAGAATCACAAGTATGGGTAGAGGAGGGTGTTGGGGTGTCTCGACCACCCACGAGGTGCTGAGGGGTTTATATAGGTGTGCGGGTATGGGTACGGTCGTGTAAGGAAAGGGAGAGCAAAGCATGGGTGCAAAGTACAGTGTACAGTGAAAGCATGGGTGCAAAGTACAGTGTACAGTGAAAGTACACCAACCTATGACTTGCATGGGCCTAGGGAAAGGAATGGTACCTTGTGTGGGCAAAAGCTATGGTACACATGTACCTTCCGGGTTGTCAGAGGTAGCATGGGCATCCACATGGCGGTCTGTGTGGACCATACATTAGGGCGGTCAAACTTTGGTCCTTGCATGGGCGTTGTACGAGTGCTCGAGTGTGTGTACGATATCTTTTGGGGCAGGGATCCCTAATTTGGGCCGTCGGCCTCAATATGCATGTCGGAGCGCCCAACAGTGCAAAAAAAAGTAAAAATGTCTGAGGTGTCTCCCTGGTCATAGGGGTGCTGCCCGTTTGTCAATCAAACACTCAATCGTGCATTTATTAAGGTTTAAGTTGACCATATTTTAACTGAAAATAACTAAAAATTATCATATATGCTCGATTCCATCTCTTCGAGCATTTTTTGGATGCCTCAACTCTTATGGTTGGATCAGAGAAATTTAGAGGAGATAAACATTCTTGTCCATAGAGTGCTTTGAATGGTGACATCCCTATGCTTTGATGATAAGATGTATTATAAGCAAATTCTCCCAGAGGAAGGTATTGAGTCCATCTTCTTGGTTCCCATCCACAATATGCCCTGAGAATGTCTTCAATTACTTGGTTGACTCTCTTAGTCTGGCCATATCGATCTCTGGATGATAAGCTGTGCTAAAGCAAAGCTAAGTTCCCAAGGCCTGAAATAAGGACTAGCATAACTTTGAAGTGAAATGAGAATCCCGATCATTGACTATCCTCTTTAGAAGACCATGAAGCTTGAAGACCTCTTTAACGAATAATCAGGCAATATCAGAAGCTTTGAAGGTTTTTTTTGCTAGTATAAGATGAGCTACTTTGGTAAGCAAGTCCACCACCACTAATATGGAATCATATCCTCCTTGTATAGTGGTGAGACTTGTGACAAAATCCATGCTTATGCATTCCCACTTCATTTGGGGGATATCCAAGGGTTGAAGCTTCCCAGGCATCTTGACTCTTTCAGCTTTGATCCTTTGACATGAGAGACATTTCTTTAAGTACCCGAAGGACATCATTTTTTAAGCTTGCTGAGACGAGTGATAGCTCCTCCTTACAACATTCAATGTTTTTGCATAGCCTGGATGCCCTGCAGAGCGGGGCTATCATGAGCTTCATGGAGAATTAGCTTCTTTAGAGCTAGATCCTTATGAATACATAGCCTTTGATTGAAGTAAAGACTCCCATCATGGATAAAGTACACTTGATTAGATTTTTCTCTTTCTCTAATGTTCCTCTTGTTAAATTTGCAGCAGTGTGATGAGCTATGGTGGATCAAATGCTAGAATCAACATCATTTTAATAAAGAGATTAGATGATAATTAAGACATAATTAGTGAGCAATTAACTGATAGCTTAATGTAGGCATGGATAATCAAAAACCAACAAATTCTCATTAATGCCTCAATTTATAGAGTTTACATCCAAGCATCTAATCCCATTGATTTCTCCTTGATTCACTCCACCTCATTTGCTTGATTCTCTCCACCTCTTCCCCTCCAGAATATCTCCATATCTCCATACCTCCTAAATCTCCTCATGATACCCTTTATTCTCTCCTAGTAGATACTTCTCACCTTTTCACAGTGCCTCTCACATTTATAGATTCTCTTTTATAGCCTCTTACCAAGGGCTTATTCCCGCACACACCCTATTCACTTGTATATTTCAACACCTCCCCTCAAGTGAATACTCCTAGCACACCTGGACCCTATACCAAGTTTCCCTCTTACTTGATAGTCCGCGACTAGTGCCTTTACTAGCACACCTCCCCTCAAGTGAATAATACTCCTAGCACACCTAGACCCTATACCAAGTTTCCCTCTTACTTGATAGTCCAGGACCAGTGCCTCAAGTCCCTAAACTCATAGTCCTTGACACACTCTCTCTCTCTCTATGTGTCCAAGGCTACTACAAGTGCCCGTGACCTTGACTAAAGTGCTCACACATACATCTACCACATGGCCTATATCATCGGCGGTGGCTCAGAGGTGGTTTTACTCTGTTGGGGCAGGTTACATTGGGTTTTGGGGTTTCTCTCTCTCTCTCTCTCTCTCAGAGATTTTCACATGGCTCCTCACTTCTTGGAGCCTCAAATCTTCTCTTGTCTTTAGTCTTCTTTTCATAGAAGCTTCTCTTCACGCGTCCATGTCTTCCTCTTCTTTCAGTCTTCTTGTTGTGGCAGCTTCTCTTCATGCATCCATGTCTTCCTTCAATGCTTCCTCTAGCTCTTCTTCTCGGTGTTGATCCACCTCTTGGAAAGAGATGTTCTTCTTCTTTCATGGCTGGGGCCACGAGCTTGTTCGTCAGTTCTTGCTCCATGTGAGCAACATGTTTTAATGTATTGTTGATAGTTCTTTGGGCTTTTGATGTTTATCTTGTGTCATTATGCAATGCAAACCCAAATCTATGCGGGAGGTCTTACCTCTTGCCTTATTCTGGACAAGGGCAGTGTCTGATCCCATTTTTACAATGATGTAATCACCCATGTGTGCCCAATACATAATGCATATAGCATCCATTCTTATGCACATTCCCAAATGCAACTCTGGCTATGAATAATCTTGAATTTGAGTGTGATTTGTAGGCATTAACCAAGGGGTAAATGCAAGATGATGATTACCATAAATTTATCAGCATAATTTTACCAGAAATTACATTAAATCAAGGGTACCAAATCTGTATGGAATGGTTGGAGTATCAAACCATCTCCGAATTGCAATCTGAAGTTACATGGATCTATATCAAATACCTAATGGTTAATTTGAACCCTCAATTGCACCAAAATAGCAATTGAGGGTTCAAGGCCATCAATAGCAATTAGTCTAGTAGAGGATTGCCAAGAAACACAAGATTTGACCAAACATCGAATGCTTAATCTCTGTTTTACCAAATCAGATAAATATGGCCCTCAGAAGGCTGCTCCACACATCAAGGCTGGTGTGACAAAGGTGTCGAATATTGGTCAAGGTCTTTTATTTTATAAAATAGTTTTGAGACTAATTAGATTTACACTATCTAACTATAGCATTCAAGAATACCGCATCAATACATCCTTGTGTTAATGCTATCCTTATTGAATTCAATCAGGATAGTGAGGGGGAGGTTCTCACATAGTGATCGCTTGCTTAAATAGGTAAGAGAATATATGTTTTAAGACTCTTTAAATTAGGAATATTCGACGTACTATGCTTCAATCTTTCATTATAACCTTAAATTTTGTTGCCATAGGATAAATAAAGTGGGCTATGTTTCTTCTTCCCTTGTAGACAAAGTATGCCTCATTAATTAGGACACCTAGGCTGGCAAACAAAGAAACAATTATGAAGCACACACTAGAGAGATGAACAAGGCATGGATTGACAAGCAGCATGCATTGACAGAGAAAAAAAAAGGGCTGCTCATCTTATTATAATTGTTGTGAGCTTTCAAAACTTTCCTAAATAGTATTCCAGGTAAACCTTCAATCTTTATACACTTGCAATATATGATAAACAATTGCATATCATCCACTAATGTTGCAATTCGTGAATAATAGGATGAGTACCTTGCAGCCACTTGAGATATTGACCCCCTAGTAGATAGTTTGTTTGCATAAGAGTTTGAAGAGAGATGGAGAACAACATTTTATAAAGATAAACATTTGCATATCATCCACTAATGTTGCAATTAGTGAATAATAGGATTACCTCGCAGCCACCCAAGATATTAACCCCCTAGTAGATAGTTTATTTGCATAAGAGTTTGAAGAGAGATGGAGAACAGCATTTTATAAAGATGAAAGAAAGTGGAGGCATGCTACAAGGCAGATGGTGGTGATTGCAAATCCTGCGCACAAAGATGAAAGAAAGTGGAGAACAGCATTTTATAAAGATGAAAGAAAGTGGAGGCATGCTACAAGGCGGCTGGTTGTACTCTTATATTTGTAAACTAAATGGATGTAATAATGTGTAGATGGATTTGTAAGTGCCATGCGGAGAGATCTATTGCATATGTGCATGCAATCTTAAAACAATGGCCCAATCTAAAACATGAAAGCACTATGTATACACAGCAGCAACTTCGAGACCTTTGGGATGCAAAGATATACAAGAGATGCCCATTGTTCCTTGACTTTCCAAGTGGCAAATTTCCCAAGAGCAAGAAGGATATGTATACTTGGGCTTGTAAAGCAAAGCAATCAACCATGGTATGAACTTTGCAATTAGATATTTCACTTTAATTAAAATATTATTTCTTATATCTTTTCGAATGGTGAATTCTATCATGAATCCTAGAAGTCTACGTGACAAATCACATGTTCAAGGCAAAGGTAAAGGTCTTATGAAAGATGAAGGGGATAATGAAGATGAAGAGGAGGATGATGATGAACAGGATGATAACAATGAAGGAGAAAAAGTGCCAAAAAAGGATGCAACGAAGTTTGTATTGTAGTGAAGTTGCCCACAAGAGGTTCTATTTATGGTTTCCCCAATGACATTGTCCCGCCATGGAATCTTTGCAGATGTGAGTGATGAGATTATTTTCCCTTCATTAAGACCTTGTGTGTTGTTGTGCATATGTTGTACAACGTAGATTGGAAGGGCCTTTGGACAAGAGGTAAGAAACAGTAACCATAGAGGTTTCCATTGAGCATCACTTTTTGCTACAAAAAATCATCTCATACCCTCATCGTTGCTACCTTCATGAGCATAGTTGGACAAAACCAGACACAACCTTTCTCACCTGATTATATCATTGATTCTTGCAACATAATGCAATGGGGAAGACGCCTAGATGGGATAGTATGGTGAGGTATGGAGTTAACTCTTCATGTGCTCCTAAATAAGGGCCTAACATTTTTTGGTGGAATTAAGAGAGAGATATTTTCTTTGTAGGTGGATCTCAACATGGATATGACTTTTGGGATAGCTTATTGAGCCATCATGTAAAGCAAGGGCAAGTGTTCGTAGAGCTTTATGCTAGATGTGGAGATTGTGCTATGGTAGCACAAGAATTAGGCATGAACATTGTTTGTATTGATCCCAAAGAGGATGTAGTGGAGGGTGTCTTGATGAAGATTTCATTGTAGTGCAGTAAACATATTTATTTGTGAATATTCAAGTGACTGGGTCATGATTTTATTTGTAGCAATTGTTTATGATTGAATCAAGGTTATTGTATTGTAGTAGTGAAGTTGCCCACAAGAGGTTCTATTTATGGTCTCCCCAATGACATTGTCCCACCATGGAATCTTTGCAGATGTGAGTGATGAAATTATTTTCCCTTCATTAAGACCTTGTGTGTTGTTGTGCATATGTTGTACAATGTAGATTGGAAGGGCCTTTGGACAAGAGGTAAGAAACAGTAACCATAGAGGTTTCCATTGAGCATCACTTTTTGCTACAAAAAATCATCTCATACCTTCATCGTTGCTACCTTCATGAGCATAGTTGGACAAAACCAGACACAACTTTTCTCACCTGATTATATAATTGATTCTTGCAACATAATGCAATGGGGAAGACGCCTAGATGGGACAGTATGGCGAGGTATGGAGTTAACTCTTCATGTGCTCCTAAATAAGGGCCTTACATTTTTTGGTGGAATTAAGAGAGAGATATTTTCTTTGTAGGTGGATCTCAACGTGGATATGACTTTTGGGATAGCTTATTGAGCCATCATGTAAAGCAAGGGCAAGTGTTCGTAGAGCTTTATACTGGATGTGGAGATTGTGCTATGGTAGCACAAAAATTAGGCATGAACATTGTTTGTATTGATCCCAAAGAGGATGTAGTGGAGGGTGTCTTGATGAAGATTTCATTGTAGTGCAGTAAACATATTTATTTGTGAATATTCAAGTGACTAGGTCATGATTTTATTTAGAGCAATTGTTTATGATTGTGTCATGATCTTATTTTTCATATTAAAAAAGAGACAAAGAGGGCAATGCATGTTGGGGTTTTGTAATAAGACATCATTTGCCAACGATGTTTATATACTTACAAACCAATAAAGAATCGACATTTTCTATATTGTGTGGATGAATAAGGTAGTGAAGCGTTTGTAGACTCGAGGATCTGTATGCAAAACATAAGTAAGCTTTGTTGAGAAATGAGAAAGAAATATAGAGAGAGTGAGCAAAGAGAAGGACAGAAAGAGTGAGTGAGAGAGAAAGCGAGATAGGGAGCAAGAGCAAAGAGAAGGGAAGAGAGAGAGGGAGGATAAAGAGCTTGAGCAAAGAAAGGGGCTGAAAGAGTGAGAGAGAAGGGTAGAGAGGAAAGATAGAGTGAGCAAAAAAAAAAAGACTAAGAGAGAGAGAGAGAGAGAGAGAGAGAGAGAGAGAGAGAGAGAGAGAGAGAGAGAGAGCAAAGAGAAGAGTAGAGAGAGAGAGAAGGAGAGCCAAGAGACAAAGAGATAAGAGAAGGATAGAGAGAGAGATAAGGAGATACAAAAGAGAGAAGGATAGAGAGAGTTAGCAACAAAGAGATGGGAAGAGAGAGAAGGAGGATAAAGAGCTTGAGCAAAGAAAGGGACTGAAAGAGAGCGAGAGAAGGGTAGAGATGAAAGATAGAGAGAGTAAGCAAAAAAATAGACTGAAAGAGTGTGTGTGTGTGTGTGTGTGTGTGAGAGAGAGAGAGAGAGAGAGAGAGAGAGAGAGGGAGGTGAGAGTGACCAAAAAGATGGACTGAAGAGTTAGCAAAGAGAAGGATAGAGAGAGAGAGAGAGAGAGAGAGAGAGAGAGAGAGAGAGGGATAGAGAGAGAAGGAGAGCCAAGAGAAAGATAGGAGGTAAGAGAAGGATAGAGAGAGAGAAGGAAATACAAAAGAGAGAAGGATAGAGAAAGTTAGCAACGAGAAGGAGAGAGAGAGAGAGAGAGAGAGAGAGAGAGAGCCAAGTGAAGGAGGGTGGGAGATTAAAAGGGAGGGAGGAAGGGTGGGAGATTGAAAGGGAGGGAGGAAGGGTGGGAGAGTGAAAGGGAGGGAGAGAGAGGAGAGAGAGGGAGGGTGAGAGAAGGAGAGAGAGAGGGGTGAAAGGGAGGGAAGAGAAAGGGGGAGGGAAGAGGGTGGGAGGAGGAGAGAGAGGGTGGTGTGGGCTAGGCAGTGGTGGGACAAGGAGAGAAAGAGAGGGAAGAGGGTGGAGAGGAGAGATGGAGGTGGGAGAGTGAAAGGGAAGAGGGTGGAGAGATGGAGAGATGGAGGTGGGAGAGTGAAAGGGAGGGTGAGAGAGAGAGGAGAGGAGGGAGGGTGGGAGAAGGAGAGAGGAGGATATGGAGATGGATATAGCCCACCCACACTCTCTCTCCTAGAGAGCGTGAGAGAGGGAAAGGGAGGGAAGAGAGAGAGGGGGAGGGAAGAGGGTGGAAGAAGGAGAGAGAGGGTGGTGTGGGCTGGGCTGGGCGGTGGTGGTGGTGGCAATAGTTAAGAGAAATTATTCAAGTAGAGAGAGAGGGCAGCCAAGAAAAGCTCCCTCCACCAAGATCACTCGGTGACCATCCCCAGAAAGGCTAGTCGATGGTTCATCACATTGATGCCAGCAAAAATGAATTTTAGAGCTTTGAAAACAGCCTTCATCCATAGCTTTTCACATGATAAGGTGATTGGTGGAGTGCAGCAAGAGAACTCTATTCAATTGAGCATAAACAAAACAAAACCATTAGAGATTTTATCCTTCAGATAAAAATCTTAGACTCACAATGTGAGCCATGGGAGTAACTAAAGGATGCTCAATTGAAAAAATGTTTCATACTGGGCATAAAGAAAACCAGCTTACATAACTTGATCATTGTATCCAATCCGAAAATATTCGATTAATGTTTTAAAGAAGCAATACGTTTAGATGACAACATGATTGAGGATGATCATGATACGAGATGTTCCTCATCTAAACCAAGTGAAGCAAAGGCTAAAGAAAAATTGATCTCGGAATTGTCATTTCCTAAATTCTACACAGCCTTGCTTAAAAGTTTTGAACTGGTATCTCCAAGAGAGGATGAGCTCCCTCTCAAAACCAAACATCCTTAATGCCTCTCAAAGTGATGGATGAAATGCCTTGTATTAATTGCCATCACTACGTACATCCTCATTCCCAATGTGCATACAATAGTCCTATCTTTCTATACTACATACATTGCAAAACCTTTGGTCACAACACATCCCAATGTCCTAATACACTTACAATCACCTCAAAACTCAATCTCCTATGCCCCAAACAAACTTAGTTCAAAGGGTCAAAACTGCTCAAGAAACAGTTCAATGAACACTGCAGTGCTTCTATTGTCATGGACTGCACAAAGTGGCAGACTGCATAGTTTGGAATATTTCTATGCCCACAGTCATTTTCACTTTACAACTCATATGTGAACAATGTGATATCGATCACATATTCCAAGATTGCCCAAGGCAAGTTGCTTCAATGCAACTTGTATAGAATACACCTCTTAACATCTTGAGTGTGCAAAACAGGCAATTGTCCATGGTACCCTTAAATGTGCTTACATGCTTGCAAGCCAAGACACGTGAAACAATATAAAAGAATACAAAGGATGTTAATCCCATTTTGTATTAATAAATATTCTCTTCTAATTGAGGACATTCATAAGTGTTATGTAAAGGCACTGTAAAAGTTGTACATTTTGAGATATTGGCCACCTAAGGCCTTAGGTTTTGGGCACCCAAGTGCGAATAAGGGCCAGATGTATAAAAGGCAATTTCTCATATTGAAAGGACATAATCTCCCTTTGTGCTATGACAGCTCTTGCTTTAGAGAGAGAGAGAGAAAGAGAGAGAGAGAGAGAGCTTTAGTGCATGTTCCTCTTCTATGCATATGTGTGGGATTGTGACAGGTAGATTGCCTTGCATTGTGGTGCGAGCGACTCCATGGTGACAACGTGGAGGTGGAGCTTTCCAAACTGAGCTTGGAGAGCCTCAAGGGACGCAACCTAGAAGAATTGGTAAGTACCTAACGATAGTTGTTGTCTATTTCTTCTTTCGATTGTGAATGGGTAGAGTTCTCTCTTGGGAGGGTACAATAGACCATAACATTTTTGGTACCGCTACCTAGAAACACTATTGTTTCCTCCATCCTCTTGAGCTCCAACTTCCATTATGCAAGATTCACGATTGCCTTTGCATTTTGAAATTGCATTGTGAAGAAACTGTGTAGATAAGGTTTCTGTGGTAGAGAAGAAATTAAAGGAATTGTGGAAAATCATGTGTTGGAAGTGTGGGTGAGTACTTGGGAGTACCTAGAGGAGAGGTACACTTGGTTTTAATTTCAATTTTGTTGTTTTCGTCTCAGCAATTTTAAAAGCATAAGCTAGCAGTTGGTGACACACCTTGTTCTGCTTTTTCAAAAATCACAAAAATTACAAAAACAAAGAGCCATCGGTTTTGTTGGTGACTCGCATTGCACTCCAATTGCTAGGCACAACCTTTCTAGATCATTTGGATAGGGAAATCTCACTCTAAACATCATTCTATCAACACGGTTGTTAAACACATGAATGTGCAGGAAACAGTTCACGACATGAACCTTAGTCTGCTACTTAACGACGCGAAACACTCTCCGCAATCATCGTCGAAAATTTTGGGATTGTATTCCTAAAGTTAGGACACCTTATCCTAACACATCTGACACAAAGAAACGCCAAAAACCTTATTCCGTGTGAAAGTGCAATGAAATAGTTCACGTTATGAAATATATTCTACTTAATGATGCAAAGTACCATCTAGCTCATGACGTGAACTACACTTTGCTAGTTCACAGAAACCTACTAGTTCACAGATTAAGGATTGTCAGACCAGCGGCGGTAAGATAGGTTCATAAGTGCACCATAAGAGTCCCCCCCGACTCGAATTAAGGAAATTCTAAGTGGAAAGTTTAAAGCGTGAAACACAAGTTGCCGTGACGTGAAACACAGTTCACAACGTGAGCCATAGACTGTTATTTCACAGCAGAGATCTACTATTTCATGAGACCAAAAAAGTCAGTTTGATAGAAAACCAAGTAAAACAGTTGGAGTGGTGATTTAGCCTCTTGAAACACATTCTCATGCACTTGAGGTTAGGGAAACTCATTGGAGACGACCTTACCCCCGACAACAGTGCATCAAACCACCCATGTTCTTCCTACCAAAGAAGTGTTGGTTCAGGTCGCTCGGCAAGCACTCAATTGAGTGTTGCAACTTGAAGAAACTAGTAGCAAAGAAGGTCTGAGATTCTCTGGCCTTGGATAGGAAGAAAAACCCTCTTCTCCTGCAAGATCCAGCAGAATTTTTGATATGGCTAGGGGATTTTTTGGTCTCCAACATGGCACAAAAGATGAGGTGTAATTTGTGGGCGGTGGGCCCGTCAACAAGCACAGGACACAATCTAAGACCAGATTTACCAACCCAACCTTCTTGCCCCAAGAATGCTAACACAACAAGGGCTAGTGGAATGACTCCTAGGTTTAGGAGAGACAAGGAAAGTGCTACCAAGATAGGTCAAATCTTCTTCCCCACATCTCAAGAAGAGGAAATGGACTTAAAGATAGCTGAAGCAGAGCGACGATTGCGGCTACTAAGCTTAAGAAGGAAAGTGCTTGATACGCAAAGAATGAGGGTGGAACAAAGGGAAATGGAGAATTTGAATCTGTTTCAATCACATGGCAAGGATATAGAAACATCTAGAGATGCCACTGATAACATGTGGATGGGACGACAGAAGGAGGGATGACAGCCCTAGAATCCATCAATGAGGAACCAAAGGCTGATGAAAACCTTGAAACACAAGAGGTGGACAATCTATGTGGGATATCTGCAACAAGAGGAGAGGATCGACTCTGCACAAGAGAGGATATAGAAACATCTAGAGATGCCACTGATAACATGTGGATGGGACGACAGAAGGAGGGATGACAGCCCTAGAATCCATCAATGAGGAACCAAAGGCTGATGAAAACCTTGAAACACAAGAAGAGGTGGACAATCTATGTGGGATATCTGCAACAAGAGGAGAGGATCGACTCTGCACAAGAGAGGATATCCAAGAAATGATCAATGACCCACATTCTTGAAGAGCATGGAACTTTTAATCCAACAAAGGTAGGCTGAGGTAGCCAATGGAGAGCCAAGCAATGAGGATTTACCTAAACCCATCCATAGACCCAAATTGAATAGAAGAACCAAGCGGGAAGAGGATGTGGTCTAGCTCCTCGAAGGCCAATTGTGGATCCTAACACAGATCTAAATGCAGTCACAAGGGTACATTTGCTGAATATGGCCATAGAAATGGGCAGAGGCATGGTTAGGGAACTAAGCACTAGAATCCAGACCAATGACACCACACATCATTTCAAATCTTGTGCAAAAGTTCTCAGGAGATGGGGACCCGATTCAACACAAAGAGGTCTTTGAGTCTACCTGTGAAACATGTGGGCTAGTGAGCGATGTAACCATATTACCTGCTTTTTCTCTAACCCTAGAAGGGAAAGCCCACCAATGGTATCGAACACTAAAGCTTGAGGATAAAGTCAATTTCACTCAGCTTAAGAATGTGTTCATACTGAGCTTTGCTCGAAGTGGTGATAGATGGAGTCTTGAGGCACAACTCCATAACATCAAACAAAAAGTCAATGAGTCCATGCGAGATTATGTTTCTCAGCTCAAACACTTGAAATCAAGATGCAAAGTAAGGGAAAGGCTAAATGGTGTGATCAGTTATTGCCCTGTTTCTAGAAAGGAGTCCGAGATCATAAGATGGTGATTATCTGGTGTTAGCTCAATTGACCACTCTAGATACGTGTTGTAAGTTGGCAATTGAATATGAGTAGCATGCTTGAGTTATCGCAACTAGAAGGCGCCAAGGCAGCTTCGATAGTGGCAGCATCGCGAGCATCTAGTTATCTCAAGACACGGGATCCAAGAACAAGCAAGTTGGCAACATGACAGTTGAGGAACTTAGTAATGCTATCTTGGAGAAGTTAAAAGTTAGGGATGGGAGAGAAGCATCAGGGAATGTCTATCTCTACTCCTATTATGGCTCACCCTAACCCTCCTTGAAACACATCCAAAAAGACATTACCTGGTGAACCATAACTATCGTTAGGATCTTTCCAATGGCTGAGCTCGTAACCCTTGAGGTCTCCAAGCTCTACAACTCCTTGAGAAGCAATTCCACCATGTCTCTCGTGAACGTTGTCACACCGTTGTGTTGCACTACTGGTGCTCGTCCCTCCTCTCACCTCACTTCACTCACACATACTCACTAGCATGCATTAGGGAGAGATATTAGCAAGAGGATTAGCAAGAGCAAGACTCAATTGCACAATGGGAGAGTATGTTGTATTATGAGAGAAATTCACTTATATACATGGCCATAAGTGTTCACACTCACTTACACTGTGGCCGGTCGGGCACTTTAGGCTCATAAAGGGCCTAATGCTACTACAATGACTACTCTCATAATATATCCATGAATTACATCACTTAGGACATCCTATCTTGCTACCTCTCGCTCTTGAAAGCGGGAATTGCCATAAATACTTTGTCACACCATTACGGGCGCCCGTCCAAGTTGTAGCTTTGGACATTATTTCTTCATATCTTGAATGTATGACCCTTTGGTGTATCTACCATGACTCCTTGATGTAAGATAATGGCGGTAGCTCTTGTTAATCCTAGAATTGGATTAACAACCCCCCCCGGAGAGAGTTGATTTGGTGCTCTATCTGTAGACAAAATCACATGAGCACTAAATGCCCTCACCTAAGACCAAGGTAATTACTCTATTGTGCTCAGTGTCAAAGAGATTAGGAAACCGTGACACTGCCATGTTCAGGTATCCGAGGATCCAACCTCTAACACAACTACCAACCCCCCAGAGTGCCTCTAGCCTTACCCGCCCCACCCATGCAAACCAATGTGGTTGCAGGATAGCTGAATACCTCCTACTTATCAAGGGGGATGTTCAGAATGCAAGACATGTCGTCAATGCCGCCACCTATCCTACCACCATAGCCTCCACAGGCCAAGATCAACCAGGTGTTGATTGAGGAGCCCTCGGATGAAGGAGAAGCCATGTGTGAGATAGAAGCCAATAATGACTATTATGAGGAATCCACGGAGATTACACCAGAGTACTATGTCTTACAAAACCACGCCAGTACCAGTGTTTCAAACCACAGTACAATGGAAAGGAAAAGACATAAACTCAACTATGAGAAGGGGACCCATACAGTGTTTCCATTGTAATGGACCTCATCGAGTAGCGGAGTGTCCTCTAAAGAATCTGGCTAATGCTAACCAAACCCAGCAAATTGTAGCGTAGACCAATGCCACTTAACACTTTCATGTGTTAAGTGCAGTGTTGATCATTTGATGAAGGACTACCCATATCGCGTCAATGGCTCTGCTTCTACTTGTAACCATGCCACCATCAAGACTATAAGTGTGTCGCTTGGAAACATCATGCCGCCACTGAAAATTCTGACATGCGCACAAGCGAAACAACTGGACAAAGGGAAAAACCAAGAAGTGCTACATCCTCTAAGACTGGAAGAAGGAAAAGAGTGCAAAAGGTGGGTAAGTGTGATACAATGGTCATAATTCAGGATGGTTTTGAAGAAGATACCATTGACACCGGATCCACCCAATCAAAGGAAGGACATGACCAAGTGCCAAAACCAAATGAGTAGCCAAAAGAGAGACTAGCAACCCCCAAAGGTGTAGGAGAATACCCTAATGCTGAAGAGGAAATAAGGAATCTTGAGGAAGCTAAGGCCCTGGTTGAGGAATGTCAACATAGCCACACATGAAGCCAAATTGAGGGCTAGCGATACAGTGTATCCACGAAATGAGATATTAAAAGAAAGGAAGTTGGATATGCCTACTCCAATTCTAGAAGAGTTTGAGGAAGGGACTCATAGTGGCCTGGCAAGAATGTTTGAGGAGGCAGATCAAGATTTGTCAATCCATTCATTCCCTAGGGTTGAATATGTGACAAACATGTGGAAGGAGCCCTCACTTTCTAGAGAACCTAGAGACATAGGCAGTCTCGTTCGCAATAATGTCCACAACTGTCAAAATGCCACTTGTACCGTTGCTACGCAACACACCAGCATTGTGGGTTTTCTAATCATCAAGATGGTGGATGGAACATCCACCATGGAACATCCACTTGTACCGTTGCTACGCAACACACCAGCATTGTGGGTTTTCTAATCATCAAGATGGTGGATGGAACATCCTTAAGACCTATGGGGCTATTGAAAAATGTTCATCTTAAGGTCTTTTTGTTCCCGTTACCATCATACATTTGTTGTAATGGACTTTTTGTGCCAACTAGATTCATATGACATTATCTTGGACAGACCCTTCATGAGGGAAGCTAAGATGGTGCATGATTGGGTGTTAGATCAAGTGTATGTTTGAAAGGATTCACAGATTTTGAAAATCGATTTACATACATGGAAGGCACATCCCATGGAAGGGCAATTGTTTGGAGATGATTCGGTCATCACAGAACAAACCACATCCTTACGAATCTACAAACTAGTTAGGGAGAATTCACGGGAAGAGGAGGAGGCCAAAATGTATGCATCGATTCCACCTCCAGATTTTAGTGAAAACTGGATACATGTGCTTGCCACTACAGATGTGTAACCCCCCAGAGGAACCCAGTACATTGAATCAGGAAACATTCCCACTACCTCAGTGCACATGGTAGATGTGCAACAAGGATAAGAGGAAACAGAGGATGAAGCCTCCAACACAAAAGGGTCTGAATCGCAAGGTCGCAAACAGCACCCCAACACCTCAAGAAATGGCAGGGAAACAGAGGTATATCACTCAACGAAATGCCCTATTATGAAGCAGTCCCATGGATGCCAAGTGGCTAAGATATCTCGAGGTCACTAAGCTGTGCATGAGGAGATTTATAAGAACTGAGTGGGGAATTGAGTAAGATAACCTTGGAAGGAAAACAAGAGGAGAAGTTTACGCCTCAAGAGTCGAAAACGCCTAAGCTCACCAAGGCAGGACATAGAAAGCGAAATAAGAATCTAGATGAAGCCGAGCGAGAGAGGCAAAGAAGGTGACGGCTAGGATAGAAGATGATGAGGATGACAAGCCAGGCCTGATCTCAGCGCTGAACCATTTCAAAACCTACACCATTGCTGAATGAAAAGTGGTCCAATTAACGGCCAAAAGAGTGAAGAAAAATGGCCAATCCATGTCTTACGAGCCACGGGAGGATACCAAAGCTTTGTACATTACTAAATACTTAACTACTGCTGAAGAGGAAGAACTCATTACTCTCCTCAAAGATTTCAAGGATTGCTTTGCTTGGAAATACACGAAAATGAAGGGTGTACCACCTGAGGTGGTACGACACACTATTCCGATCATGGAAGGATCGAGACCATCTAGGCAAAAACCATATCAGATGAATCTGAAATATGCGACGATTGTAAAGAAGAAAATTGATAAACTCATCGCTTTTATGAAATTGAGCACACAGATTGGTTTCACCAATCGTCATTGTGCCAAAGAAGAAATGGGAAACTAAGAGTCTGTGTTGATCTCAAAAAGTTCAATGCAACCACTAGGACATATACGAAACATGTATTAGAATGGGTAGCAGGTGAAGAAGCCTATAGCTTCCTAGATGGGTTTTCAGGCTCTAATCAGGTGTCCATAGCACCAGATAACCAACACAAGATGGCCTTCAATATGATGTAGGGGACCTATACTTACAAGGTTATGCATTTTGGCCTCACCAATGCCCTAGCAACTTTCCAATGATTGATGTGCACGGCCTACTTGCAAAAGTGGTTGCAGGTATTCATTGACAATCTATATGCATACTCACATTGGACTGACCACTTGGCTTGCTTAAGGAAGGTGTTTGAGAGGTGTCGATTATATCGTATATCCTTAAACCCATTAAAGTGTCAATTTTGGGTCGAGCATGGTGTAATCTTAGGGCACATTGTGTCTAAGAATGGTATTTCCACTGATGAGAGTAAAGTGAAGTTGATCTTGGAATTACCCCCACCCACAAACTATAAGGGTGTACAACGGTTTATGGGATGCATTGGGTATTATTGACAATTCATCATATTCTATGCTGGAATTTCCAAGCCATTGTATAGACTACTCATCATCTTTGAATGGTCTGAGAAATGCCAAAATGCATATGATAATTGAAGATGGCATTAGCTAGTGCACCAATTCTGAGACCACCTAACTGGGATCTTGTATTCTATGTGCACATCAATGCATCAAATTTTGATGTAGGATGCATGTTGGCGCAACCTATGGAATTCAAATTGGATTACCCAGTTTGCTTTGCCAGTCTTGTCAACTAAATAATGGAGAGATAAATTACACCACAACTCAGCGTGAAGGGTTGGCCATGGTTTATGCTGTAAAAAATTGCCAACATTAGTTTTTGGCCCCCAACAAGTTTATATTATTCTCTGTTAATCGCCAGGCCTTGTAATAAGCCCACTGGAATTAGTGACCAAGATTCACATTTCTTAATGAGGTGATTGAACAATTACTTACAGGATTCCTTGTAGTCCATCACAAATCATCACCTTATTACGGCCAAGTTCTTATATAAACAGATCATTTCCAGATTTGGCTGCCCATTGAAATTAGTCAGTGTGACCGGGATTCACATTTCATTAATGAGGTGATTGAACAATTACTTACAGGATTCCTTGTAGTCCATCACAAATCATCACCTTATTACCCACATGAAAATGGCCAACCAGAGAGCATGAAGAACAAGATTTTATGTGCTATCTTAACTAAAACCTTAGAAGCCAACCGCACATATCGTACATCATATAAGGTAGCGACGCGACTGGATACACTCCCTTTCTGTTAAAATCCTAAGATCTCTCTAGATAATTGTTATGCATAAACATGCATAAATTAGGCATAAACTCAACCACCCAACCACCCCCGAGCCCAAGGGATGCACACATGAATAATAAATGAAATACATCATACCTCTACCTTGATGTCCCATACCATCAAGAGGTATAACACAATCCAATAGCATGTAGCTAAAGTGTGAAATGGTAGATGAGTAGATATGGATCTCTACACAAGAGACCATAGCATAAGCCTCAAGCTTCCTAGCCTCCAAGCCCCCTTGATTGTGCCCCATGCCCCTATTATATAGGAGGGCCCTCAAGTGACTCTTGACTTTCCATTCCTGATGTGTGACCCTTGGATGCCTGACCCTAACCTTAAACCTTAAGGTTAGTCCTAACCCATGCTCCACTAGAGCTTGTTCCCATGCTCCCATGCTCACAAGCCTAATGTGAGTTAGCCTCCTAGTATATGCACACATAATGTGTATATAACATAGCACACATAATGTACATATAACATACTTCCCCTCTCTCAAAACATTGCACTCTTGCAATGAAAAGAAGGAGAACTGCGCTGAACAATCTCAACTGACTCCCAAGTCGAATTCTCAAATTTCCTATCTTTCCACCTTATTTTAACCTCAGGGATTAGTCAACTACAAAGTTTCCTTTCCCTGAATTCAAGTACCTTATCAAGTTCATGTGGAACATAGGATAATTCATCGACTTCAACGAGTTCTTGAGGAGTAACTGTGTCATCCTCACCTCCCAGTTTCCCTTTCAATCTATCGATATGAAAGACTGGATGAACTCTAACAATTGGAGGTAGTTTTAGTTCATACGCAACCGTGCCAATCCGATATATAACTCGAAATGGACCACAATATCTAGGAGATAAATTCGTGCATTTTCCCATTGACAAAGTCTGAGAATCTTTAGGAACATTAAAATAAACCAATGCTCCTGGTTCAAAAGACCGAGATGAGCGTCCCCTATCAGCATAAAACCGTGCCCTATCATGAGCACTCCTGATAGAATCCCGAGCTTCGGTCAAAATTTCCTGCATATCTCGTAAGAAATCCCTCGATGAATCAAGCTCAATGTCCTTAAAACCGACATCAATAGGTGCCCTGGGTTGATACCCATACATAAGTATGCACGGACTAAAAAATAATAGCCGTAAATTTAGAACTGTTATAGGCAAATTCCATTGGAAGATATTTTCCCAATATGATGATTTTCTAGACACATATGCACGAAGCATATACACTATAATCTGATTCATACACTCTGTTTGCCCATCAGACTACTGCAGATGATCAGAGCAATTCACATTCAAAGTAACTTCGTCGTTGTAAACCATTCGGATAAAGTAAGAAAACATGGCATTATAACAGTAGAAACCAGGGATTCATCGGTGCCCCGACATACCCACAATTGCATATGGAATAATCGACATCTCGAGTTACCCATATCAACATAGAGAGTCATAAACGTCTCGATGAGTCACATATATCCATCCGTAAACCTATCAGGTTGATTGTGTAAATCACCTAAAGTACGGAACTAGAGAAAGAAATGCCAACAAAGGAAAAATCCAAATTTCCTTATCCGAACACAACAAGATAAACTTGTTTGAACTCTAAAGAAAGAGATTTCAACAAGTGAAAATGCTGATGAGATTACCCTCATCATAACATGCAGGCTATAGATAAAAGAAGTTTATCTAGAGAATGCCCACACTATAACTTCTAGTGAATTTAGAAAATAAGATTGTCTTTGAATGTTGAGGTCAACATGCTAAGTGATGTAAGCAAAGCAACAATCTTGAGCCCAAATTATCCCATAAGATAATATATGTGAGGGATCCCTAGCGTCCCATTCTACCATGATACCACCCATACATACCTTAACAATTTGAAACTCCTTAGTATGCCGTCTAGAAAAATATGAATAAAATCCTGTATAAAAGGAATAAGATGGCCTTATCCAGACTTTCACATACTAAACCTGTCTCTATATACTTGAGACTACATCAAGGAATAACTTCTTCTGAGTACATCATTTAGAAAAGAAATTGAATTATTGGTGCCTTTCTAATGATAACTACCCAAAACACAATAAAGTTAGGGTAGAAATTGAATTATTGGTGCCTTTCCAATGATAACTACCCAAAACACAATAAAGTTAGGGTAGAAAAATAACTCGCCTAGATATATAAGCAACTAGGTATCCGAGTTGGAATATGTACAAGAGTAAAAAATATACTCCAAAATTACATGCTAAAAAATGAAGGCAAATGCTACCTTCAAAGCACATGTAAATATTCAAAAGATCAAAAGATCCTTATAAAACCATGGATAAAAGCATAGAAGCTCCTTAAATCCATAAAAACCATAGTTGATCATAAAAATCAATGCATACCATCTAATGGACATTAATTATGCCAAAAGAAGCATTAAAGTTGGTGGCCAACTCATCAATCCGGAGTATGTGAACATTGTGTTGTTCAAATAAAACTCCAAAGTAAGAAAGTGAAACACATGTGTGTAGTACTCAATAAGAAAACCCTAGACATAAGTGATCTAGGTAGAACCTGATGAGTCCATATAAAACTTGGAAAATATCCAATAAAAATCCACCAAAACAAACCGATCAACTAACCCATGATAGAGTTTGTCTTAGGCTTAAGAAATTAAGCACAATCCACACTTTAATAAGTGCCAAAATAAATTATCATGGAAAAATGTCAAAGGTGAAACACACTTTGAACGTAAATTATAGCCCATCAAAAGAAATTAAGGAAAATGTCCAAAAAGAATGGCTAAAAAATGGTTTAAAAAATCATGAATACCTCGTTTAGAATTAATCCAAACATAAATATCCATTAATACGAGATATGATCGTATTAATAATATGCGAATAACCCGCATCTATCTAATGTCAGCATGAGAAAACGTACTTCAACATTAAATAACCCTCAAAAATATTAAATTCTCGAGAAAAAAAATTATCATGATTTTTTTCTAATTTTTTCTAATTTATAGGACCTCAAAATATGATAATTTTGAATTCCAGCAAACCTATCTTATGGCATTCCAAACCTATATTTTTCCAGAAAATTTTTAGCAATTAAATTTACCAAAATACCATTGATATTTAAAAAATACCAATTTTTAGAATTTCTAAAATTAATTTCTAGAAATTTCCTAATTTTCCCTGAGAATCCCATCGTTCACGAAATTTCCAATTCCGCCCGACAATTCTCAAATCCAATGAAAATTTTCAATTTTAATGGATTTTTCTAATTTTTTGGATCAAAAAATATATTTTTAAAGGAATTTGAATGGTCACAGGCGCCCGAATGGACACACCACATGCCAAACACCAACCCCACATTTTCTCGAAATTTAAAATAACCTTTGTCTAATTTTCCACTAATTTTCAAGAATTTTTTGAAATTTTTAAATTACCCCGAACGCATTTAGAATACGAACGGTCAAAAAATTTCAGAATTCCAACGGTTTTCCCGGAATACGGAAAGCCAAAAGTTTTGGGAAAATGAAAAGACAAAAAAAATCGGAATGTGAAAGGTCAAAGGTTTCTGGAATACGGAAGGTCAAAAGTTTTTCCGGCATTCAGAAAGCCAAAAGGTTTTGGGAAAACGGAAAGCCAAATGTTTTCCGGAAGATGAAAAGCCAAAAAATTTCAAGAAGAAAATTTTAGAAAATTTTCAGAGATTTTTTTCCTCAAATCCCATATTTTTCCTGTATTTTCCATGCTTTTTTCAAGCTTTTTTTTCTGAAATAAATTCAAAAAGCTTTCTTTAAAAATAAAAAACTCATTTTTTTAAAAACATGGAAAAAAATGCTTTATTGGGTTATTACCCATTTGATTTTTTTAAGGGGGGGGTGCTTTTTTCCGCCGGTGCTGTGCGCAGCCCCCTCCCTCCCGTCGCCTGCGCATGGATGGAGAAGTGAGAGAGTGACTCTCTCTTCTCCCCTCTCTCCTCCCTTTCCTCTCCATTTCCATCTCTCCTCCAATCTCTTCTCTCTCTCTCTGTTAATCAGAGAGATTAGCTTGAGATTAACTTAATCTTTGATTAAGATTTTTAATTAAACTCATAATCATAATTAGACATTAATTATGATTAATGTTTAATTTAAAAAATTCCTTTTTAAGAGAAATTTCAAAGAAAAATGAAGGAAATATCAAATTTGAGAGGCGGAGAGGACCCCATGCACACAGGACAACAATTTATGCATCAACACGCTGTTCCCTACTGAATTTCAATGGCAAAATGACAGAAATTTGATCGCATTCTCGCGGAAAAAACCCGCAAAAAATGTATAAAAATATATTTTAAATCATAAAAATGCTCAAAAAATTCCAAAAAAATTAAGAAAAATTTCTAAGATTTCTAGAAATTCAGGGAATCCATTCTACAAAAATATCCACCATAAACTTTATGGTATTTTTGAAAAAAAATTCCATTAATGCTTGATTTTAACCATAAAAAATAGAGAAAAATAGCATTAACTCACGGTATTCCCCCGCAACGTCGATTCTTCCATTGAATTGTAGTTGCACATGTTCCAATCACCATATCGATGATCCACGTGCAATTCATCAACACAAATCAACAAAAAATAACATTTTATTAGTAAATATTAAAATTTACTACAAAAAAATCAACAATTAAATAGAGATTGCTATGATACCACTGTTAAAACCCTAAGATCTCTCTAGATAATTGTTATGCATAAACATGCATAAATCAGGCATAAACTCAACCACCCAACCACCCCCGAGCCCAAGGGATGCACACATGAATAATAAATGAAATACATCATACCTCTACCTTGATGTCCCATACCATCAAGAGGTATAACACAACCCAATAGCATGTAGCTAAAGTGTGAAATGGTAGATGAGTAGATATGGATCTCTACACAAGAGACCATAGCATAAGCCTCAAGCTTCCTAGCCTCCAAGCCCCCTTGATTGTGCCCCATGCCCCTATTATATAGGAGGGCCCTCAAGTGACTCTTGACTTTCCATTCCTGATGTGTGACCCTTGGATGCCTGACCCTAACCTTAAACCTTAAGGTTAGTCCTAACCCATGCTCCACTAGAGCTTGTTCCCATGCTCCCATGCTCACAAGCCTAATGTGGGTTAGCCTCCTAGTATATGCACACATAATGTGTATATAACATAGCACACATAATGTACATATAACACTTTCATCTAGCTTATGGCATTGATGTGGTAATGCCTATGGAATTCTTAGTTCCAAGCAGCCTATGTGTTGCAGTGCAGGAAAGGCTTAGTCAAAATGTGTTAGTAGCTGAGAGGTTGGTTGACTTAGAAAAACTTGATAAAATCAGGCTAATTGCATCACATGGTCTTATGGTTGAAAAACTACGAAGAAAACATTGATTTGACCATAACCTAAAACATAAGGAACTGGGAACGGGGGACCTCGTCCTCATGTATGGTGTTGGAAGCACCAAGAAAAAGAAACTGAAATACATAGGGTTAGGGCCTTTTAGAGTGTACAAAATCACCCCTCAAGGGTCAGTCTGAATTGAAACCATTGATCGGGTAGAAATGGAGGGATGTATCAACAGAAGTAAACTCAAAAAATATTCTGGACCCCTGACCCATGAAATGCTCCCACAAGATCATCTTCTGAAACAAAAGAAAGAGCTAGTCAAGGAACAAATCAGACAAGCTCAAGAGGAAGCCAAGGCAAAATAGAGACTCCTAGGGAAAGTGCTACATGTGAACATGGCTTCACTCACCTTGGTTGAGGAGGATGACTGGGATATTGAGCCTGCATGCCTAAGTGTAAAAGTCTCTACAAATGATAGTCACACTAAGAGCTTAAGAGGAAGCCAAGGCAAAACAGAGACTCCAGGGAAAGTGCTACATGTGACCTTGGTTGAGAAGGATGACTTGGATATTGAGCCTACATGCCTAATTGTAAAAGTCTCTACAAAGGATAGTCACACTAAGAGCATTGCATTGATTGACAGATCAAGTCATAACTTGATCTCCTATGAAAGGTGGGTAACTCTAAAACAAACCCCACCTACCAATGCACAAGTTTGCAGTGTGCATTTATTAACTGTGCAAACCATGGGATTTTTTAATGTTTATATCTACATCAGAAATAATCCCTTGGTTGGAAAGGTATTTGTTATGCCTGCAGGAATTATACAAGAAGAGATGATTCTTGGACGATCCTGGATTTGTGCCAACAACTGTCACATCCAATGGAAACAACGGATAGTACAACTCAATGATGACAGGGACGCCATCACTGTCCCATTATGGAGTCCATTGAATAAGGGAAAACAAGTAGTGACATGCAACATGGAGCCTCCAATGCCAATAAAAGCATAGAACTTAATAGGACAAGCATCCATGTTAAAACATCATCCCCATTCATGAGAACCACAGAAAAGGTAGAAAGAGTATCTAGTCAGACAATAGTGGGTTCCCAAAGCCCAACTTTAAGCCCACTCCATCGTACACTAATGCTTAGAAGATAGCACACTCACACACACACACAAAGGATATATATATACACACACACACACACACACAACACTAATGCTTAGAAGATAGCACACTCACACACACACACAAAGGATATATATATACACACACACACACACAACACTAAGACTGCGAGCTCCTGCTAGTCAACAATGACTGATGCCTTAATACTATTATTACATATGGCATCCTCAAAGGATATATATATACACACACACACACACACACACAACACTAAGACTGCGAGCTCCTACTAGTCAACAATGACTGATGCCTTAATACTATTATTACATATGGCATCCTCAAGAACCTCAGACTCGGAGTTTGAGGGAAACCCAACGGTGACTCAGACAAGTGCTACGGGATCACCAACCAAGAAGAAGAAGAGAGCACCATGCATCCCCCCAAGCTCACTTATCTTGGTCCGTATATGCACAAGACTTCTAGGGCACCATGATCCATTTGAGCATACAAACAAATCATGGGAAGATCATCTTCCACTATCATAGTCCTGAATGCCTAAAGATCTTGGAGTTCATTGACGTGAAATACAAGCTAGAGAAGGTGGGACTTGGCAAGATGGCAAAGGTCCTCCCTACACCATAAACCCATCATTTTGTGTGAATCCTCAAGTCATATGACAGAAATACCACGAGGGGTACTATCAAGAAATACCACGAGGGGTACTATCAAGAAACCAGATGGAACAACATAGCAAGTTCTCATCATAGAGGAGATGATCCGTGAGGCTCTACAGTTCCCCCCCCTTCAATCACATGTACATCCACTTGATCAGATGCCCATGGAAGACATGCTGAAGAAGGTCGCCTACTACTACTACAACTTGAACGGGCTAGAGTACGAGAATATATGGGAGGAAGCAGATGAGAGAGCTTGTAGAGCAATGTCATTGCTCATGGATGTAAGTCAAACCAACAGACAGATACAACAGGATACCCCTCCATCAAATCGCAAAGAGTACATGAGGAAAAACAAGAAGATTGGGCATGGTACATACACAGGGAGATGTAGAATTATCTGAAATCTCACCAATCAAAGGTGTGTAATCCTTTATATGCTCATGAAAGTTCTAAGCCATTCAGTTAACATCCCCATACCCGAAGACACTCAAGAAGCAGAAGTATCACCACAGCCAAAGAAGATAAGGAGCCACATGCCCACATTCCAGAAGAATTATAGCAGGGATAAGCTATCCTAAAGGAGACAAAGGAGCTGGTACATGAGCTGAAGTATGGTAAGAAGTCCATGAAAATTATAAAGATGAGGGGAGGCCTCCAATAGGTAGAATCAGAGACAAAGCATCTAGAAGTAGAGGTTTCCCAAGACATCGCGTCCTTTTAGTAAGTTCTCAAACAACAGGAAGCAAGGGAATTGGAGAATATAAGCTTGACAACGAGTGCCGCTCTAGAGTCAACACTACACACACCAACTTCCAGCCCTGCCCATTTGGTCTTCAAAAACCTTTTGCTTCTATCATCTCAAATCTACCCACTTCAATGAGGATTGGTTCCACACAAGCTCAAGGCGAACAACAATTTCCACAGACAGATGAGGGTGAAAAGAATGAAGAGGTCACTTCAGCAGCACACCCAAAGGCTGCTCACGATGATCAAGAAGCTGAGAAGCAAAAGAGACTTGACGAAACTCCAAGCCCCAACAAGTGAAGGCGAATGGATGCTAGAGACACTATACATGAAGGGTCCTTCTACAATATCTACAGGCTGATCATTTCCTAGAAGAGACATGGAAGGACTCGACATGTTGCTACAACACCAAAGTCATGAAACAGAAGGCTCAACGTCCACAAGTTCATAAATATGGTCCCAAGAACAACGGGTATGGCATTGTCACTTGCTCACTACTCATATGTTGCATGACAAAAATGCCAAGCTCTCTGGAAACAAGTCTAGGATACCACTGAATCGGTGCAGGCTCTTAAGGAACACATAGCAGCAATCGATGCCATGCACATAGAGGTAATCCTAAAGAGTTTAAAGGTAGCCGAGGTAGGGCTCCAAACCTTGAAGGGTAATAATAGGCTGATCATCATCAGCAAGACGATAGTCCACACCACCAAGGAGAATGAGGAGCTCAATGCCAAATTAGAATAAGTGAAAGAACAACTTCAACAAGAAGTGGCGACCAACAGAGAAAAGGAACTGGAGCACACACAAAAGTTGAGAGATGCATACGCTACCTTTCAAGCCAAGGAAGAGGGGTTCACTGAACAAATCAATGAGCTCAAAGAAAAAATTGTTGTCTTAGAACAAAAGGTGGTAAGCCTCCAAGTAGAGCGTGAGCAGCTGAACAAGGCACATGCTGAAAAGCTAAAAGCCCTCAATGAGGTGATCAATGCAAGGACAAAGGAGATAGATCAAATGTTGGTCAGCCCATCAACAACACGTACTTAAACATGTACACCAGCAACTAACCAGCAACCAAATCTTAGTAGAGGAGCGGATCAAGCAGCAGGTTGAAGTGGCTAAAGCTCAAGCCATCACTTCCAAGATGGCACAAGAGGAAGCTACACGAACATATGAAGAGCTGGTTGCTGCTCGAGAGGTTCATGAGGTAGCCATCTCCGGACTCCTTTCAAACAAAGATTCCAGGATTCAAAAACTGGAACGACAGCTTGCCCTCCAGCACGATCTCAAAGGACTAATCAACCTGATAAATTATGATAACTCATCGAACGCGCTTCGGAGATAGGTTTGTTGCTAGTAACTCCTCAAGTCCCTCCTCAGACTCTAACCTTGTTATTATCTACACTAACCCTCTCTCTTCTTCAATATGAAATTAACCTCAACGATGACCTCACTCTAGGAGACCTCACACTGATTCATCAAAATATGGAAAGGGATGCAGACCCAACATTGGTAATGGGAATCCTTCAAGGGGATATAATCCTTACTGACCCAATTGATATTTTCTTCTTTCCCTTACATCCCATAGTGCTAAACCTTCGTAGTTGGTGTTGGGTGCTATAACAGTCAGACATCCTGGATAACAGTGTCGATAAACTCGACCTGTTTCTACTAGATGACATACCATTAACACTCGGCCAACTATGAAGTTGTTGCACATAGCTACCAATGGGTGGGTAATTAGCCACGGCTGGATTGAAGTTTATAATACCCATTAACATCTAAATATCTTTGAATCAACATTATATCATCCGTTTGGTATTATAAAACTCTGTGGAAACATCCAGAAGAATTTGGAGGCTATGCTCACTCCCATGGTTTATAATTTTGATAAATAGCATATTGAATATCCTAATATATCCACAACAGATAAACTTGCACTCCAAGAATTTATGAAAGCTAACAAGCCCACCCCCACCCAACCACCCCCAAGTTCAAGAAGAAACACCAAGATCCTCCACTGCTTTTACTTATCCAGTGTTTACTTCCATCGCCCCTAGTAAATTACTAAATCCATTTCCTAGTGTATCTCCTACAAACAAAATTGAGGCCGATTGTATTTCTCTCGCTTCTCTTCTATCCCCGCTGATTTTCCCAATAAACCCTCTCACCCCCGCCCGAGGAGATGCCGACACCAACTCTATCTCCACCAAGGCCACTCAATGAGATACGTGATCTTCACCCTCAGGATGACATACAAGCTTGTACTAATGTAAATGTCGAGTCTCTGTCAGCTGCAAAGTACGAGGGCTTCATCCAAGCAAGTAATCTCCTCTTGAAGCCAAAACTCATGTTCAAGATGCTAACGCAAATCACACCATTTGAGCCTACCCAAAAGATTCCTACCAGAGGCCTACTCCACCATGGAGTCGCGAAAGCAGCCCTATGTAGCATACCCTCTCTGAGAGCCTCCATGCCTAAATTGGAAGAGCTATTGCTGCCAATGGGTGGAGAAGGGACATTGTGGGAAAATGTGGCTCGTCACACCAAACTAGCCAACCCGCACTTGGCTGATCCAAATTGTAACATTCATGATCAATTTTTGTTTCCGAAAATGGCGCAAACAATACCCAGTACATACAAGGGGAGGCTATGCATCAATCAAAATAGATGATACCAATCCTCGACTCGAGGATTTTGGCATATAGCCTGGAGCAAAAAGTTCCTGACAATGCCAGAGTACAGTTTTTAGTACCAGTGCTCCCCGCCAACATACCCCGCCAACATAAAGAGTGGATCCACTTTACATGCCAACATAAAGGCGGCTCACTCCACTCTAGTTCCACGAAGCAAAGCAAAAGGGATTCTCACATTTGTTATAACTTCCCTCACTTTTTGCCATCCACATTCTCGGACGTCACAAGTCAAAGGTAGCAAATGCTCACATGGATACGAGCTTGGTGAAGGATTCCAGATTCGGACATACTAGTTGTTATCAGATTCATAAAGTTAGTCGTAGTTCTTATTGATCAACCAAAAGAAAGGTATGATGGATTTAAGGCACAGCAGCTCTGCTTTGACATGAACAGAGGCTTGATTGAACAAGGCATGATGCTTTGTTATCATCGCCTCTTAGGTGTCTACCAAGTTACATGCATGTCACATTGGAGGACATGGTAGACACCAGGTTCTGGTCATCACACTCAGCTTTCAGAAGAATCCTTTAAAAGCTTCAATCTCGCCAGAACTTCTATAGACACGAGTTTAGTGACCAGGTCTTTTGACCTAGGTAAAAGGTTTTGAGGATAGAACCTACATCAAATAGAGGGGGATGTGAATCCCATTTTGGATTAACAAATATTCTCCTCCAATTTAGGACATTAATAAGTGTTATGTAAAGGCACTATAAAAGTTGTACATTTTGAGATACTAGCCACCCAAGGCCTTAGTTAGGAAATTTTGGGTGCCCAAGTGCGAATAAGGGCCAGATGTATAAAAGGCAATTTCTCATAATGAAAGGACACAATCCCCCTTTGTGCTACGAGAGCTCTTGCTTTGGAGGGAGAGAGAGAGAGAGAGAGAGAGAGAGAGAGAGAGAGAGAGAGAGAGAGTGCTCTAGTGCATGTTCCTCTTCTATACATGTGTGTAGGAGAGTGAGAGGTAGATTGCCTTGCATTGTGGTTGGTGCGAGTGACTCTGTGGTGGTGACAGCATGGAGGTGGAGCTTACCAAAGCGATCTTGGAGAGCCTTAAGGGACGCGAGCTCAAAGCATTGGTATGTACTCACCAAATGATAGTTGTTGTATATTGCTTCTTCCAATTATGAATGGGTAGAGTTCTCTCTTGGGAGGTGCGGTAGCCCATAACACTTCAAAATGGGTAGATTTAAAATAGAAACCAAAAGAGGATGTAAAACCTTCTAAACCCAAGAAAAACAAGGGATAACAAACTGTCGAAAACAAGGTTGAAATAAAGGACAAGGGAAAGGAGCTTGTGAAGGACCCAACCCCAAAAAATCCAAAAGCTAACATGATGCGAATGCATCCACCTCAAAGGCTAACAATCAAACCAAAAAACCCACATGTGCGACACATGATACAAAAGCCCAAAAGAAAGTTCGTTCTCGTTGCATGGGTAAACATAATGAAAACCTAATGATCCAAAGAAAGTTAGAAGATGAAACAACTTCTAGTACTTCACTTAGTGAGGGCGAAACAAGTTCTTACTCATCACTCAGTGCACCTCACAAACCAATCAAGAAACTAGAACCCACCCAACCACCCCATATTGAAAATTATGATCACATGACATGCGAAAAGCAAAAAGCAAGCTCAGGAGAGCATGCTTAGCATTGTTGAGTGTCATATAGGATCACAGGTTGTGATTGAACCTCATAATGTCAAACCTAAAAAAAGCAACCAAAATATATAAAACAGAGGAGTATCACTTCCCCTTTCAAGAGGAAGATGTACTCTCTACAAAAATGAACCCATCAAGACAAGAAAAGTCATTAAAAGCAAATTGCACGAATCGTGCAGTTGAAAAAGCACGTGAGGAATTCGATGAATCCCTTACGAAATTTAAGCAATCTCTCAAATCCTCATTTAGAGGAGTTTTTTTTTCTTGTGGCGAGGTTAGAATAGCTTCAATCCTTGCATCTTTAAAGGTTGACCATGAGTTATACACCAAGAGCTCAAGAGCTTTATATCATAGACCTCAGTTAAAATTGTTAAAGAACCGAGTGTGCCATTGTACACATTGGGCACTCTTGAAAAAGATGAAAGCCAAGAAGAGGATGAAAGTGAATGGGAATATGAAACCAAAAACGGGAACTAAAACTGAAATAAAAACTAAAAACATCCATGGTTCCACTTGAAGATTCTATCATGATATGGTTAGATTTCCCTATGGGTAATGATGTTAAGCGTAAACGCACATTGATTAGCCCCTGAGCTAGTCATAACATCCTAACAATAGACACTTGGGTGTCATTAGGGAAACCTAAAATCATCCCTAAAGACAACTCTCTTGCAAGAGGTGCTAATGGATAAAACATTGAAGTACCAAGTTGCTTTATTAGCTATGCTACTCAAACAATCGCGACGAAAATGTGAAATTTAGATTCCATGTTACCCGGATCCCCTTCAATATGATCTCATCCTTGGTGGAACTTGGGTACGTGACTCGTTTTATTCAATTAACGAATCCATGCAAACAGCACCTTGAACATATACGGGAGGAAGAGACCTTGGAGGAGGAGTTGGAACTCCCAACATATCTTACATAGAATACCCCAAGGGTTATGGTTGGATTTGAACTTCAAAATAAAATCACCACAATCCAAGCATAGCTTTATCCACAACAACAACACAATCTCACGACCCTCAAGTTATGGGATTTGTTAGGTCAACCAACACTAGACACTCATCCAAAGAAATTCCATTCACAAACAGACATAAACATGCCATGTTTGGGTACCTTGAACAAAAAATATATATATAATCTAACCCCCTTACATATAAGTTTTTTGTGGTTGAGTATGTATTGGAAATAGATTTGATCTTGGGGCATAAATGGACTATTGCTACTACCCAAGCACCACTCTGCTTTGCTGCAATAGGGTCATGATGGTCAATGAAACAAAGTTGACAATACCATACTGCACTACGGGAGAAGATCCAACCCTAATGGATTTATATAATGCTGAATGCAAAAAGCTACAAGCCTCTTCCTCGAAAGCCCCTCTACATGAAGACCTACCATCTGCAGCATCAAAATGACCGACTCTAATAAAGCATCAAAATGACCGACTCCGATAAAGCATCTACCCCTTCAACTCTAACAAAGTCCAATGCCAAAACCTTGCAATCAACAGCCATTCCTGAAGAAGTTCCCCAAGTGCAACCATCTATCTCTAAACGAGATCTCAAAGAAAAAGCCTCAACCTTGACAACACCTCATCGACCACCCTCTCCATAGGAGCGGGCTATATGCTCAAAAGCCTCATCATCGAAAGCCACTCCACAAAAGACTAAAGCCTCATCGTCAACAATGCCCATGAGTCTCAAACCTGCACCCTCAGTGTGCCAACCAAATGTGAAGGAGGACCCCACACCTTCCACTTCATCCAAAAAGAAAACCCCACCATGACAACCAAGATCATGGTATTAAAATGTGCGTGGAGAAGCAACTACTTGTAGCTCAAGGCTACTACGAAGACACCAATCCAATTCCACATTTCCACCAATTGTTTGAGTAGCATAGCTAAAGTAAAATTGTCCAATTGTTTGAGTAATATAGCTAAAGCAACTCAGGCCAAATAAGAATAAAATTACTCCACAACATCGTCCACAAAAGCCTATGCGAGTTCCTAAAAGAACTCCAACAACTCAACAAGTGTGGGTATCAAAAAGATTACTGCAAGCACAAGGGTAAAACCAAGGGAATACCAAAGCTTGGATTCCCAAGCGCATCAAGAAGTGTCCCAAGCCTGCTCAAAGAAAGAAGCCTCAAAGGCATTAACCATTAACTCCTAATGTTCATCAAAGATGGGTGCCTATGCACGTGCTTGAAGAACAAGGATACTATGATAGAAATCCCATCATATGATTGCCAAGATCAAACAAAGGAAGGAACGCTTCACCAACACCTTCAACCCGAGCAGCTTCACCAACACCTTCAACTCGAGCAGCTTCACCTAAAGTTTGACAAGAATGGAGACCCAAGAAACACCAAGCAAGCCACGCAACCTCAGTCATGCTTACAACACATACACAAGAGCTTGTGTGTTCAGTCAACACCACTGGCAACCAACCAGAAGTTTGTCCCTACCGCCTCGATAACAATTGAGCTACAAATTCAAGAATCAATTCCCACATCTGTAAAAAGGAGACTTATAAGTGCATCAAGGACAAACTCACGATGCTCTTTTCATCCCTCTGGATGAGAATCATGAGTGCAAAAGCTATGTGGCAGACATAAGAACCTATTCTCTCAAAAAGGAGAGTAGCCATAAGAACCTGTTCTCTCAAAAAGGAGAGTAGCCATAAGAACCTATTACTCGCAAGGTGGTAACAACCTACTCTGTCAAAAAGGAGAGTATCCACAAGAACCTGTTGCTCGCAAGGTGGTTTTTTTTTTTAGGAAAAGAAAATGACACAACACAAGGGAGTCACACAAATGGCCTACATAAAAATGGTAAAATATCACAATAATAAACTCCCAACGATCTTCCATAGCCAATACATTTTTTAAGATTATAGCTTACTATAAGTTTTGGCTAAGTTAATATAGCAACTACTCCATAAGTACATATCCATACTCATGCACTGGAGGACATTTGCACCAAAGCCTCATCATCAACAACTTTCTAGGTACATCTCTGGATGGGGGGGCCATGGTGGGTGAAAGCTTGGTCAATGGTACAACCCATAGAGCCTAGAATTTTCCTTCAAATTGTAAACCTCTCCAAACAAAAGTCTTCACAACACATTGACCTCTAATCCTTAGTGAAGATATCTAAATTATCCTCACAAGTCGATGTGATTCTTTCTTGCCTCGCCAACAACTGGCTACTTCAACAAAAGTAGGAGCTCAATAAGAGTCTATTTGACTCAGTTCTTGTACTTCATGTATACCTACTTCCTACACACCAACATTTGACAAGAATCCTACCACAAAAAGGTACATCATCAAAGGCCAATTTCTTCAAATGATGAATGTCACTTCAATGAATCAGATGAGGAACTGAGAATCACAATCTCATTCTGATGATTTTGTCTACATTCCTCCGGATCCTTCCATCTCTTCTCCCCCATCCTTAATATCTCTTAGTTTCCCAACTAACACAAATCACATGTAACTTTACTTATGATTGCCAAAAACAAAGTGAGAAAAAAATATAACCCACATAAAATGTGCTCACAAAAATATAAAAATGCAATCACTCGCAAAAAACCCCCCACCCATTAGCAATTCTTGCTAATCTCTAACCTTTTCATTTACTAACTAGACTTTCTTATTCCTTCCGAAGGACCGAGGACCATTGAACGTCACTCACCATCAAAAGCCATCAACAAAACTTATCAATTCTTCCTACACAAAGGTCTTCAACGCGATCTCACGAAGACGCGTTTGGCATCAAGATAGGGGGAATGTTAACCCATTCCTAGGGTTAACAAGAGCTACTGCCATTATCTTACATCAAGGAGTCAAGGTAGATACACCAAAAGGTCATACATTCAAGATATGAAGCAATGGTGTCCAAATCTATAACTTGGACGGGCGCCCGTAATAGTCCGATGGAATACTTATGGCGATTTTCGCTTCAACAGCGTGTGGTAGTAAGTTAGGATGAAGTCACAAGTGATGTACGTCATGGATATATTATGAGAGTAGTCATTGTAATAGCATTAGGCCTCTTATGAGCCTAAAGTTCCCGACTGGCCATAGTTTAAGTGAGTGTGAACACTTATGGCCATGTATATAAGTGAATATCTCTCACAATACAAAAAACCCTCCCATTGTGCAATAGAGTCTTGCTCTTGATAATCCTCTTGTTAATATCTCTCTAATTCATGATAGTGAGTGTGTGTGTGTGTGATTGAAGTGAGGTGACAAGAGGGACAAGTACATGTAGTGCAATGCGGTGGTGTGACAATGCTTGCAGGGAAGCACAGTGGAATTGCTTCTCAAGGAGTTATAGAGCTTGGAGACCTTAATGGCTATGAGCTCAGCCATTAGAAACATCCTCATGACAGTTTCCGTTCACCAGGTAATCTTCTTGTTGGATGTGTTTCGAAGGGGGTTTGGGTGAGCCATAACAACTATAGTTTTCCCTTTGTCCTTGGCCTTCTTTATCTTTTTTCTTATCTTCACACTCATCCTTCTTCCTTTTGTAGATATCAATCTTTGATCATATGTCCATAGTAGAAGCATGTCCTTGGTTCCTTCTTCTTCTTCTTGTCAATTGCAAACGTTTGGTCATCTATTCCTGAAGGGGGTAGAAGACTTTCTTGCTTCTCTTCTAGTCTCTTCCATAATTAGTGAGAAGAAGCACATGCAATTATCTTAGTTTTTTATTGTTTTTTGTTTTATTTTAGTTCTTAGGTTTTTCATCATTTTTAGGTATATGTGTATGTATAATTTGTAGGAGGCGCTATGTTATATATGTATAAATGGAGTTTAAGGATTACGGCTTACCATGTAGGCCCACTAAGCAAAGGAAGAGAATCGGTTGTCCATCCAGAACAAAAGCTTTAATGTCATCATCTCTGTTGACAGATTTGGTGGCACACTTGATTTGGGCTTTGTCCTTTTAGCTCCAGCTAGCAAGTTGGTGTTGTAGCATGGCACTGCCTCCTATGGGTGTTATGGGCCCGTTGTGATCCCCTTGGGCCTTAGGAATGCATGGCTGTTCCACGGAAGTGTGTACATAGATCTCTTTGGTGTTTGGAACCAGTTGTGGCTTTTCTTTGATGGAAACAGTGGTAGGTAAGGCCACTACACATGAGCTAGCTATTGTCTCTTGTTGTTGCTTGGTGTCCACATGATCCTTCAATTCCTTTGGAGGTGGTGTCAACACGTGAAATGAGGTGGTAGCCACTACTCTCCACTCTTGCTTAAGCTTGGGGATTGGCGTTGGAGGCACGGCTTTAGGGGGGCACCAGAGGCACAACTTTAGGTATCCACTCCATTTTTGGTTTAGTGTTTGATGGTGGTGTGGTTGTAGAGACTTGTGGGAAACCAAATGTAGGGGTTCCATTTGTAGAATCCTAACATTTTGATGGGAATCCTGTAAGGCTTGAGTTGTGGGTGAAAATATTTTGCATGAGGCTCTAACTTGGCATATTTATACTCATGGGTTGGCTTCTATAACCAAACATTATGGCTGTCAGGTCTTTGCTTTGGTGATATACGTGCCTTCGCTAGCTAGGGTATTCTTGGGTACCCACTCCTTGGTGACCTCTCTGAAGGGCTATTGAGGATAACATTTGGGGGGTGGTCTTCAACTTTGCAGGCAAGACTTTGGATCTTCAACATTTTGAGTGTTGAGAGTGACAGGGATTACCTGAGTTGCTGTGGAACCTACAAGTGGTGGGTAGGATGTTGATAGGTCCAAGGTGTCCACGTCTAGTATAACCATTTCATGGGGAAGCTTAAGTGTTGTGGGCGGCTGGACGCGGTGAGGCGAGAGGAGTGTTGAGTGTTAAGAGTGACAAGGATTACCTGAGTTGATGGCCTACAAGTGAAACCTAGAAGTGGTGCAAGGGGTAGGATGTTGATAGGTTCAGGGTGTTCTCGTCTAGTAACCATTTTGTGGGGAAGCTCGAGTGTTACAGTTTTTTTCTTCCAATTGACTACATAATCAGTGGGGCTGAAATCCATCCCCTCCCAAGGATGATGCTTTCTTTCATAGTACCTATGGGAAGCACATAAAACTTGCATGATGCATGTTTAGTTCCAAAGTAAAATTTTACTTCAAAACAATTGACAGTCATGGATTGGGAGTTGTTTATTGTGGTAATGATCATTTGCAGATGGTGTGAAGAGTGGTGGCTTAATGAGGTGCACATCTCCTAGGGCTAGCCATGGTGTCAACCAAGGTTGGCCACATAGCTAAGTGGCCTTTCTCGATGAGGAACTCTAGATCAAGGCAAGCAGGTTTCACCACAGTTTGGGAAAACTCTAGAGCTTAAGGGTTCTAGTTCTTTAGCTTTTTCAGGAGCTAGTGTGGCCTTTGGGGCTTGTGCCTTAGTCACTTTAGCTACTAGCTAAGGTTAAAGCTTGAGCTTTTTGTTTCTTTTTTGCCCTGGATGTTTCTTTCGCTACTACCATCATCTTGGTTTTGGGGCTTGTAATGGCATCATTAAGGGAAATTGTATGAATAAGTCCTCCTTGTACACTCACAAGTTAAGGCTCCTTGTACACTCATAAGAAGTTAAGGCTCATTAACCACTCATAACAATAAGTCCTCCATATACACTCATAAGTTAAGGCTCATTGGCATGGCTCTGTATCACTGGATTTGGGGATGGAGTTGGGGTACTTGGTGTGTGACGGCTCGACAATTCTATGAAGACACTTGACAACATTGTGCATGCCTTTGCAATGGAGACATTGAAGAGGTGGCTATGACATGTTATTGAAGTCTCTCACCCTTTGTCACACCATGGATTCAAAAAAGGAGGCATAATCAATGGATAGAGATTGTTTTGGATATCCATATGAATTTTATTACTTATATGACTCATAGATCTCTTGTTTTTCAGACTCTCAAAATCCATTAGCAAAAGCATGGAGAAGAATGTGGGGAGAGGATGACCTCTTGAGCTCCTTGTAAGCAAACACACATACATAAGAGTAGACAAGCACACAAGAGAGATGAATGGATGAATTTACTTTTATTCTCCTCTCTTGTCTAATCCTATAACATAAGAGTAGACAAGCACACAAGAGAGATGGATGGATTTACTTTTATTCTCCTCTCTTGTCTAATCCTATAACATAAAGAGATAAGAGTACATACTATATGTGTCAACCTGACTACATGAGTTAGAATTATATGTGTGAACCCGACTACATAAGCTAGTACTATGTTATATCTCTAATACACCCAAGTGGATCACATAGCCTATAAACCATTGGGTAGCATATCCCACATAATCTCACCATGTCCACAACACTAGTTGAGCTTGATATCTCAGCACTCCCCCTCGAGCTCAACTCCACACAGTGTAATCTAAGTAAGCTCATAAAATTGTGAAGCTTCTCTATACCCAATGCTTTTGTGAAGTTGTGAGCCACTTGATCCTCTATGCTAATATATACTAGATCCACATCACCTGCTAAAGCCTTCTCCCTCACAAAATGATAATGCACCTCAATGCGCTTTGTCCTAACATGATAAATTAGGTTACTGGCTAGGTATATGCTACTCATGTTGTCACAATAAATTACAACGTCTGTATCCATGAGCTTACCCATATCACCAAGTAGCTTCTGAAAACCAAGCAATCTCATATTGATAATGTCTGTATTCACGAGCTCACCCATACCACCAAGTAGATTCTAAAACTAAGCAACCTCATGTTGTCACAATAAATGACAATGTTCATATCCACGGGCTCACTCATACCACCAAGTAGCTTCTGAAACCAAGAAACCTCTTGCTGTTACAATAAATGACAAATTTCATATTCATGGGCTCACCCATATCACCAAGTAACTTCTAAAATCACATTGTCACATCACCTATTAGAGCCTTCTCCCTCACAAAATGATAAAGCACCTCAATCTCCTTCATCCTAACATGATACTCATGTCACAATAAATGACAACGTTTGATCCACAGACTCATCCATATTACCAAGTACCTTCTAAAACCAAGTAACCTAGAAAGGCAAGAGGCTGCTGACTAGACTTTGCCCACTCGACAGCTTCCCAGAAAGAAAAGATGTTATCAAATATACTCCTTCCTTGGAGGAACCCATTCTGTGTATCATGGATAGTCCTTTGGAGAATCGCCTGCAACCTTATACTCAAGGCTTTAGCTAAGATCTTATATGCATATCTAAGGAGAGTGATGGGCCTCCATTGTTTGATGTCAGTCTTGTCCCCACTCTTGGGGATAAGGTGAATCAGCCCCTCCGTGAGGTATGGCGGCATCATACCCGACAGCCACATTTCCTGAAGGGCAACAGTGATAGCATCTCCAATATGATCCCAAAAAAGAATAAAGAAGGCGGGAGAAAGACCATCATCCCCTAGGCATGAACTACTAGAAAGAGCATGTAGTGCGTGAAGGAATTCATCCTTCGAGAAAGGGGCATCCAGGGAAGAACACATAGCATCTGTAATGAGCCTGGGCATGCACTCCCAAACTTTCTGTCGTGCCACATCTCTTGGAGGAGAGGGCACCTCTGCAGTCAACAAAGACCGATAAAAATCTGAAGCAATTGTTAGACAATTCTTGGGAGATTATTGCTAGCATCTCAACCTCGAATATCTAGAAGGCTAGATGCACTAAGGCCATTGAGGGTACTCCCGTTCTTGTTTCTCAGTGTCTTTGCAGGATTTGGAGTGATATTATTCACACCATTATGGCTACTTGGGCCATAATCCAGGGATCTTTAAGGGCTGCGGAGAGAGGAAGCACGCCCAGTTTATGAGAGAGTGGGACATTGGTATCTTTTTCACATCCTCTCATTCAGGACCCTATTGGCAGCACAGGGCTCCCAACAATTGGTTGAGATCTCCACCTTGCTTGGTGTGAAATCTCCATTTTGTAAAATTTTTCATACTTAATAGAAGTCTCCTTTCTGGAAAAAAAAAAAGACCACGTAACCTCATAAGCTTCCATAGCAGCATGACAAGAAATGGCTATTTCTTGTTGCTCCAACTCACAAGCAGCACTCCTAAAAGAAAACATAAATCCAATGATAGAGATCTTATATCTGAGATACTACTAGCCCAATCACCATTTGTATACCTATGTAGATGTATCTCTTTGCTAGCCTCATAGAAAAGTCCATAATCAATAGTGGAATTTATATAACTACCAATCTCATAGAAAAGTCCATAACAACAGTGGACTTTATATATCTAAGAATCCGTCTAACCACATCCAAGTGTGGCTTCCTAGGGGCTTACATAAACTGACTCACAAGTCTAATATCATAGCTCAAATCTAGCCTAGTAATGGCAATGTAAATCAAGCTATCCATTATGCGCCTATACGTAATGGTAGGGTCCTTCATCTGTATCTATGGAAAGCTTAGTGTTCTACTCCAATGGCACTGAAATAGGCTTACAACCTGTCATACCAATGGCACTAAAATAGGCGTACAACCTGTCATACCATACTTGGACAACATGTCTAAGCCATATTGACTCTGTAATAACAAAATGCTATGAGGTGATCTCACCAAAAATATACCATAGCTCACCCAAATCTTTCATCTTAAGCTTTTGCATCAAATGCATCCTGACATCATGTATGTTAGCATCACTACTAGGGTGATAGTCAAGTCATCCATATAAATGGCTAACAACATGATCCCTCTATCAGCCTTTTTCACATAATGCGAAAAATTTACATTGGACAACTGAAATCCAATAGTAACAAGATATTTCCCAATCTTGTTTGACCATGCTTCTTTAAGCCTTACAAGACTTTACGTAGCCTACACATAAAATTTGGATATGCATCATCTTCATATCCTAGTGGTTGCATCATGTAAACTTCTTCTATAAATCACAATGGAAGAACTCCTTCTTGATATCCCTTTGATGTAAAGACAACCATAGCATGTAAGAATACATTCTTCATATCCCTCTAATATAAAGATAACCATAGCAGTGATAGCTCTCACACAGTAGTAGGCGCAACCGGACTAAATGTTTTCTCATATTCAATGCCATATGTCTATGTATAACCATTGGCAAGCAGTCTTGCCTTACATAGATATTCACAAATCCATCTGAGTCATGCTTGACCTTGTACAACCATTTATATTCAATTGCCTTCCCCTTAGGCAAAGACACTAAATCCCATGTTGCATTGTATCCAATGCTACCATCTCATTTAGGCTTTGGATGATGTGTATCCTCTATCTCTTGGTTTGCTTCTACATCCCTATCTTGAAGATTGTCTACTAGGTCTATTACCTCACGCCACACTCATCAAAGATGTAGTGTTTACAAATGGTCATGAAGCCTCTTGCTCTTGAGATCAGTCGTAAATTGATCAATAAGCAATGATTCATCTAGCCTTTTGTGAGGGGACTACATCTCATATGGAGATGCTTAGTTCTAGCAATGTAATCCCGCATTATCTCACCTTCCTCTTGCTTGAGGTTATAGATTTGTGCTATGGGGCTCCAGTGAGAATCCCACTTGAAGGTGTGTCTCAAGACCTCATAGATGGCCTTTCCTAGTGGGTTTAGGGACCTAAACCCACTGGGCTAAGTTTTTCTTCAAGGAAAAGTCCAAATGAGGAGATCTTAGTGGGATCATCAATCCTTCCCATGGCTTCACAAACTTAATGAAACTTCTCTAGGTACTGAATGGGATCTCTCTAGCTCCATTAAGTTTAGTCATAGCATCCTTGAGATATGAATTGGCTTAGTTTTGCCCAAATTTGAGGCTCTTGGTGTCATGTTTATGGCAACCCCTCTTCCCATTTCAAACGTCAGCATGTCTTCCACATATAGTGGTGGAACATAAGGGAAAGGCTACATAAAATCCTCTATTTAAGAATTTAGAGTTTCTTTCTCCAAGATTTGAATAAATCACATTATGAAAATGTATCACATAAGATAAAAGAAATTGAATTAGAAGTAGAAGCATACATTTAATAAGGGTTGATGCACCGGCCCCGAAAAAAAAGTACATATTTAATATGGTGCCAATGAGATGAAAATAAGAGTATCTTACACCAACAAACATTTTTCCAAGGGCCTTGCTATTTTGGAAATTCAGCTTGAAACACCCATAAGGGTATAATTTCACTATGGTTGTTCATAAATTGATTTAAACATGCAAACGTTATCCTTGTTTTGCTATCAAGCAAAGGAATGGGATTGAGAAAAATACATGCTTAATGCAATGGTTTATCCATCCTCAACAAAGGAAGAAAATTGCTTATGACATTTTCATCTTGAATTACCTAGAGAAACAAGGAAAAATGTGAACAATAAAATGTTGAAATAATTAAAAGTCACACCATGGACCAAGGTAAAAAGCCAACAATGGTGATAAATTTAGAAATGATGAGGATGACATTGGGAATAAGCAATAATATTTTCTTAATTTAAATAAATGTGAGGTACAAACTTTTCTTTAATGGCAAACTGTCCATTCCTCGCTAATTCTATAACAATATGGTTGCTGCATAATTTCTTCTTCTTTTTTTGAAAAGATTGGAATTATATTAATGGAAAAAATACATAAAGCTTTTTAAGCTTAGAAGCTAAACTTCAATATCTAAATACTCAAAAAATAGAAAGCTTCATTCTTCATCTATACTCTCTGCAGCCTTATCTCATTTAGGTTTATAAAAGTATGGACAATCGAAACTTAAGCTATCAAAAATCTTAATTTTATACATACCATTTGTTTGTCACACATACTAGTTCATCAAAAATCTCGATTTTACACATACTAGTTGTTTGTCTCACCAAATAAAATACTTTTTTTTTCTGAATCTGCTCTCCCTCATCCACATCATCACAACCGCATTGAAATATAACCTAACTAAAGTCTAATTAAATCTTGATTACAAACTTCATTGGAGAGCTTTATAAAGCTTCGAACAAGATTAAACTGCATGTTCTTCATTTACATATAGCCTCCATACTCCCACACAATCTATCAGTAAGGCATAGTGCCTCAAATCTTTGAGTTTTGGCTAGAACCACAAGCTTCATTGCATATAGCCTCTATGCTCCAACACAATTTATCAGTAAAGCATAGTGCCTTAAATCTTTGAATTTTGGCTAGTACCACAAGCTTTGTTACATAAAGCCTCCAAGAGATGTTACATAAAGCCTCCAGGAGAGTAATGACATAATCCCACAGTCCAACTCTTCTACTGTATAGTGATAATTTCGAAAGCCAGAAAGATCATGATGGCTTCATCTCAATCAGAGACTAGCAGTACATGTAAATATCGATGATGATGATACACAAATCGAATGGCTTCGAAAAGGATGAGTTAATAGTGATTTCTCACCCATGAGGTTACCATCAACACTCGCCATTTATTAACTATGTTCTAGAAAAAGATAACAAATTATTGTGTTGTAAGTGGTATGTTGTTTGCTAGCACAAACTGCACTTGCAATCATGTTGGGACAAGAAATTCCCTATTAAAAGAGTCCATTCATGAAGAGCAGTCTGTACAAAGCACAATTACAGTGAGAAATGAGATCATAGTGGTTGAAGCTACTAGAAACATCCCACTGTGGAGAAGATACAGAGAAATGCAGCATGAGGTCACATGGCTAAATTTACTTGCTTTCTTGTCTACAATTCATTCAACTGCATCAATAGGAGGATGAATTTTTGGTGCGCTCAAATGTTACACACCAGGTAAGCATACCATCATTCAGTTGGTTCTCTCAATTGTGATGTTGGTTGTCAGACGGATAACAGATCTTTTTCCTTCTTTTTCAAGGGGTGGAGTGGAGAGTTTTAAAAAATGCTTCTTGTTGACTTGGAGGAAACATTTGCCCCATCAAGGATGACCAAAACCTGAAAGGTCCTAGCCTTCGCAGTAGAGCAGAGATGAACAGTGCTCCCAGGCAAGCGTCTGTCCACCCGTTATGTTTGATGCTTTGCAAGCATCTGTCCAGTCATTATGTTTGACACTTTGCAAGCATCTGTCCACACATTACGTTTGATGCTTCAGAGCACAGCCCCATCGCTTCTGCCTTTCGTGCAGCTTGCATTGTCATGTGCTCGAGCCTCCACTTGCTCTCCTCGTGTTCTTTGCCAGTTGATCTGTCATCTTAATCCAACTGCTGCCTAAAATCTTCAGCATCTTCCTCTGCCTCCTCATCAGAAAGCATGTCCATGTCATCATCTTCATCTGCTTCCACCTCAATATCAGAAGCATCACCCTCACTTGTCTCGGAAGAATCGTCATCAACCAAATCACAGTCATCTTCCTCTGTTTCCAAGGCAGCACGAAGCTCGGGAGACACTTCCTCATTGCTTCCAGACATTGGTATTTTTTCACCACTTGGCCAACCCCGATACATAATGATTTTGTTCGGTTCTTGAGAGACTAGAACTCCTCCAGTCAAATCCTATAAAACACAAACATAAATTTCCCTTAAAACACCTGTTCAAGAGATAGAAGCTTTGCAAGTGGAATGCATTAACAACCAAAACAAAGCAGTCACCTCTAGTTCATGCACCAAGTCTTGTACCGATGTGCCCCGACCTCTATTCTTCACTCCAATTACTACAAGAGCATGGCTTAAGAAGTGAACACGGAGGGCTCTAGCAAGCCCTACCAGAACATTGCCCTTTCCTGTGTGCTCAAAAAGCTTTACAAATAAGCAAGTGCTGGGCCCCAGTTCACACACACACACACAAAAGCATGGCTTGCTTGGCAGTGGTAAACAAGAGAGGTGTTACATGATTTACATACCAACATTGAAACGGGCTCCTACACCGAGTTTGAGAGCCTTCCTCCTGAGTTTGAGCCTTTCAAGGTTGGTAAGCGGATCAGCCCTATAGATTGGACCCAATCCAACCAATCTTAAAAGCTCTTTCTTGTCTATACGAGGGCTTTCTGTGTGTATTCCATCATCAGATAAGCTGTGTTTATTTCCAGCAGTCACAGGAACCTCTCCTTGTTCATCCTCAAGTACACCATCATTCTAAAAAATACAAGCAGCCAAACAGACAAGCCTCTTCAAATTTGTTAAAAGAATGCCTACATATTTATGTTAAGGAATATACCTCCAGATCTATGGAGGATAGACTGCTGCAGTCAATTCCAAGGGCTACACGTGATATGTCATCTTTAACCTCCCCCACTTCCCTCTGTAACATGGCAATTACCATCACACCAGCATAACCAGATTCAATCAACATGCAAATGTAGACCAACTTGGTATCAATGCAATGACAAGCAGCATTAGTACCCACACCCATGCACGTGCACACGCCATGCAGGAACATGTGCACACGTGCACACACGCACTCACGCCCATGCACACGTGTGCCGACATATACACCCGCGCACACAGGTGCAGGTGTAGAATTGGACCAGATCAAAGATACATACCAGGCCAGCTCTCATTCTACTTATCTCCTCTTCCAAAGCTTGAACGTGCTTTAACAATGACTGCAACCAGCAAAAAAGAGCTACTGAGAAGAGCGACATAAAACTTAAATATATCAACAAATATATACGTCTCACCAAGAAGAGCATATCCAACTTACACCAGGACAATTATGGCAATGCAAACATTTATCAAGAAGACAGTTATGAAGTCTAAGCTAGGTTCTGAATAGAGGATGTTGCAAACATTTGTATCTATAATAATACCACAAGCTGAACTTTACATAAGTGGACACGAAGCTGTCATTAGAAAAACCTGGCAGTGCATACCCTACTCCACTACGCTTGCTGTTACTCCTCTTCCTGAGGTTTATTAAGAGAAACATAAGTGGACACGAGGCTGTCATTAGAAACATACCCTACTCCACTAGGCTTGCCGTTACTCCTCTTCCTGATGTTTATTAAGATAAACAAAAGATGTAATAAGCTTCACATTGCATGACATATATTTCCTAAAGCCTTGAGTAGCAAGGCTTCACATTGCATGACATATATTAAGATAAACAAAAGATGTAATAAGCTTCACATTGCATGACATATATTTCCTAAAGCCTTGAGTAGCAAGGTGCTGCTTCATTGAGAAAAGGCCTACCCGTTTCCGGTGGGAGTAGTTTGAAACCCCTCCATGGTGAAACCGGGGAGAGGGGATCTCGGGACCAAATCACTGAATAACTTTTAATGTAATTACGATTAATGAAATGACCACCACACCACTCACATCACCAGGGAAATAGAAATAAACTATAGGCAACACTAGGGCCGGAATCCCCCCCCCCCTCTCTCTCTCTTCCTTGGCAATGATATATTATCAAGAATACAAGCTTTGGGGGCATTAAATGCCAGATTTCCAAATACACGTGGAATGAGAACATTGTCCAAACAATGGATGTTGTCAATGACAAGAGATCCCCTTTAGGGAAATCCGACCCTTAGCCAGGCTTCTCTCAAATCTCCTCGTCCCTTCTCCCAATCCCAACAACCCCGATGCCCATGGACATTCACAGGTAAAATACCGGGCAATGTTCACGCAAACAAAACAAGTCACACATGCAAGTGCATTTCACAGGCAAATGCTTGTGCGTGATGATTTGGATTAGATCTCCCAACTTGCCATCTTGTACACCAAAACAATCGCAACCATGGGCACCACCCATGCTGGATCCAAATACTGTACTCACTAGAGCAACTGCCCTTGCATGAGTCTAGTTAACTCACTAGGATCACCAACCCTTCCATGAGTTCACATACTCACTACACAAAGTCACCAACTCTTTCATGAGTTTACATACTCGCTAGGGTCACCAACCCTTGCATGAGTGCATAAATTCAGTAGTTAGAGCATAGTAACATGAAACGTTGGTCTGTTTCGTTGTTTTGAAGGTTTCGTTTCGTTTCGTTTCGTTTCGTCTGTTTTGAAGGTTTCGTTTCGTTTCGTTTCGTTTTGTTTGTTTTGGACGAAACGCAAAGGTTTCGAAATGACACTTCTTATATAAACATACCAAATTCATGAAGACTTAGAAGGATTAGGGTTAGGGTTTTCACTAGCTCAAACAGGCGTGGAAAACAAAGAGATGAAGGAACACGACTCCCAATATGCTTCAATGAATAATAAAAAGTGAAGTACAAGCCACATGATAGTGACCCCTAAAGGATAAGTGTTCACATGACCGGCCATAAATGTGCCGGGTGGACCAAAACACTTATAAACTGCATATAAGTGAAAATGAACTAAACTGGGGGAAAAAACCTCCACTAACTGAAGTAAAAAGTGCCCCAGTAACCTACTGATGATCACTAGCACTCCTGTGGGTGCATACACAGCATAAAACCCAACAAACCCCCCTGGAGTGATATGTGATCACTGTACATCATCCACCAAAAGGAAACAAATTCAAAGCATTGCGGAATGCTTCAAATTTCGGACGTGGTAATGCTTTGGTGAAGATGTCTGCCACATTCTGATCTGTAGGACAGTAGATCAGACTGATATCTCCTGCCTGGAGTCTCTCCCGAACAAAATGATAGTGAATCTCAATGTGTTTCGTGCGAGCATGAAACACAGGATTCCTGGCCACAGCAATGACACTCTGACTATCAGTATAGATAGGTGTAGGCTCCTCCACTGAAATATCCATATCAGTCATAAGACGACGCAGCCAAACACACTCAACAGTAGTAGTGTAGGCTGCTCTGTACTCTGCCTCACAAGATGAAGTGGCCACTGTGGTCTGTTTCTTGCTTAGCCAAGAAATGCATGAAGCGCCAAGAAAGAAACAATTCCCACTAGTGGAATGTCTGGTATCAAAATCACCAGCCCAATCTGAATCACTGTAAGCATGTAACTGCATGTCACCCCCCTCAGGATAAAGCAACCCAAGAGACAAGGTACCCTGCAAATAACGGAATACACGCTTCACAGCTTGCCAATGTGACAACCGTGGGCTGTGCATGAATCTGCTCAACTGAGAGACTGCATACTGAATATCTGGCCTTGTATTACACAAGTATATGAGGCACCCAACAGCCTGAGCATATGTAGTGGCATCAAAGGAAACACTGTCATCTTGTAGTGACAGTTTCATCCCAGGCTCCATAGGAGTACTAATAGGCTTGCAATCCTGAAATTTAAACTTCTCCAGAAGTTTAGCAACATAACGTGATTGCAACAACCCAATGCCTCTGTTATCCTGCACAAACTGTATGCCCAAATAGTAATGTACAAGGCCCAAGTCAGACATGTCAAATGTCTGTTGCAGTATCTCTTTAAATGCTGCAATTTTGTCATCATTTGATCCCATGAGCAAGAGATCATCCACATAAAGACTGATGACCAGCAGATCTGTCTCTTCTTTCTTCACATACAAAGTGGTCTCTGATGGACTGTTCACAAATCCCTGAGTGAGTAGAAAAGCATCTATTTTTGCATACCAAGCTCGTGGAGCTTGTTTTAAACCATACAAGGCCTTTTTCAGCCTGCATACTTTCCCCTCATGACCATGTTCTGCAAATCCCATGGGCTGAAAAACTTCCTCCTCGAGGTCCCCATGTAGGAATGCAGTCTTTATGTCCAACTGGTGAACAACCCAACCACGATGTGCAGCCAATGCAATGACACACCTAAGTGTCGACATACGGGATGTAGGAGCAAATGTCTCCTCATAATCAATGCCCTTCTTCTGTGCATAGCCCTTTGCAACTAGACGGGCTTTGTACCTGTCAATGGATCCATCTGCATGTCTTTTCAACTTGTAGACCCATTTAGTACCAATGGCTTTCTTGCCTTTGGGCAGGTCAACCAAATCCCATGTTTGATTCTTTTTAATAGAATCAATCTCATCCTGCATGGCTGTGTTCCAATGCACATTATCTCGTGCATCCACAAACGAATCAGGCTCATCATCATCCTGTAAACTGGCTGCCATAACCAGATTCAAATCCATGATGTGTGCATGCTCATTGGTCCTTGTCTCCCTACGAGTACGACCAGCAAGAGGACCCTCTAAATGGCTGTCCTGTAGTGTCCTCAAATACCATCTAGGTATATGTCTGACCTGTGGTGCCTGCTGTCCCATATTTGGTTCAGCTTCTGGCTCATTTGGCTGCTGAATTTCTGCACCACCTACATCATTTGCTGGCTGTCCATTACCCTCATGAGTTGGATCACCAACTGTGGAATGAAACTCCATGGGTAGAAGACCTTCAAATACATCATTTTCAGCCTGATTTGCCTCATAACCAGCCATGGATAATTCTGATTTTTCATCAAAAATCACATCCCGGCTGATAAATATCTTCCTGGATAGTGGGTCATATAACCTGTAGCCCTTGCTTTCACGGCTATACCCAACAAAAATGCATTTTGTGGCTTTATCATCAAGCTTCCTCCTCAACTCTTTGGGTATGTGTGCATATGCAAGGCACCCAAAGATACGAAAATGCGATACAGAAGGCTTGCGGCCATGCCAAGCCTCAAAAGGAGTAATAGAAACCAATGCCTTTGTGGGACATCGATTCAAAATATGACAAGCACACATTACTGCTTCCACCCAAAAGATATGTGGTAGTCTTTTTGCCTTTAGCATACATCTGGCCATCTCCATGAGTGACCGATTTTTCCTTTCTGCAACTCCATTCTGCTGTGGAGTGTAAGGAGTAGTATACTGATGTTTTATACCTCTACTCCCAAGAAAAGAATTCAGCACATGTGACATATATTCCCCCCCTCGGTCAGAACGGAGAGTCTTCACCTTGCATCCAGACTCTGTCTCAGCAAGTGCTACAAAGGCCAAAAATGCATCATATACCTGTGATTTCTGTGTCAAAGGATAGACCCAGCATATACGTGAGAAGTCATCAATAAATGTTGCAAAATAAAAGCAACCACCTAATGACTTCGTCTGCATGGGACCACAAAGATCACTGTGTATAAGTTGCAACTTTGCAGTTGCTCTTAGAGCCTGATCACGTGGGAAGGAAAACCTGTGCATTTTTCCCAAAATACATCCTTCACAAATGTGATCTGGAGGCTTCTCCATGAGAGGTAGATCTGTAAACATATTATGTCGCTGCATAAGCATAAGACTACCAAAATTTACATGCCCCATGCGAGCATGCCATAACTCCGCATCAACCATAGCTGGAGTAAGAGTGAATGCATGATAAGCAGACTGATCCACTGGCTGAAATGCATCCAACTCATAAAGTCCATGACATAATGTACCAGTAAGCATCAAGGTCAAGGCATTTGCTTTGTCTCTGACCATGCATTTATCATCATCAAAGTGGACTTGCATTCCACAATGTGCTAAAGAAGAAATGGACAACAAATTCTTCTTTATCCCTGGTACATATAAGGCATCTGTAAGGCGGAGAATGGAGCCATCAATGGCTGTAAGCTGAATCTCCCCAATGCCACACACTGGATATGAAGCATTGTTGGCACACTGAACAGTTTTGCCAACAGGGGCAGGGCCAACATGACTAAACAAATCCCTGCGAGATGTGATATGCTTTGAGGCACCACTATCAAAATACCAAGTACATGCATGCTCTGTCATACTGAGTGCCTGTGAAGACCAAGAGGCATCATAGCTGCATGTATAGAAACAGTAATCCCTGTCCTCAACAAAAGAAGCAGTCTCTGGAGGAGCTTTAGGAGCATCATTAACAGACATCCCAGCTTCCTTTGCCTTCTCTTTGGCAATCCTCTTCCTACATTCCGTGATGTAGTGACCTGGCTTCTTACAATAATGACATTTGCCCTTCTTCTTGGGCTGTCCATCACTTTTCTTGGTATCCTGTGAAGAACCACCATCACCTGAATTTTGATTTGCACTCTTTGGCTGAGATTTCCCTTTCCCCTTTTGACCTGTAGTAAATGCTTGTTCAGCATTTGTGTTCATATTCATATTCTTCCTCATTTGCTCCTCTTGTAATAAGAGAGCAACAAGTTCCTGATACTTGAGGGGTTCAACAGCATTCCTCATGCTGAGGTTCAAAGAGGTATGGAAAGCCAAGTAAGATCTTGGCAAAGAGTGCAAGATGGTGGACACAAGCTGTGTCTCAGGAATAATCTCATCCACATTGATGAGTTGCTCTCTCAAATCCTGCAGCTTGTTCAAGTGGGTAGACATATCATCTCCTTCATTCATTTTCTGATTTTCCAGCTCTCTTTTCAAAAATGAGATCCTAGCCTCATTACGAGCAGCATACATTTGCTCCAAAGTCACCCATGCATTCTGTGAAGAGCCAGCTGACCGAATATGAGGTATAATGGACCTCTGAACTGACAATGCAATGAGTGACAATGCTTGTGCATCCCTGGCATCCCATGTCTTTTGAGCATTTGTTCTCTGAACAGGCAATGGCTGTCCTGGAGCCTGTACCTGTTGTCCTCGTCCACGAGCACCCCCTTGGGGAGGGGTCTCTGGAGCCAATGGACCTGGACGTGGTTCATCACCACTAACAAAATCCCAAAGACCTTTTGCCACAAGCACATTTTTCAGCATAAAACTCCACAAGGAGTAGTTCGTGCCATCCAATTTGTCTTCCTTAGACAAATATGTGAATACATCACTTTGCTGTTGATTTGCCATTATGCTTTACGCACAATGTTGTACCTGTTTACCAAAAAACCCAAAAGCAAAAAACCCTGATAACAACTGTACTCCACTGAATACAGTTTACCCAAATCTGCCTGCACTCTCAATCCTCTGAATGTGCAGCTTAATGCACCAATGACTGAGTGGTGCAGCAAATGGCGTACACAATGCCAAAATGCCCCAAAATTTGCTGCACCCAAGCTGTGCAAAAAACCTGTATATTTCCTTGCTAGAAAATCTGCCTGTTGTGCCTGTATATTTTCACAGAGAAAATAAAAATGCCCAATATTCAAAATATGTAATGCTTACCACTTCTGTGCTGAGCAGAAGTACAGTCGACTGTATTGTGCAGGTACACAGCAACTACAGTCGAGGTGCTGTACGGAAGCAGGTACGAAAGCAGTACGGAATCTGAAGGCGGCGCTTACTGTATGTACGGGCAGCAGACGCAGAGGTGTAGCTGAAGGCGGCGCAGTCTTGTACTGAGGTGTACGCAGCAGTACTGCAGGTACAGTCCACCACAGGAACAAGTACAGTTGACTGTACTATACAGGTACAGTCGACTTGTTCTGTACAGAACTGAAGGTGACTGCAGACAGGTACTGATGAAGGCGGCGCTGACAAGTACAGTCGGTGCTGACTGGTACAGTCGGCGCTGACTGTTTACCGGCTGGTACAGTACGATGGCGATGTCAGGTACGGAAGCAGTACGGCGCACAGGTGTACGGGCAGCTGATGCTGATAGTGTACGGACAGGGCTTGAGCTGAGCTTCAATGCTCTGATACCAAATGAAGACTTAGAAGGATTAGGGTTAGGGTTTTCACTAGCTCAAACAGGCGTGGAAAACAAAGAGATGAAGGAACACGACTCCCAATATGCTTCAATGAATAATAAAAAGTGAAGTACAAGCCACATGATAGTGACCCCTAAAGGATAAGTGTTCACATGACCGGCCATAAATGTGCCGGGTGGACCAAAACACTTATAAACTGCATATAAGTGAAAATGAACTAAACTGGGGGAAAAAACCTCCACTAACTGAAGTAAAAAGTGCCCCAGTAACCTACTGATGATCACTAGCACTCCTGTGGGTGCATACACAGCATAAAACCCAACAATTCATAACATAGCCAACAGAAAGATGAAGGTGCATTTTTTGGGGCTAGTGGGTGTGAAATTCATGATTTTGGGAGCAGGTTTTTTCAAAATTTGGGCAAGAAAAGGAGAGAAAGAGAGGAGGAAAGAAACAAGTTGGAAGGGAAGAGGAGAAACGGGAAGAAGGTGAGAAGAAAAGGAGAGAAAGTTGGAAGGCAAGAAAAGGAGAGAGAGGAGGAGAAAAGAGTAGGGAAGAGGAGGGGTGGACCATGGACGAGAAGAGAGAAAGATGAGAAGGGAAGAGGAGGCGTGGAGGAGAAGAAGCAAAGGAGTGAAGAGGAGGAGTGGACGAGAGGAAGAGGCGAAGCAGCGGGCTGCAACCGGGAAGAAGCGAAGTGGCAAATGGGCAGCAAACGGGCGAAAATTACGACAAAAATCACATTTGCCAAAAAAAAAAAAAAACTTTCGACTGTTTTTTTGACCTGACTTTACATTTGGGCGAAACATTGTTTCGATGGACAGGTTTCGTTTTGTTTCACGACATTTTGTGCTAGAAACGTTTCGTGCGGTTTCAAGAGGGCAAAACACATTTTATGTTACTATGAGACAAAGTCATCAACTCTTCTTACTGACTTAGAGTCACCAACTCTTATATGAGTGAATCCATCATGCTCCATGAAATCCTATGAGTGAATCCATCATGCTCCCAGAAATCCTTCCGCATGTCACATATCTCTGGAGAATTGTGACATCCCCCTCGGCTTCTAATCACTTGTCCGCAGCTAAAAAGCATCCATATATGCAGTAAGGAGATCCGGATACCCCTTAAAATATTCTTCATCAACCCACTTCGCATCAAGTGCTGGGTTCTTTTTGAATTTAACCATAAATCTACGAACAAGCCTCCCACGAGGCGCTTTTCGTTCTTTGTGGAAGACAATTTGCTCAAGCTGTAGGATTTCTTCCAATTCATCAATCTCAGGTTGATCCTCCACTACCGGTTCCAGAGGATCAGGACCAACATATGGTTTCAAGAGACTGACATAAAGGCATTATGTATCCACACCAATGATTTGACTATACCAATCAAAATGCTACCTCATTGATCTTCTCCAAGATCTGAAATGGTCCATAATACCTGCAAGATAGCTTGGGATACATTTTCTCTTTGCCTATCTTCTTACGCGAGCTTTTTGGAATTTCAATAAAACCCAATCACCCTCCTTAAATTGCAACTGTTTCTGATATTTACCTGCAGGTTTTTTATGCTTTTCTTGGGGTTTTTGTATGGCTATTCTGACCTGTGAAAAGGCAATATCCAGATCCCTGACATACTCATCTGCTGCAAATATTTCATCCTTTGTGCATAGGATAGAAGGCAAAACAACTTTTTCCATAAACAATTTCAAAGGGTGCCTTTCCTGTAGAAGTATGCACTATATTTTTGTAAGCAAACTCAACAAGCGGTAAATACTTCTCCCATTCTAACTTGCGGTCAGAGACGTAAGATTTCAGCAAATCAAGCATTGCTGAATTTGCAATTTCACTCTGCCCATCCCTCTGTGGATGATATGCCAAAGCGAAATTCAGCTTGGTTCCCATATTATCAAATAGTGCGTGCCAAAGAGACTAGTGGTGCAAGGGTCACAATCCCCCACAATTGTCTTTGGCATGCCATGATGCTTGAAGATTTGGGCCAAAAATATCTTCGCCATATGCTCTAGCTTTACCGTCTTGCACTGGAATGAAATGTGCCTGTTTACTGAACCTGTCCACAATAGTCCAAATAGCATCATTCCCTTGATGTGTTTTTGGAAGATCCATGATAAAATCCATGATACTCTCCCTAGGCTGATTCGGAATCGGTAACGGCTGAAGCAACCCTGGGGTCTTATGCCTCTCAAATTTGACCTTTTGGCAAACCAAACATTGGCGAACATAATCATCAATGTCTTTACGCATGTGATGCCAAAAGAAATACTTCTCCAAAGCCTGCGTAGTGGCAAGAATGCCTCTATGTCCTACATAAGGTGGTATATGGCATTCCTCCAACACTTTTTGCCTTAAGTTTTTATGCAGACAAAGGCGGTTATGCATCATCAAATACCCATCATGTATGGAATAATTCGGGGCTGAATTACCATGTTTTAAATCAGCCCATATATGCTGAAAATCATCATCTGTGTGATAGGCGTCACGCATATCTGAGAGATCTTGATGATAGGCCACGGTAAATGGCATGAACTTTAGGCCTTCGAGTAGGCACATCACCCACTACATTCCTCTTTCCGGGAGTGTGTAGAATCTGAAAATGAAACAGAGAGGAAATTTGCCCGTCTCATATGCTTTTTAGACAACGGTAAATTCATGTCACATGCACTCTGCACTGTAGTGCATGGTGACAAACTGGCTCATCATCATCAGTGCAACATTGTAACAGTATTAGTTCCATTCAGAATGATATTTGTCGTACACCGTGACCCCATTGTAATCCTCAGTCCAGGATAAGTCAGGCACGAGCTACGTAGGTCATTCTCAGCCATAGCAAGTCGATCAGTCAGTCTAAGTCCCTTAGCCCACTTAAAGAGACGCATTCACGCATATACAGTCAATAGAAACCTTAGGGTTTGCATCAGAAAGCATCCTGCACATTGCACATCATTCATGCATAGTATCTAGACCATTGCACGAACCCCAGATATCATCCAGTATTTATCAAGATATTTACTAGGATTTTTTTGATATTTTTCCCAACATTTTCAGTATTTTATACACATTTATGCATTATTCATTGGACATGAGCAGTCGGCTGGCCAGCTCAGTAGCCAGCTGACTGGCTCATTCAGCCCATATAAATAGAGCCCTTGCATAATCATTCTCTCATTCATTCATATTCAGCAAAGAGCATTCATGCGTATCATATTCAGCCTTGCATCCACTTCAGTTCCATGTGTTTTGGAGAAGCGTGTCATCGTACAACAAAAGGAGCATCAACGCTTATGCATTCAGCCCTCCATCAACCGCATCAGTTCTCAGCATTCAGCCGTCAGTAAACCTTGCGTTTTCTGCATCCATACAGTTTTCAGCATTCATCTTATCATCGTTTTGCTCCAGCCTCTTGGTGAAGGTAAAACGCAGCATTCACATTCATTTACAGCATTCATACTCAGTCTAGAACAGTCCCAAACAGCCCCCCTCTTAGCCCTAGCTTTGCAACCCTCCCTCATTCCATTGGGAAGAGTGCATAGGCTCGAGATTGGACATCTTTGGTGTTTCTATAGCAGTGTACAGTTCAGCCAAACACTTGGTCTTCAAAGGTCTTGCGTTTGGCTTATCGTCGTCAGTCACACCGTCAGTCTCTTTAAAGATAATAAAGCAAATACTATCTCAGTAACGGGATAGGGGGCCCTTCAATGGGTAATTCGAGACCCCATACAGTGTACAGTTCTCATCCTCTCTCGTATCTCTTAAAAGTTTGAAGTATTAAAGTGGATTGCTAATGTCACCATCTCTGGCAGACGTCTGGAATGATGTCATGATTGAATACATGTGGAAGGGCTCCATGGAAGGATTGGTATCCTGGTGTGAGTTCCTAGCATGATTTATAAACTCATGGAAGGGTGGTAACCCTGATGAGTGACTCTGGACTAATGGAAGGGTGGTTACCCTGGTGAGTACTTTTTGGTCCTGTGTGGACGACGCCTGTGAACGGGCTAGTTGGATGTACAAGATGTAAGTTGGGAGATTTCATCCACTGCACCAGCATATGTATGTGAGTTGCACATGCATGGATGACTTGTTTTTGATGCCTGGACATTGCTTGGTATTTTGCCTGTGAATGTCCACGGGCACCGAGGATGCCTGGACAACCCGTGGATACGCGTGTGCACACCTGTTTGGGACTCATATGGTTTCCTTATGTGTTTTGCAAGTGGTAAGTGTGCACACTTAACCCAATTTATTCATTATTTCATGTTACTAAGGTTTATTGGGTGCACGGTTTACATTCACTTAAAGTGTGGGCAGACACACTTATAATTTTATAAGTGAGTTAATCAGGCCTGGGGATGTGATCTGGTGGAACCTGTGGGTGGCTAGTGAGCCAAAACCATGGTTGGTTACTGTTTTGCAGGTTTGGGACAACACTTTGTTAGAGGGTTGGTGACCACTCTATCAAAGTATAGGAGTGGTTGGTGATCACTCTACCCTAGTTGGTGACCGAGGGTATTTCTACAGGAGCGGCTGGTGATCGCTCAACCTTGGTTGGTGACCGAGGGTGTTGCAACAGGAGTGGTTGGTGACCGAGGAGTTGCAGGTAATGTGTTTACCTATGTTTTTACAGTTGGATAAATCTGGTGTCGGCTGGATGAGTATGTACTCTTCGGGCACCCGCATCTTGTAAATATAAATACTTCTATTGGTAATAAAGATACCTCAGGGGGGGCTGGCCCAACTTCAGCCCCTAGTGCTGTGTCATGCGCAAGTTGGTTTATGTTTGTAGGATGTATATGCTCATGTAATGTTTCACAATGATGGTAATTTTGTATATGCCAAGAATGGTTGATGTATGTATGTTGTTTTGGTAGTGAATTGGTTCCGTATACACGTGCCCATTTGTGACAGTGGTATCAGAGCAATGGCTTCTTTCTTTGCTTGAGAAAGACGATTTTTGGGCATACGGAAAGCTTTTTTGCTGAGCATACAGATTGTGACCAGGCTGATGTACTTTCAGAGCTAGAGGCTCTCAAGCGTCAAGTTAGACGCTATCGTGAGGAGACAGTGAATTGCAGTCTCTCAAGAATGACCCTGATATGCAAAGGGTTTTGAATGAAAACAAAAAGAAGGATTCAGGAGACGATGCAGCCTTTGAGGCCATAGTAGCAAAGATGGGATATGAAGATCCTAAAAAGCTGGCCATATCTTATTTGAAAGGCAAAAAGGATGTATTGGGTGATGCAAGTACAAAAAGGACTCCCCGTGTGGAAGCACATGCAGATTCCAGTACATCAGGAGATGTAGATCCTCGTCACCGTTATGCATCTTCACGCCGAGAGCGTTCTTCAAGTGAAGATTCTCACCACTCCAGGAGCCTGTCTCGAGTACGTGGGAAGAGACCCAGGCATGAGTCACCTAAGCCTAGACATGAGGCTAGAGACAGGTCTCGTTCTAAAAAGAAGCTGAGAGTTCAAGTCAAGAGACAAAGATGTAAAGTTTGAGAACTTCTATGGCAAGATTGATACTACGAAGTCGCTTGCTTTTGTGAGACAATTTGAAATTGCTTTTTGCAATGAAGATTTCTCTGAGAAGTCTAAACTCAGGCATGTGGGTATGCATCTCAAAGAGACAGCTAGTGATTGGTTAATGGCCAAGCTTTTGGATGCAAGTGCTACCCGCACATGGGATGACTTTAAAATTCAGTTTTATGCTCAATTCTTGCCTACAAACTTTGCCAAGAATGTACGCAAAGAGTGGGATTGGTTGAAGCAGGATGAAGGGGAGACAGTGCAGACATATATAGCTAAGTACTGGAAGGTACTGCTGAAAGTTACTCCCTTTATGTCTCTTTCTAATGGGGAGAAGAAACGGAAGTTTGAATCAGGTTTGCACCCCATCATTCAAGAGAGCTTACAGGTGTACCCTACCACGTATCGATGATATTTTGGATAGGTTAGAGGGTGCAGCATGTTTTAGCCGCATCGATCTTAAGAGTGGATATCATCAAATACAGGTGGCCCCTCAGGATATTCATAAAACTGCTTTTCGTACGCAGTTTGGGCTTTATGAGTTCTTGGTGGTCCCGTTTGGACTTACCAATGCTCCTGCCACCTTTAACAGTATGATGGATCGTACCTTCAGAGCACACAGAAAGTTAACAGGTACTTTCTTTGATGACATCATTGTGTTCTCTAAAGATGAAGAGCAGCATAAGCAGCATTTGGCCATAGTGTTTGAAGAGCTTCGTTGCCATAAGCTCTACATTAATGGCAAGAAGAGTGAATTTTTCTTGGCCGAAATTCACTACCTTGGTCATATTGTCTCCAAGGATGGAGCACGTATGGATCCCGCTAAGTTGCAGGCTATAAAAGATTGGCCTGAATTGAAGAATGTACATGAGATTAGGAGTTTTCTGGGATTATGCTCATATTATCGCCGGTTTATTAAGCTCTTCGCCGAGATTGCTTCACCTTTGCATGATTTAACAAAGAAGAAAGCTACTTTTCACTGGGGTGACAAGCAAAGAAATGCCTTTCTTAAGTTGAAGGAAGCAATCATGATTGGACCGGTGTTGATCATTCCAGATTTACATAAACCTTTCTCAATGGAATGTGATGCATGTGGGAGTTGTATTGGTGCAGTGTTGAACCAAGAAGGCCATGCAATGGCATATGAGAGTCGTTGGTTGCAACATGCCGAACTCCACTTGCAGGTTTACGAGACAGAGTTATTGGCAGTGATTCATGCTCTCACGATGTTGAAGTAGCATTATCTTTTGGGAGCTGAATTTACCGTTAAGACTGATCATCAAAGTCTACGGTATTTTCTTACACAGACTAAGCTATCTGAGAAATATATGAGATGGGCAAACTTCCTATCTATGTTTCATTTTCAGATTTTACATACTCTTGGTAAGAAGAATGTAGTGGCCAATGCGCTATCCCGAAGGCCTCAAGTAAGTGCTATTACAGTAGCCTATCATCAGGACTTATCAGATATGCGAAATTCTTATCATACAGATGATGATTTTCAACATATATGGGCTGGTTTTCAGCAGGGTATAACAGCCCCGAATTACTCCATACGTGATGGGTATTTGATGTTTCATAATCGCCTATGTGTATATAAGGATTTGAGGCAGAAAGTAATGGATGAATGCCATGCACTGCCTTATGCAGGGCATAGAGGAATCCTTGCCACTACACACGCTTTGGAGAGAGACTTCTTCTAGCCAGGAATGCGTAAAGACATAGATGACTATGTGCGCCAATGCATGGTTTGCCAGAAAGTTAAGTTTGACAAGCATAAGACTCCGGGGTTGCTTCAACCGTTGCCGATTCCGAATCAGCCTTGGGAGAGTATTGCCATGGATATTATCACACGTCTTCCTAAGTCGCAGCAAGGGAATGATGCCATCTGGACTATTGTGGATAGGTTCAGTAAGCAGGCAAATTTTACTTCGGTACGGAAGACCATAAAGCCAGAGCATATGGCAAAGATATTTATGGCACAGGTTTTCAAGCATCATGGTATGCCAAAAACGATTGTGGGGGATCGTGATCCTCGCCACAAGTCTCTTTTGGCGAGCATTGTTTGATAACATGGGAACGAAGCTGAATTTCTCTTCTGCATATCATCCAGAGACAGATGGGCAGAGTGAGATTGCAAATTTAGCAGTGCTTGATCTTTTGAAATGCTATGTGGCTGATCGCAAATCAAATTGGGAGAAGTATTTGTCACTGGTAGAGTTTGCTTACAACAATACAGTGCATACTTCTACGGGCAAGGCGCCCTTTGAGATTGTTTATGGCAAGATTATTTTGCCACCTATTCTTCGCACAAAGGATGAGATATTTGCAGCAGATGAGTATGTAAGGGATTTGGATACGGCCTTTGCCACCACAGGTCCGGACAGCCATTACAGAGATCCCAGGATAAGCATAAGAAAGCTACAGATAAGCATAGAAAGCAATTGGATTTGAAGGATGGAGATTGGGTTTTATTAAAATTCCAAAAGACTCGCCTTCGCAAGCAAACTGGGAAAGATGGTAACTATCCGAAGCTATCTTGCAGGTATTATGGACCATTTCAGATCTTGGAAAAGATCAATGACGTAGCTTACAGGCTGTTGTTGCCAGATCATTAGCGGATTCATAATGCTTTCCATGTCAGTCTCTTGAAGAGATATATTGGTCCTGAGCCAGTGGAGCCGGTTATGGAAGATCAACCCGAGGTTGATGAGCTGGAAGAGGTATTGCAGCCTGAGCAGATTGTTTTTCACAAGGAACGGAAAGTTGCTAGAGACAGGCTTGTCTGTAAGTACCTTGTGAAGTTCAAGAACTATCCAGCACTCGATGCAAAGTGGATGGACGAGGCATATTTTAAAGATTATCCAGATCTTCTTGCGGCCTACTTGGAAGCTTTTCAGTTGCGGACAACTGACTAGAAACCAAGGGGAATGTCACCACTTCTCTGGCAGACGTCTAGAAAGACATCATGATTGAATACATGTGGAAGGGCTCCATGGAAGGATTGGTATCCTCGTGTGAGTTCGTGGCATGATTTATGAACTCATGGAAGGGTGATAATCCTGCTGAGTGACTCTCAACTCATGGAAGGGTGGTTACCCTGGTGAGTACTTTTTGGTCTTGTGTGGACGACGCCTGTGAACGGGCTAGTTGGATGTACAAGATGTAAGTTGGGAGATTTCATCCACTATGTTTGTGCACCAGCAAATGTATGTGAGTTACACATGCATGGATGACTTGCCTGGACATTGCTTGGTATTTTGCCTGTGAATGTCCACGAGCACCGGGGACGCCTAGACAACCTGTGGATACGCGTGTGCACACCTGTTTGGGACTCATATGGTTTCCTTATGCGTTTTGCAAGTGGTAAGTGTGCACACTTAACCCAATTTATTCATTATTTCATGTTACTAAGGTTTATTGGGTGCAGGGTTCACATTCACTAAAGTGTGGGCGGACACACTTATAATTTTATACGTTAGTTCATATCAGGCTGGACTATTTTTTAATGAACCAAGGCCAATTATGAGAGATGGGCACCCGGGCACTCCCAAATAGCTCCACGAGATGCTATTCTGGGTGTGGGAGGGCCAGAGTGGGCAAGCCCTGACTTGTAGAGCACTCATCTAAAAAAACGTGGGCTGTTAGGAGCTGTTTGGACAGGAAAAACAGAAAGTTTACTCATTTGCATGAGCTACCGGTGGAGTACATGCCAAGAGCAAGAGTCCCAGGGTTGGCTGGCTGCTATTTCTCTCTCTTTCTCTCTCTACAGGGCTGGCCGACTGCATCTACAGGGCTGCAGGCTGTTAGATTTGTTTCCAGAAGCTCGCGCATGGCTGTTGGGATTGTTTTGTGCTACTCTGCTGAGAAAAGGGCTTGGACAGAGTGAACAGAGCCTCAACAGGGGCTGACTGACTGACTGTTGTAAGGGCCATTATTGGCTGTTTTTACAGGTTTGCAGGAGGTTTCTCGCGACATAACTTGAGTAAACATGTCCCTAGACAAGTATCAGGCCTGGGGATGTGATCTGGTGGAACCTGTGGGTGGCCAGTGAGCCAAAACCATGGCTGGTTACTGTTTTGCAGGTTTGAGACAGCACTTTGGTTGGTGACCACTCTATCAAAGTATAGAAGTGGTTGGTGATCACTCTCCCCTGGTTGGTGACCGAGGGTATTTCTACAGGAGCGGTTGGTGATCGCTCAACCTTGGTTGGTGACCGAGGGTGTTGCAACAGGAGTGGTTGGTGACCGAGGAGTTGCAGGTAATGTGTTTACCTATGTTTTCACAGTTGGATAAATCTGGTGTCGGCTGGATGAGTGTGTACTCTTCGGGCACCCGCATCTTGTAAATATAAATACTTTTGTTGGTAATAAAGATACCTCAGGGGGGCGCTGGCCCAACTTCAGCTGTCATGTGCAAGTTGGTTTATGTTTGCAGGATGTATATGCTCATGTAATGTTTCACAATGATGGTAATCATGTATATGCCAAGAATGGTTGATGTATGTATGCTGTTTTGGAAGTGAATTGGTTCCGTATACACGTGCCCGTTTGTGACAATTAAACTCGCGAACCTCGGGATACAGAAGATGGTGTGAGCATTTGTGTGACAAGATCCTCCAATACGAATACTTCCGCTGCATGTTAAATTGGTATCAGATTCAGCTTGTCCACAGACACCGGATCCTAGCGTGAGGGCATCCTTGGATGGTCAGATTGCGTTCCGGCACAACCACCGACTTCAGCATCGTGTCTACAGAGGAGAGTACCCATTAGTCGGAAGACGTCTCCCCCGAAGGAGACCTTGCTCTTCCGACTACAACAGACACCATAGCTCTTCTTAGAGCTGAGAACCAGCTGCTCATGGGGCGTCTCCAACTCTTGGAGGCAGCAGCAGCACGTCCTCCTCCGCCTCCAGCAGCCCCCGACTACATCTCCCTCTTCTTTCAGATGGAACAACTAAGGAGAGAAGACGAGGCCCGAAGGAGAGAAGAAAAAGCAGAAGCAGAAGCTAGAATGCAACAAGCAAAAGCAGAAAGATGGGACTATGAGGAAGCCCAACACAACACAGGATCAACGAAGACCGGCGTCAGGCTGAACTCGCCACTCGGGAGCACCAACGAGAGCTCGATCGAGAACGTATGTTACTCGAGCACCAAAGGGAAAGGAGGCCATTCATCTTAGATACTAGCACCTCTCTTCAGCATCCCCCACCTCAGGTGCCACCAGCCAGCAGTCCGCAACATCAACTACTGTCATTCGCCGTCAACCTAATTTTAGTAAGTATGATGGTAAGTGTGATCATTTCGCAGTAAATCAGTTCATTCATCAATTTACTGTTCATTTTCCATTAGCTAGGATCACAAAGCGGCTGCCCATCTCACTGGTGAGGCAGTCACTTGGTGGCAGCATTGGTCTAATCTTTATACAGACCAGACCACAGGTGTCACAGATTTTAGCTGGGATACCTTTGTCCATGACCTGAAGACCAGATTCCTCCCGTCCCAGTACATGACCGATCTAGTACATGACCGGTCTAGCAGATGAGTTCTATGGACTCAGACAGAACGGAACACCAGTGCTTCAGTTTTCCGGCAAGGTTATTACTTTGGCACAGCAATTAGGGCTATCTGCGTAGGCCAAGATGGAGCAATTCATTCGTGGATTGGATCCTAACATTTGGTTCACAGTTCGCAACTTTGAACCCAGTACATATAACCGGGCTTTGACTCTCGCTTAGAATGAAGAAATGAAGATGAACGGAGGCAAGCCCAAGCCCTAGCTCTAGTTCAGGGGGTAAGGAGTCCAAGCCTAAGAAAACCCCTGAGGAAAAGGCTAAAGCAGGCATCACTGGAGGCTATCTTCCTCCAAAGGAGCAAAGACAATATCAATCAAAAAACCGATGTTCTTTCTGTCATACCATTGGGCATGGTAAGAAGGATTATCCAAAAAGGCAAGCGGAGTAAGCCTCCAAAGAGCCTTCTGCCACAGTTGCCGTAGTATCCCCCGCTCCTCCAGACCCGCCTGCTACCACAAACGCAGTTCAGATCTTACCTTCTATGCATCCCATGCCATTCGTGGTACTTGATGCTAAGCAAGAGGGTGAGGCAACAACCACACAGAAAAGCCTGATGCGAGCTTATGGCTCTGCCAAGGACCGACAGTTCATAATCCTTTTTGACATGGGCAGTTCTAAGAACGCTCTCTCTCCCCAGTTGGCTACCAACATGAGTTGTACCTTAGTGCCCTATCATTTCGAGGTAGACGGGTTTACACCTAGTCTCCGCACCCACATATCTCAACGGGCACAACAGTTTTCTTTTCAAGTTCAAAAGGTCTCATTCCAACGAGATTTCATTGTCTCTCGTCTTTTGGGATGTGACATGATCTTAGGAATCCAGTGGTTTCGTCAGTATGAACCTATTCCCAATTGGGGACAGGACACCTTTATTATCTCTAAAGGTTTACCTGAGCCTGTCATGATTCGGGGAGATAGGAGCATTCTTGGCATTCCTGTGATTTCTCATCTCCAGGCCCGACAAGCTATCCACAAGGGAGCAGAAGGAGCATTGATTTATGCTCAGATAGCTTCTATCTCATCGATAACCGCCGCTGTCTCATCTTCTTCAGTCCCTCAGTTGGCAGATCTCCTTTCTCATTCAGACATTTTTAAGGATGATCTCCCACCCAGTATCCCACCCTCTCGTCTTGTGAATCATCATATCGATTTGGTCCCTAGGGCAGAACCTCCTAGCAAGTTTCCCTCTTGTCTTTCCAAGACTTTCAAGGGCAAGCTAGAACAACAGTCAGTTGTCAACCATTTGAAACCTGTTCCTTATGGACGCATTTTCACAGTCACCATAGACCACCAAGCAATTAAGCGGGTCTCGAAAATGCCAAGTGCCCAGTGGAGTGATCAGTACACCATACAGGGTCAACTCTTCCACCAGGTTGAAGGAATGATTGAGTACATCCATGGTCAACATAATCCAGTAGCAAATGTTCTTAGTAGAAAGACCAACATCCAAACCATTCAGGAGTCTACCATTCTCAACATCTCTGGAAAAAACTTAAAAAGCATAGAATATCAGTATGTCAATTCCGCAGAGTTTGATACTCAACCCAATTTGGCCCTCAGTTTTGAGCCTGGCCATTATTCAATTCATAGACAAGCAAGTAAGTTTAGACGAGATATCCACTTCAAGAAAGGGGATAGGGTCTATTTGCGTATCATGAAACAAAGATTGAAACAAGTGGGTAAACGTGGCTTATCGTCAGTCACACCGTCAGTCTCTTTAAAGATAATAAACCAAATACTATCTCGGTAACGGGATAGGAGGGCCTTCAGTGGGTAATTCAGGACCCCATACGTTCTCATCTCTCTCTCATATCTCTTTAAAGTTTGAAGTATTAAAGTGGATTGCTAAACTCACGAAACTCAGGATACAGAAGACGGTGTGAGCATTTGTGTGACAGGATCCTCCAATACGAATAATTCCGTTGCATGTTACAATTCAGCTCCCAACAAATAATGTTTCCACATCGTGAGAGCATGAATCACTACCAAAAGCTCCTTCTCATAAACCTGCAAATGAAGTTCCGTGTATGCTACAACATGTCCTTCTTGGTTTAATACTGCACCAATACAATCTCCACATGCATCACATTCAAATGAAAAGCCTTCTTTTGTACATCACCCCACTGAAATACTGTCTTTTTCTTGGTGAGATCATGTAATGGCGAAGCAATTTCAACAAAGTGCTTAATGAACCATCAGTAATACGAGAATAATCCCACAAAACTTCAAACTTCATGAACCATCCGCAACTCTGGCCTATCCTTGATTGCTTGCAATTTGGCTGGATCCATGTGTACACCTTCCTTTGATACAATGTGACCAAGATAGTGGATTTCTAATAAAAAGAATTCACTCTTCTTACCATTAATGTAAAGCTTGTGACTACGAAGCTCTTCGAACACAATAGCTAAGTGCTCTCGGTGTTGTCTCTCATCTTTGGAAAACACAATGATATCATCAAAGAAGGTACCAGTAAAGTGTCTGTGTGTTCTGAAAATCATGTCCATCATCCAATTGAACGTGGCCGGTGCGTTGGTAAGTCCAAATGGCACTACCAAAAACTCATAGAGCCCAAACTGCATACGAAAAGCAGTTTTATGTACATCCTGCGGTGCCACTCGTATTTGATGGTAGCCGCTCTTGAGATCAATTCGGCTAAAGCAAGTTGCACCTTCCAGCTTGTCCAGAAGGTCATCAATGCACGGAATAAGAAATCTGTTCTTTATTGTAATCTTGTAAAGAGCACGATAATCGACGCACATTCTGCATGTACCATCCTTCTTTTGCACCAATAACACGGGTGAACAATAAGGAGAAGAGCTGGGTTGTATCAACCCTTTTTCTAGCAAGTCATTTACTTGCACCATAATCTCTTCTTGTTTACTAGCACTTGCCCTGTATGGAGGCCGATTGGGCGGTGTGCTACCAAGTATCACATCAATACGGTGATCTTCGGGACGCTCAGGTTGCAACTCACCAAGCAGTGCATCTCTAAAACAATCACTATAGTGAGGTAGGAAATCTACTCACTCTCGAGTTAGTTGATAACATTCACTCTTTCATGCTCAGCACTCTCTTACAAAAAGCAAGTAAGAACAAGCTGATTTCTTTATAACCTTATTACCTGTACATGACTGACAATATGTATGGTAGTTCCTAGAGTACCAACATCTATAACAATCTCTCTACCTCTACGCATGAAATTGATCTTCTTTGTTTTATATGATTTCTTTGGCTCCATATGAGCATGGCCAAGGCATTCCCAACAAAACATCACAGCCAGTGAGAGGAGCAACCATAAAGCTCTCATGATCAAGATAGCCATGTATGTGAATACGGAGTTTGCCAATAATTGGCGTTACATTCACTCCTTCATCTTCAAAAGCTGCATCTCCATGCCATAATCTGATTCATCCAACCCTATGGTGGCAACCATCAGCAGAGCAACAAAATTGTCCGTGGATGTATGATCACAAAGAAAGTGCAAGTTGATCTTTTAGTTGTCCCCATGCTTTACATATAAGTCTTTCACTTAAAGTATGACCTGTGTTTCCCAGTACATCCGACACAGCATTTACATGAGGCTTTTCAATGCCACTATCTGCATTTTTTGGGTTTCGTAGGCACCTAATCTTTAATACCACATCCAAAACATTTTCCATCACGTGCATACTCAATCCTCTACTGTTTTGACAATCCATGGTCATTGCATTTGTCCCACGGCTTCTTGAATGAACGTTCCTTTGTATCCTCGGAATCTTTTTGATCACTTTTTAAGGACTGTCCACAATCGGCTTAGATCTGTCTTGTTTTATGTGTAACTTCTCCACTACGGTCGCCAAATGTGTTAACTATTGAAGAGTTTGATTTGGATACACTTCAAGACTCGCTTGAATGATCGGATGCAATCCAGACTCAAAACTTTCTTTTCTTCTCCTCATCAGAGAGTCATGAAGGGAGTAACTTTCACCAGTACCTTCCAATATTTGGCAATGTAAGTCTGCACTCACTCCCCTTCTTCCTGTTTCAGCCAATCCCATTCTTTACGCACATTTTTAGCAAACTTTGGTAGTAAGAATTGATCATAAAACTGAGTTTTAAATTCAGCCCATGTGCGGGCACACTATGATCCAAGAGTTTAGCCATCCACCAATCACTAGCTGTATCTCTTAGATGCATACCCACATGCCTTAGTTTAGACTTTGAAGTCTTCCTTGCAAAAAGCAATCTCAAATTGCCGAATAAAAGCAAGAGCTTTGGTTATTTCCATCTTCCCAAAGAAGTTCTCAAACTTGATGACCTTATCCCTTGTCACGTGCATCCCGCACTTGGATGCCACGTAGACATATCTGTACAGAAGGTGCAGGACCTGGGATGGTGAACTGGTCCCATGTGAGCCTAGTCCGGGACGAGTCAGCCAAGGATCCATCTCAGTTGTCCGGGTCACGTGTGCATTGTCCTGCACAGGAGTCTAAGGTCAGGTGTGCACTGTCCTGCACATGAAACACTGCCAGTCCGCACTGTGAGTCTCCCTCTGGAATGATGTCAGTGATTCTGTGTATCTGGTATGGTACCAGATGCCAGATCACCAAGTAGTTAGTTAGGGTTTGCGTTTAGAACAAGGGGCCAGCCCATAGGACTACCCCAGGTCTCTGTGTGGGCATGGGGATAGTGTGGAACCACCCCCATGAGGGCCAGGAAGGCCATGGCTAAACCCACCAGCCATGGAGGGGCTGTAGGACAGCCATAGGGGCAGGCCAAGGGTAGCCGACTGATTATCCAGCCATGGGAGGGGTATAGGGCAAGTATGGGGCAGCCCATACAGGCTGCCCAGTCCCCAAACAGCCTAGAAAAGGTGCCCAAACTTGACTTAAAGCACGCGCCTGATGTCCAATCAGCCAGGAAGAGATGCGCAGACTTTATGGGATTTTTTCCAGCATTTAATGGGATTTTTCCAGCATTTAATGCTGGATTTACAGTCGTGGGACAGAATATTGCTGGCCACCTGGATTTACAGCTGGCCGAATGCCCTTTATGGAGTAGTATAAATAGGGAGCCCACAATCCCATTGTTTCATCTCATTTCTCACCAAGAGCTCAAGCATAAAGAGGCTAGACAAGCCAAGAAGGTGCTAAGCAAAGGGGTGAAGGACTGCAGGTCAAGAGCAGGGATTTTCCAGCCAAGAAAGGTCAAGGATTTCTGTATTTTCTTTCAGATTTACATCATTCTAATAAAGCAAATACACCATCCGTGGTGGGGGACCTACAGAGGGTATTTGGGACCCAATATTGTGTCCTCTCCATCTTTCTCTCTCTCTCTCTCTCTCTCTCTCTCTCTCTCTCTCTCTCTCAAGATGAACAAATCAACGAACTGAAAGTGCAAGTGCAAGCCATGAAGACGAAGCAAGAGGAAGCACGAGAAGGACCCATACCTACAACACTACAAACAGAAACGACAAACCATGTTTCAAAGGTAAATTCAGTTAACTCACAAGATTATTTTTTTTTGCATCAGCTGGCATTGATGCTGCTGGTGTAGTGAGAAACACTTTTGCCTTGTTCATGCAGCCCCACTGGTAAAAAACTGTTCTTCTAAGTCAATTGGACTTGCTATAGAGAGCAGCAGATCATTTATTGCCAAGCATCTTTTGTAAGGATTAGGTAAAGAGACGTTGACCTCGCCTGCGAGCTCCGCTTCTCCCCCCCCCCGCTGCTTCTCGCCATCGCGCCCCCCTCCTCCTTCATTGCGCCGCCGTCCTCTCCCCCGCCTCCTTCATTGCGCCCCTCTTCGCCATCTCTCCCCCGCCTTCTGCCTAGCGTCCTCCCCCGCCTTCGCTCCCCTGCCTCCCTCCTCGTTTCCGCCTTCTTTCCCCCCGCCTTCTCTTCCCTCGCCACCTTCCACGCTGCCTTCCCCGCCATTCCCCCCGCCGCTTGCTTCCTTCCCCCGTCATCTTTTCCTCCGCCTCTCTATCCCCTTCGCCTCCTTCTACCCCGCCTCTCTTCTCTCCCCCGCCACCTCTCCCCCCTCCGCCTTCTCTCTCCTCCCTTTCGTCTCGCCCCTCCGCCCACCGCTAACTCCTCCCCGCCTCAGCTTCCCCTCCCCCCCCCCGGCCCCCGCTATCCTGTAGCCCTCCGCCTCTTTTTTTCCTCGCAAGGCTGTGTCCCTCCCGTTGGTGACCCCGGTTTCTGGCCTTTTCCCTCTGGAGGACTCCATGGAAGCCGCTCCGACTAATCCTGCCGATTCCGGTCTCCGTCTGGAGTTCACAGCTGAAGATCTTCAGTTGTTTGTTTCCACAGTTTCCGCTCTTGAGGCCTCCTCCTTGGTCTGCAAGATAGTGGGTAGCCGTCCGATGCGGAGAGAGCTTCGCGACCTTCTGCAAGGCAGCCTTGTTGGCGTGCCCGCCAAGATCGTCAGCGTAGATTTTTTGGGACGTGGCTACTACCAGGTGGATTTCGAGTCCCCACAGGCAGCTCAGATGGTGCTGGCTCGGAGCCCCATTGCCCTCCGCTCATCCCGGGCGTTCCTGGCGCGATGGACTCATGGTTTCGACCCCGCTTCTGACCCGCTAGCAGGCGCGACAGGTTTCCCCGTCACTATCTGCTTTCCTGGACTCCGTAGGGAGTACTTGCCCCTCTTGTCATCCATTGGCAAGGCGTTCGGGCAGGTGGTGGAGACGCCTCAGACAGCGGCTTCAGTGATTGCTCGGGCAGCAGGACTCCCGGCCATTCGGGTTGTGGTTCCGTCACCGGAGTCCCTCCCGAAGACGATCCTTCTCCCTTGTCTTTCTGGAGGACATATGATACAGCGCGTGGAGTATTGGGGCCTCCCCGGCCAGTGCTACGCATGTCGGGAGATGGGCCATCTCGCATGCGCCTGTCCCCGCAAGGGGGCTCATCCTTCACGCTATGCCGCCTCTGGACCCCCTGCAGGAGACCCGAGGGGTGGCCATCCACCTCAGAGACCGGACATCCCTGGCTCGCCACAGCAGGCGCCATCATCTGACGAGCAGGCCCCGGCGGAGGATGCCGCGCAGTCCCAGGAGGCTGGCGGGTGGCAGGAGGTTCGCCAGCGGAAACGCCCGGCCCGCAGGGTCCGTCGCAGACGCCAGCAGGCAGCACAGGCTGGCGGACAGGCTGGCGGACAGGCGACTCCGGTTGGCGTACAGGCACCTACCCGCACTTATGCTCCTGTCAGGGATAGGCGGCCAGCAGGTCCCACCCCGATGGACGAGGATTCAAACTCAGTGCCCGTTGAGGCCGCTGGTGGAGCCTCCGAAGTGGAGACCCCGCTCCCGCCTCCCCCCGCGGGGGGCCCTGCCCCCTCCTTGGAGCAGATTCCTGAGGATCCTGGGCCGCACTCTTCGACCCCCGGCTCCCCTTCCCCTCACCCGGAGAGCACTCCTTCCACCCTCCCCTCTCCCCCCCCAGCCCCCCCCCTCCCGCCTCCCCCGGCGGCCCCCCCTGACACCTATCCTCTGGCAGCTGCCTCTCCATCCTCTCCTCGCTCTCCCCCCTCCTCGCCGCGAGCCCCCATCCCTCCCTCGGCCTCTCCAGGTTACTTCGCCAGACCACCCACTGCCCCGGGGCAGCGCAGCTGGGTAGGCCAGAGCTCAGTCCAGCGGCTGTTCCACCGCCACTTCGGGCCGGTGGAGATGGCGATCCTTGCTTCGCCCGCCACAGAGTTCTCTCCAGCCTCCCCTGGGGGGCCCCCGCGAGTGATGGGGCTACCAGTGGATTACGGTTTTTTCAGGTGCCTCCAGCTGGACGCTGGCCCATTCGAGACACTGGTCACGCCCTTGCTAGTTTGCGTGGTGTGCCATCCCTCTCGTTCTCCCTCAGTGGTGAGCAGCATGGTGGCTTTCTCCTTTCCTCTCAGTGTTGCCCCAGACACAGCATGGGATAGCAACTCTGTAGAGGAAGTTTTGCGTGATCAGATACTGGAGTTTTCTCACCACTTCAGTGACCTGGGGCTCACGAACCTATTGCAGACCCGATTACACTCAGCCCGCATGAGCTTGTTTGGTATAGGAGACTGGCGGGCGGATCCGGTCCACACCTCAGTTGAGGCGGTGCTTCTGATTCTCCTCCATGCCGCCCCGAGGGTGCAGCCTACCTTTAGATACATATATGCAGAGGATTGGTCTCACGCCTATGCCCTGGACAGGGCGAAGGCGGAGTGGGGCTGGACACAGAGACAGGTCACCCTCTTTTTGGAGAGACTCCGCACCCGGACAGACAGTGATTATTCTCCCTCCAAGCCGGCGCCCAAGACTCACAGAGTGGAGGGCAGATCATCCGGGCCGGCTGAGAGGGGTGAGCCAGTGGAGGCTGCTTCACTTGCCATAGCTCATCCATGAGGATCCTCTAATGGAACATCCAGGGTCTCGGTGGACATCGCTGCTACATTGGTCGGGGCAGACTTCGCCAGGAGATCCAGAGGGCTCTCGTTGGAGGACCCATAGATATCCTTTTCATCCAGGAGCACCACCTTTCTGCCGGGCGTACCCACACCTGCGGGAAGATCTTGCCAGGCAGGAGTCACACTTTTTGGTCACCGGCATATGGCTCCCAGGGGAACCAGGGTGGAGTATGCATCTCAGTCAGCGAGCAGCTTCTATCCGAGGTTGTGGACTCTGGCATTCTGGTCCAGGGTCGTGCGCAGTGGATCATCCTTCGGGTTGGGGAAGACCGCATTGGCTTCCTCAACTTCTACGCCCCTAATGGGGCGACCGGGAGAGCCGAGTTCTGGAGCACCATTAGGCAGTCCCTCCCCTTGGCAGACCACTGGTGCCTCGGAGGGGATTGCAACATGCTGGAGGATGCAGAGGATAGGATGGGGGGCAGCCAGGAGACCATTCATGGGCCGGAGCTCGCTGCCTGGGAGGAACTAGTGCTACAGGTGAGAGGCCAGGATCCGTGGACTCTCCCGGAGTTTGGCAGGTTGCAGGGGAGTCTTTCTTTCTCGCGCTCGGATAGACGGGCCACAGGAGTTAACCTTTCCCGCATCGACAGGTTTTACATTGATGAGTGGGCCTGTGATAGAGGTGGCACAGTGGGCATACTTGCAGGCTCCTCGTTTTCAGACCACTTTCCAGTGCTTCTCCAGATCGAGGACCCCACGAGAGGAGAGCAAGGCCAAAGCGTCCGGATTCCAGATTGTCTCATAGAGGAGCCCGAGATTGCGATCAGAGTTGAGCAGATCTGGCAGGAGCTACAGTTCAGGAGAGGATTGGCAGCCAGCGATCTTGCCAGTGGCTTGCAGGAGATCAGCCAGATGCTCAGACAGGCTGCCTTGGACCGGCTGGAGGCCTTCAGAGAGCAGGAGAGGAGCCTACGGAGGAGTCTAGCGTCCCTCCAGAGACTCCAGGAGAGGGATCCTACGAGCCCTTGGATCTCAGAGCAGATGGAGTCAGCTCGCACTGAGATCAGATCCATCGAGGAGAGGAGGGTGGAGTTCCGATTCCATGCTCAGGCTTCTTTTTGGACACAGGCTGGAGACAGAGTGACTCGAGATTTCTTTGAGGCGATAGGGCCTCGCTTCAGACGAGAGGGTCTCAGGCGTCTTCGGCGGGCTGATGGCCAGGTTGTGGTGGATCCACTCAGGGTTCGGGCTATAGCCACAGATTTTTACAGGGATCTTCTCTCTGCTGAGCCAGCAGATGACAGGGTGAGAGAGGCTCGGGAGGCAGTCTGGAGCTTCACGAGACCGGTTGTGCCGGCCCATTTGCAGCACTCCCTTCTCTCCCCCTTCTCGGATACGGAACTGGAGGAGGCTCTTCAGGCATTACCTCGGGGCAAATGCCCAGGACAGGACGGTCTTTCGGTGGCTTTCTTCCAGAGGTACTGGGGCCTCTTACATAGGGGCTTCAGATTGGCATTCCAGGAGATTATGGAGTCAGGAGACATGCCGGACAGCATGGCAGAGGGGTTGATCCACTTGATCCCCAAAGAGGGAGGAGACAGACTGGAGATTAGACAGTGGAGACCGATCACCTTGCTAGGCACGGCCTACAAGGTCCTAGCTAAGGCGATCAGCAGGCGGCTTCAGCCTCACCTTCCGGACATCATCCACTCCACGCAGACAGGCTTCATCCAGGATAGGAGCATTCTGGATAACATTTTCTCTTTCTGGGAGGCTACGGCTCTGGCTAGATTTCGACAGGAGGATCTGGCAGTGCTCCTTCTCGACTTCGAGAAGGCATATGATCGGGTGGACTGGGCCTTCTTGGAAGGCACTATGGAGAGGATGGGCTTCCCCCCTCAGTGGATCCGTGGGGTCTCTGCACTCTACACATCGGCTCATAGCCAGGTGCTGATACAGGGCGTGCGCGGAGAGAGGTTCCAGCTCTCGCGCTCGGTGCGGCAGGGGTGCCCCTTGGCGCCCTTTCTTTTTCTTTTTGTGGCGGAGGCCATGAGCACTTTTTTGACGGCACAGGATACAGGTTTGCGGGGCCTCCAGCTTCCCATCCGCACCTCGGAGGAGCTCCTAGACTCGGAGTTTGCGGATGACACTGCTGTCTATCTTCAGGGAGGTGAGGAGAACCTCCGCCGCTTCGCCTTAGCCATGGACAGGTTTTGCAGAGCTTCGGGCGCCTTGATCAACTGGCACAAGTCGTGTGGGTTGTGGGTCAGCTCTATGCCCCCCCCGACTTGGAGGCCAGTTGACGGTTTTCAGTGGCTGCCCCCCGGCACTACAGTGCGTTATTTGGGATGCTATGTGGGCATTGACATATCTCCGGAGCAACAGATAGCCCCCCTTCTTCTGAGCATTCGGAAGAAGCTTCTGTATTGGAGTACCGCTCGTTTATCTCTGGCTGGCCGAGTAGTTGTGGCCAACCAGGTTCTGCTTGCTACTATGTGGTACATCACTTCTTGCTGGGCCTTCTCTCGGGCGTGCATTGGCCAGGTGCAGAGACTCATCAGGAACTTTCTTTGGTCCGGTGGCGACGGGCGGCCCGCCAGGGCCAAGGTGGCATGGGCGGTGATCACTCAGCCGAGGGAGAGAGGCGGCCTGGGCATTGTTGATCCTATTTGCCAAAGCCGAGCATTGCTTGGCAAGTTGGTAGTTCGTGGCCTCCTGCCAGGCGCTAAGCCGTGGAAGGAGTTTCTTGTTTCCAGGATGCTCAGCCGCACCCCTTCTCTTAGCGGCCCCTGGACCCCCAGCATCAGGTGGATCTTTACAGAGCAGCGATCCAGAGGAGTGGACCTTGGCTTCGAGGAGCGTTTTGCAGCTAGCCTTCTGAGGGCCTGGGCGCATCTGAGGCCGTCACTCTTCCAGACTCCCCCGGGCACCGATGAGGAGCGCCTGAGGCAGCCTTTGATCCGGAACCCCTTGATTCGTCTCCCCAGTGGCCATATGGTTGGATCGCGGTCTCACGTGTCGTGGGGCCCGCTGAGCTCTGGCCCAGCCCAGTCCCTAGACGACTGGATAGGTTTTCAGCAGCTGCCTCTAGAGGCTCAGGAGAGGAGACTCAGTGGCATGAGGGGCAGAGAGTTGATGAGACAGGACATTGAGGCGGCCATCCCCCGGGAGTGGCGGACCCCAGTACAGGACCCTCCACCTCCACAGTGGATGGGTGTCCTCACTCGGCATGAGATCCTTCTAGCGGTCTGCGGCACAGCGGAGAGAGTCGCCCCACTCACTTTCGAGGTGGGAGAGGGTGGCCAGCTTCAGAGGACACGACTAGATTTGGATGGGCTCCAGGGATGTATTCTTCAGAGGGTGCGGGTGGTCGGCTTTCATCAGAGACAGTGGCATGTAGACCCCTCACCGGCCTCGATAGGGGAGGACTGTTCTTGGAGATTATGGGCTTGGGACAGCAGGCCTCTTATTCGCCTTCAGTGGGATCCAGGTGAGTGGTTTTGGCGAGATCCCTACTTGGCCCCTACCAACCCAGGCATCCCCTTTTTTCAGTACACAACGAGGCTGGGGCGGAGGATTCAGAGACACAGGATAGCGAGCACCCCGGCGGCGGCCGAGCATTGGCGGCGACAGGGGCTCTCCCCTGCCTTTCTTAGGGACTTCTGGCAGCGCCTGTGGGCCAGCTTCCGACCCTGGAAGGTGACGCTGTTTCTCTGGCTCACAGCGCATAGAGGATTGGCTGTGGGGGCTTGGCTAGCTTTCGGCAGTCACCCAGCGTCCTGCCCTCGGTGCGGCCATGCACAGGAGTCGCAGCGGCACTGCTTATGGGATTGCCCACAGGCACAGCAGGTCTGGCAGCGCGCTCTCAGGATGGTTTTTGCAGGCTCACCAGGTGAGATGCTGGTGACGTGGGGTGCGGTGGCTTGGGCCACGGACAGCGGCCCGGCCCTTGGATATGAGGACGTCCCTGGCAGTGCGACCATCCAGGTCTCTGACAGGGCGATGGCGGTGGTTCCGACGCCAAACTTCTCTTCGGCAGCCCCTCAGGAGGGGGTCGGGCACAGATGGGAGTTGATCAGCAGCATGACGGCTTGGCACATTTGGAGAGCCCGATGCAGGGAGGCCATTGACCGCCAGGCGACTCCACCGACGGAGGTCATACAGGCCCTCTGGGTGGACATCATTCACACCTTGATGAGAGGTCACTGGGGGAAACTCCAGGGCGACTCGGATCGCATGAGAGGGCGCCGCAAGGCTTTCCTCCGCACTTGGCAGCCTGGCCCTTTCCTCACCGCGAGGGGCGAGGATGTCACTTGGCACTACAGGCCTCCAGTTTGGCTTTTCTCACCTCCCACATGTACTACTAGGTAGCCCCCCCCCAGAGAGCGGCCAGCCACGGGGGTGGAGCTCAGGAGTTCACTGTGTTTTTTTATCCCTCCTTGCGAGGTGAGCTTTGTAGCCTTATGGCGTTTTCTCATTGACTAATAGAAGGATCTTTTTTCCGGGAAAAAAAAAAAACTCACAAGATTTTGTTAAAGAAGTCATATCAGCAGTCAAAGAAAAGGAACGAATGGAAAGTAACAAAAAGGTAATCAGAGTCGGTGGTCTTCCTCAAGGCTGGGATAGGGCAGACATAGCTCAAGAGCTTCGAGAAGACTACATGTTAGATACAGATGTACTTACAGCACAACTAAGCAAAGTAGTCCCCTTCGTGGACTTAGGAGACCCTATCTCTATTATAGTAAAGGGTACACAGGCAAAAGTCTCCTATATGGACAACAATGAGAAAATAGCAGTGATGAAGCAAACAAGGTCTCTCCAAGGGACAAAGGTATGGATAGCTGATGAACTCACCCCGCTACAACTCAAGAACAGATCGGCAAAGCTGAATAAAGTTAAAGAAGCAAGAAAGAATGGCAAATGGGCAATATACAGAGGAGGACAAGCAATCATTAAAGAATTCCGTACCCCACCCCCCTCAAGAGCAAATCCATCCATGGATGAAATATAGCTATTTTTATTTTGAACCTCAATTTCGAACTAGATGCAATAGAACCCATTGTAATTTAAACTCTTAAAGTCTTAAGAGTTCATTTTGAGTTTTTTTTTTTTCAATTTTATGCCTCTTTGGCATCGATACCCAGAGTGGAATGTAAATGGATGTACCTGATCTGTCCCATAGGTCGGATTCGGCCTCCCGTGGACGTTAATATAACTTTCTTTCTTCTCTCTCTCTCTCTCTCTCTCTCTCTCTCTCTCTCTCTCTCTATTTTCTACACATCTTCATTCAGTTTGTGCGTTAATTCCGTCACGAAAAGAGTGCTGATTTCTGAGCATTGAAGTTACCGATTCTTCTCCGAAGCTTCCACATGTTACAGTGGTATCACAGCCTACTTCAAGTGCAAAGATTTAGCAAAGAAACCAGAATTTTTTCTCGCTCGTGTGCTTGGTTTTCAGACGCCGGTAGACTACCCCTTTCGGAGTGACTCCTATCCCTCGAAGGACAGTTGGTTTTCAGCCTCCGGAAGCCTCCGGACGTCTCCCACACAGATAGTGGATGGTCAGCTTGCATTCCGGAAAGGAAGTGCATTTTCCTGCTATGGCGAGCTTCGATGACAAGAGAGACCAAGAACCATGGGACCAGAGTGCACCAAGCAGCCCAGCTAGGGCACCAGGCTTGAGTGTTACAGACACGTTCCAGCAGATGATGCGAGCAATCGCAGAACAGACAACCAAGTTGGACGAGCAGAAGGCGCAGATCTTGGCTCTGGAAGAGCGTACCCGTTCTCCAGCGTCGCGTTTTCCATCTCCTCCTCTCTCTCCTTCTGTATCCCAGATTCTAGATCCTCGACACACGGACCCTTTTGCGGGGTCACAACCGCAGCCGAGCTCTTTGCTCGAGTTGCAGATGCATGCATTGGAGATCCGACATCGAGAAGATGAACCCATGCGACACATGGAACACGAGCGTTACCTCAAAGCTTTGGATGCCAGATTGACACCGGCGGCGCCCTCGAATCATTTTCCCGAGAAAATGAACTTCAATAAGTATAATGGTAAACTCGACCCCACAACTCTCTATTCATGGTTGCATCAGTTTGAAGCTTACTTTGCCGCAGTTAGAAAAACAGATACTGACAGAGTGATCTTAGCCAATTGGTACTTGGAAGGTGAGGCCATTCCTTGGTCGACTCAATGGGCTCATGCCCACACCAAATTAGGTATGGCAGCATATGTGTGGGACGAGTTTGTCCGCAACCTTAAGCAGCGGTTTCTACCGCCCCACTACCTTGAGCGACTCGAAGACGAGTTCAGGGGAGCGCGTCAGAACGCGCAACCAGTCCTTCAGTTTACCAATAGAATTTCGACTTTATGTCTGCAAGTAGACTTATCTGATACGGACAAGAAAGGGCAGTTTTTGTATGGCCTTGACACGCAAATCCAATGGGAGGTGCGTATATTTAGGCGAGCCACCTTTGAAGACGCACTCTCACTTGCGCAGAGTGCAGAAATGAAACATAATGGTGGCAAGCCCAAGACTTCCCAGCCGGCTTCTCCCAAGGCTACCGCCTCAGGGAGCAAAGGCCAGAACCAGACGAGGTCTTTCCCAAGACAGAGCCCGGGAGCCTCTGGCTCCAAGAACTCGAACAATGCGTCTAAGCTTTCTCCAGACCAAAAAGCGGAGGCACGCAAGATAGGTGGCAAGTTGAGTGCTGAGGAGCTTTCTCAGTACAAAAAGGAGGGTAGATATTTCTTTTGTCATACAAAAGGACATACTTCTCAGAATTGTCATAAGAAGCCTCCAAAGCCCGCCGCCGCTGCCTCCACAGCTTTCGTGGTGAGCTCAGCTCCCACACAGACCCCAGCGGCTACCCCTAGTTCTTCAAACCCCGGTGCTTCGGTTGGAGCAATTATTAGCCGGGAGCTCAGAGATAAGCAGAAGGGCGCCCATGACCAGGAGTATGAGCGCAACGAATTGCTCAAGTCCTTTGGCTACATAGGTGGCCAGAGAGTCGTTGTCTTGTTTGACAACGGCAGCACGGAGGATGTGGTCACGGAACAGGCCGCTAGGCGTGCCCGTTTCGATCTGACTTCAATGGACAAATAGGTTGAGGGTTTTAGCACAGGCATGACAACGAGCGTCAAGTATGAAGCTCTAGGTGCTAAGTTAGTTATTCAGGGCATAGAGTTTGTGCGTGATTTTATGGTTGCCCCTCTTGTAGGAGCAGACATAATTTTGGGTATTCAGTGGTTTCACAAGTTTCTTCCTAATGTCAAGTGGGACGAGCACACGTTCCAGATCAATCGGAATGTGTCAAACGCCCCAGTGACCATTAAGTGTGAGCCAAGAATTCCGAACTTTCTGCTCATAAGCCACTTGCAGGCTAAGCGAGCAGTCAGGAAAGGCGCACAGTGTGCGATGATTTACATCCAAACAGCCCAGACGGTGGCCAGTGCTTCCGAGAAGTACTCGGTTCTCCATGAAAAGTTCCAGAAGATTTTTCTTCGAAACAACCTCCCTCCCCAGCTCCCCCCATCCAAACCAGAGGACCACAAGATTGACCTCCTCCCAGGCTCGGAACCCCCGAGCAAGTTTCCGTATCGCCTTTTCAAGGCGATGGAATCGGAGTTGGACCGCCAACTCCAAGAATTGTTGCAATCTGGCTTCATCCGCCCCAACGTGTCGCCATTTGCAGCACCGATCTTATTTGTGAAGAAGAAAGATGGGTCTTCCCGTTTGTGTGTCGACTATCGTGCACTCAACAAGCTGACTATCAAGAGCAGATTCCCGATGCCTTGAATTGACTATATTCTCGAGAGGCTGAATGGAGCAAAGGTGTTCTCGAACCTTGATTTAAAGAGTGGGTACCACCAGGTGCGGATTGTGGAGGGGGACATCCCCAAGACAGCCTTCCGTACGGAACAAGCCCACTATGAATTTGTGGTCATGCCATTTGGCTTGACGAACACCCCAGCTACATTTAACCGCATGATGATGCCTGTTTTCCAGGATTTGATTGGAAAGTGTGTTCTCATATTTTTGGACGACATACTGGTATTTTCAGCTACGGTTGAGCAGCATGACGTTGATGTGGAGAAAGTCCTTAGGTTGCTGGAAAGCAACGAGCTCTACGTCAATGAAAAGAAGTCGGAATTTTATCTGTTCCAGGTGCATTATTTGGGATACATAAGTAGTGCTGAAGGCATTTGACTTGATCCGGCTAAAGTGGCCAAGATTGTCAACTGGGAAGTACCTCAGACAGCCTATGACATTAGATCCTTTGTGGGTATGTGCCAGGCATACTCCACCCACATCAACAAGTTTTTTGACCTCTCGGCAAATCTCACCGATCTGCTAAAGGGAGTGAAGACAAGAAGGAAAAAGATTCGAATGACTCCACGAGCATTGGAGGCATTCCAGAACCTCAAGGTGGCTTTATCAGAAGCACCTTGTTTAGCACTTGCCTCGTGGGACGAACCATTTCAAGTGATCACCGACGCGAGTAACATTGCAATTGGAGGTGTATTGCAACAAAATGGTCATCCAGTAGCTTACATGTCTCGTAACTAACTGCCCGCAGAGAGAAACTACTCAATCTATGATCGTGAACTCCTAGCAGTTATACAGGCCTTAAACATTGAAAACATTTTCTGTATGGCCATGACTTTGAGGTTCGCACTGACCATCAAGCATTACGCTGGATTCAAACAATGCCAAGTGCACAGTGGAGTGATCGATTCCTCGTGGAAAGAAGGTAGGGTTGTTACAGCCCTTGCCAATTCCTAAGGGTCCTTTCCAAGACATTTCCTTGGACTTTGTCACGAATCTGCCTCCCAGTCCGAGTAAGCGTAATACGCAGCGCTTGACTATTGTTGATAGATTTAGCAAATTTGTTATGCTTATTCCTTGCAGGGCCAATGTGACCCCCGAGGATGTTGCCCAGTTGTTCATTCGGCATTGGTATCCGATTGGCGGAATTCCTAGGACCATAGTGTCAGACCGAGATGCCAAGTTTACCAGTCATTTTTGGAGGGCATTGTTTGATAACTTTGGTACTAAGTTGAATTTTTCCAGTGCATTCCACCCACAGACGGACGGCCAAAAAGAGATATACAACCAGTTGGCCTTTGATGTGCTGAAGTGTTATGTCCACGATCAGCAAGGTAAGTGGGAATCATATTTGCCTTTAGTTCAAGCTCTTTTGAATGATTCTTTCTCTTCAGCTATTGGCAGGACTCCATATGAGGCAGCATTTGGAAGACCTTTCCAGTCATTGTTGACCAGGACCTCGTCTTCAGTACCTGAAGCGAACAGAGTGACAGGGTCTTACCAGGAGATTTTAGAGTCAGTAAAAGACAGATTGGCTAAAGCGCAAGAGGCCTACACTCGACAACCAATAAAAACCGAAGGGATATGAAGTTTTCGGAAGGAGATTGGGTTTATCTTCGGATTATGAAGCGCAAGAGGCCTACACTCGACAAGCCAATAAAAACCGAAGGGATATGAAGTTTTCGGAAGGGGATTGGGTTTATCTTCGGATTATGAAGCAAAGATTGAAATAGATGCCCAAAGTTGTCTTTCAGGAGCTTCGGACCTTTTCCCATCAGAAAAAAGATTAATGAGGTGTCTATGGAGTTAAAGCTACCTCCGAGTTGAACTATGCATGATGTGTTTCACGTCAGTTGGTTAAAGCCATATGCAGGTCCTATCCCTTCAGAAGTCAAAGACGAAATGGAACCACATATTGTTGATGAAGCAGAAGTTATGGTTCCAGCATAGATCCTTCTGCACCGTTTCAAGCATGGCTCAAGCCGAAGACTAAGACAGTTCCTCACGAAGTTTCAGGACCGAGGGACCCATGAAGCGATATGGCTCGACAAAGAGTTTTTCGAAGACTATCCGGCGTTATTGACGGATTATTTGGAGGCTATGCAGCTTCCGTCAAGTTAAGCAGAAGGGGATGTCACGTAGACATATCTGTACAGAAGGTGCAGGACCTGGGATGGTGAACTGGTCCCATGTGAGCCCAGTCCGGGACGAGTCAACCAGGGATCCATCTCAGTTGTTCGAGGTGAGGTGTGCATTGTCCTCCACAGGAGTCTAAGCTCAGGTGTGCACTCTCACATGAAACAGTGCCAGTTAGCGCTGTGAGTCTCCCTCTGGAATGATGTCAGTGATTCTGTGTATCTGGTATGGTACCGGATGCCAGATCACTGAGTAGTTAGTTAGGGTTTGCGTTTAGAACAAGGGGCCAGCCCATAGGGCTACCCCGGGTCTTTGTGTGGGCATGTGGATAGTGTGGAACCACCCCCATGAGGGCCAAGAAGGCCCTGGCTGAACCCACCAGCCATGGAGGGGCTGTAGGACAGCTCTAGGGGCAGGCCAGGGGTAGCCGACTAATTATCCAGCCATGGGAGGGGTATAGGGCAAGTATGGGGCAGCCCATACAGGCTGCCCAGTCCCCAAACAGCCTAGAAAAGGTGCCCAAACTTGACTTAAAGCAGGCGCCTGATGTCCAGCCAGCCAAGAAGAGATGCGCAGACTTTATGGGATTTTTTCCAGCATTTAATGCTGGATTTACAGTCATGGGACAGAATATTGCTAACCACCTGGATTTACAGCTCGCTGACTGCCCTTTATGGAGTAGTATAAATAGGGAGCCCACAACCCCATTGTTTCATCTCATTTCTCACCAAGAGCTCAAGCATAAAGAGGCTAGACAAGCCAAGAAGGTGCTAAGCAAAGGGGTGAAGGACTGCAGGTCAAGAGCAGGGATTTTCCAGCCAAGAAAGGTCAAGGATTTCTGTATTTTCTTTCAGATTTACATCATTCTAATAAAGCAAATACACCATCCGTGGTGGGAGCCCTACAGAGGGTATTTAGGACCCAATACTGTGTCCTCTCTCTCTCTCTCTCTCTCT